>NW_023600993.1:96984402-97516952 GCF_014898055.3 Talpa occidentalis
CTTCCCAGACCACTTCATTTAAACAAATTCTATTCTTACCCTACTTTATTTTTCATGGTTTCATTTAACACATTTTATTGAACAGCTACTATGTGCCAGGCACTGCTTAGGTACACTTACTATGTGTCCATCACTGAGCAAAATAAAGTCCAGACTTATGGAGACTGCATTATTTACCCCACCAGTTATCATCCTCAACTGTTTGTTTCATTTCTGTCTCCCCTCACTAGAATGTGAACTCCCTGAGGGCAGGGACTTTTGTCCTGTTTGCCACTGTATTTACAGGACAGTGCCTGACACATAGGCACTGTGTTTCAAAAATGCTCAAGAAATAGTCACTGACTGAAGAAAATGATGCACTCGAGGTGCTAACAGTCTACCTTAGCAGCCCACCTCGTTGGGCCACCTGGCTTTCGGTGGTGGCAGGCATTATAGCCCCATTTTACAGGTGAGGAAACTGAGGCCTAGTGAGGTACAGGCCTGACTCCCTACATGACCCCAGGCAGATCCCTTATCCTTTTGTTCATTTGGCAGGTGGCAGTGACCTGTTTTATCACCTGCAAAATGGTGGGGAGCGGGGAGAAACCTACCTCCATGGTGGCCATGAGGATGCAAAAGGGAATGTGAGTGGGCTAATGCTCTCTTTAACCTGAAGGGCAGGAGTGTGTACACAGACTGGAACCAGGGGTGCTTTCTACCTAAGAGTGTGTCCCCCACATTCCTCCTCTCTGTATCTTTCCATTTGCTGTTCTCCATCCTTGGGTTGCCTAGCTGGCTACCCTCTCCCAACCCACCCTCCCCAGCCCATGGCTGGGTGACAGCTCCAGCTTGGCCCAGAATGTTTGATCTCGGATCTAACCCTGGCTCTCTGTGTACCTCAGTCTCTCATCCATAATATGGGAAGGGAGCAAGGGAGGCTAGGCCCCTCCCTCCATGCATCCTAGGATTTGGGGTTCAGAAGAAGCTCACCTTGGATGTCAAGTAGAGAGAAATGAGGGTTGCTGGGAGCTTCAGGCACCAGGCGGAAATAGAAGCGGTGCCCGCCTTGGGGCTCGTCTCTGTCCACCACGCTGATGGTCTGGATGAGCTGAAGGGTGAGCAGGGAGCTGATGGTGAGGCTGACCCCCTCTGGGCCTAGGTGGAGGGTGCCCCTGGCCAGTCCTGGCTGCCACCCCAGCCCCCAGCCCCTCAGTGGTACCTGGCCTGGCTTGGCATCCTCACATACAGCTGCCTCGTAGGGGGTAGCCAGCTCCGGGGGATTGTCATTCACATCCAGGATTCGGATCCTTAGGGAGGCCCGGGAGAGCTGGGCATGATTGTCTGTAACAGGAGCACAGGAGTCGGGTGAGGGCTATCAAGGGTGAGATCTAGGATAAGATCTGCTGCCAGGATAAGATCACTCAGGGGGGTCATACTGAGAGATCTGTGGGTTCATGAAACTGATACTAAGACCAGGACAGAGGATGCCTGGCATGAGTGGGTCATCTTCACCATAACCATCCTCACCACCATTGCTATCACTACCACCATCGGATTGTCACTGTAACCGTCTCTGTTACTGTCACTATTGCCATCACCACCATTGGCACTGGTATTACACCATTGGCATCGACATTACACCATTGGCATCATCACCAGAACCTCAACCGCCATAATCCCCAGTGCCAGTCCACTGCCATCACCAATGCCACCACCATCTCCACCATTACTGCCTTCACCGACACCATCATTACTCACAGCACTTCCACCATTCAGCCATTACCACCCTTAACATCAGCGGTGTCACCGCCACCAACATAACCTCCAGCGACATAACCACCTTCTCCTGGGCCAGAATTACTGCCACCTCCACCACCCTGTCCGCCAGGACCACCTCCATCATCTCTACTACCATCGCCACAAACTCTAAGGCAATCACTGTTACCATCACCGATACCACTATTTCTACCACAACTGCCATGACCAGCCCCACCGTCAGTACCATTACGGCCCCCCCATAGTCACCCTTAGCCCCATCACATCCCCAACAACATTCTCATCAATATTGCATCACCACAGAGTGCAGAGATTGAGCCTGCGGCATCCACTTGCATTATTTCAAGTATGCTTGCAGAAATCCTGTGGTTTGGTACAATTTGTATCCCATACTGCAGCAGAGAAACTAAAACATGGAAACGTTTAAATTGGTCAGCTGGCGACTGAACGCCAAAGCCTGTGTTTTTTTGAGACCCGATGCTAGGAGGGCAGGACAATCCACCAGAGGTGGGTCGGGACCAGGGTTCTCAGAAAACTATGAGGTACCCACTCTCCTAATTGTGATGTTTCTGAGGTCAGGTATCTGCCTTACTTATCCCTGGAGTCCCCAGCATTGTGGGACAGGGAAGGTCCCCAGCATTGTGGGATAAGGCAAAGTAGGTTCCAATACATTTGTTGACTGAAGGAATGGAGCCTGGAAAGATTCAGATGGACAGAAGCTTGAATTCCAGGCTTGGCTCTGTCCTTGACTTGTGTTTGACCTTGGGTAAGACTTTTCTCACTCTGATACCAGTTTCCATATCTGAAAAATGAACAGAGCGTAGTGATGAAGAGCAAGGCCTCCAGAACCAAGTGGTTCTGGCCTCAACTCTGCTACTCAGTAGCTGTGTAGTCTATGCCAGATGTGTTGACCTCTCCTCAGAGGCCTCAGTTTTCTCACCTGCAACATGGGGCTACTAGTAGCAGATTGGTTAAGAGGACAGATTGGTTAACATCTATAAGGCACTTCAAACTGTGGAAAACACATAGCAAGTGCTATTAAAAAGCAGACATCTTGGGCCTCCCCTGGCACAGTGGTTGAGCGCTGGGCTGCGAAGCTGCGCACAGCCTCTGCAGTGCTGGTTTGATCCCCGGCTGCCGGCGAGGGTCCCACATGGTGCAGCAGACCTCTCCTGCCACCAGCTGCTCCCCTCAGCAGTGTGTTTCGTCAGTCTGCCTGCTCTGCTCCCCACTCTGGCTCTGGTGAATTCTCTCACCCTCCCGCGCTTCTGACTGTACCCAGTGCTTGAATAAATAAATAAATAAATCTTAAAAAATAAATAAATTAACAGACATCTTGAAGGCTCCTCTCAGCAATGATGTGTGACTCCGGGATGTTGGGGTACCTCTTCCTGGCCTATCCTTTCTAAGAAGCATCCCAAATGTTGGCCCATTCTAAACCCCCACCTCCTAGCATTCACTGGCGCCCCACTCTCAGCTACCTTAGCCATGACTGACCTGCCCCACTTGCAGAGCCCTCAAGGATATCCCTTGGGAGGGGAATCGCCGTCCTTCCCAGCAGAGGCTGGGTCTCCCGGGACCGTGCTGGTGGGGAGCTACCTGCAGAACATCCCAGAAGCTTCCAGGCAGCCAGGAACCCTTTGAGTTTTTTGGGGGGTAGGACTGGTCGGCTGCCTCTTCCTCTGATCTCGGGGACCCACTAAATGCTGACTGCAGCTGCTGGCGAGCAGATAAAGGAAGACATGGAGATTGGGAGGCAGGTGCGGCCACCTCCTAAGGGGTCAGGGAAAGGAGGGAGAAGGTGAGTCCTTAATTAACTCCGACCCCTACCCCTCTCTGGAGCGCCCCATAGCCAGGGGCACCTTATCATCTCAGCTCACCCAGATCTGCCGCTTCAGCGATTACAGGGGGCTTTTCCGGGGGCGAGCGATGGGAGTCGTGACTGGGAATGCCGGGTGAGCCGTTATTTTTAAGAGCATGTTGCCCGAGAACTTAAACAGACAGATGGTGGGTGCTTTCGGGGGGAGGAGAGAGGGAGGCCTGCCGCCAGGAGCAGGCACCTCTCTTCCCGCTGAAGCAGAGGGAGGGGGGTGGGCAGGCAGGGTCTGGGTGCCCTTCCTGAGCACCCTCCCCTGCAGAGGGGGCATGCAGGGGCTGGAGGGAAGGCCAGGGCGCTGTGGGCTGGGCTGTGGGCTGGGTGTGTCCCACCTGGCAGGACAGCTCCTGCTGAGCACTGGGTGCACGGATGCTGAGACCCCCACTATTGCCCCATTCCTTTGCATTTTGCCGGCCCACCCCAACTTCCCTCCCTCCCTCCCAACCCCCACCTGGAGCTTTAGTGAAATATGATGGACACAGAACGTTGTGTGAGTTTAGCGGCTTACACAGAGATATTTCGAAATGTTCATCCCAGTCAGGCGAGTCGACATACCCCCATCTCACATCATTCCAATTTCGTTGCTGCCCTACCTTGTCTGCTAAACGTCATGGGCCTGGGAAGTGCTTTGGCAGGAGTAGGCCAGCTCAGGTTGGGGGGGTGGGGGCGGGGACTGGGGGCAGCAGCGTCAGCACTAGAGAGGTGTGTCTGCGCATCACCAAAGTTACCGCCAGCAGATCTGATCCCAGGGGCCCCTGAGTTGGGGGCTGTCTTGAAACCCCCAGGGAGTGGGCCAGCCCTAAGTCAGCATCCAGTGCCCTGGGCACAGGCCAGTGGGTCTTGGGTGGGCTGCACCTTAGAATTACCTGGGAAGCCTTCACGACGACATGGCCGAAGGGGCACCAAAGGAATCTAAGGTGTAGCCACAGGCCTGGGTGACTGGCAGGTGGAGGGGCGCGTCCAACCTGAGGTCTCACATCTGATTGGCTTCCTCCAAAGCCCTCCTGGTCACAGTTAGCATCATTTATAACACTTGATCATAATAATTCCTAATTTTACCACCTTAAATGTTTCTGGTATTAAACAAGAAATCGATCAATTAATTAATTGGCACCTCTGTGCAGGTCTTTCCATTTTATAGCAAACTTTCTTATCTATGACCTCAGTTGATGCTCAAAACAACCCATAAAGGAGATAAGATTAAACCCATTTTGTAGATGAGGAAACTGAGGCTAACTGAGGGGCAGGACTTGCTCAAAGTCACAGGCAAGTCACCAGCAGAACTGGGGTTGGGTCATAGGCCCCCTCATTCTAAGACTTATCTTGGTCTACACACAAAGCAGGGGCCCTCCTCCTGCTGCTCCGACCCAGGCCCGAGCTGACCTCCCTGATGCCCAGCGACAGGTGCCCTCTCCAGGGGCCGTGTCCCCCATGGGTCCCTCCCCCCCTTGGCTTCTCAGTTCAGCTGACTGACATGCAAATTAGTTTAATTATTTCTTCTTCTAAAATAAATTATATTTTGCAGTAGCTGCAATATGTTGTGTCAGGCAAAATTACATTCAATATTTTTAAACTAATTGATGCAGCCTTGAGGAAGGCTGATTGACAGCCCAGAGCTGAGCCGGCCTACAGCCTTAACCGATTCCTAAATTAAAATTAAAAGTGCTTCGGCCGGGTGCTTCCTCCCTGAGCTGGCTCACCGTCCATGGGGGGGGGGGGGTAGCAGGTGGAGCCCTGGGGACTCAAGGACCGAGGAGGCCGGGCAGCTCAGTGGGTGCCCTGGGAGGAGACAGATTTGGGGCAAGAGAATGGCTGTGCAGGTGGGCAGGCCTCTGGCTTCCCTGGGGCCGCAGAGTCTCTTTTGTGTAACAGAAGGGGTTGGACTGAGCAGTTTTGAACTGAGATTTCTGGGTTTTGCTGACAATTACGGATTGAGCATTTCCTTTATATCAAGGGCACAACAATGAACAAGATCAGCATGGTTTCTTGATCTAAGAAGGGATAGATGTTACTCCAGACTGTGAAAATATTTGAGGAAAAAAGGCTCAGGAGCTATGAGAGCAAGGCTCAGGGGGGTCCCACCATGGTGTGGTGCAGGGATGTTTTCCCTGGAGTAAGAGGCCTTTAGGCTGAGATTCAACTAGGAAGCAATCAGGTAGAGGGAAAGGGTGGGCAGGAGTGCTCCAGGGAGTGAGTATAGCATGTGCAAAGGCCCTGGGGTGGTAGGAGAGACTGCAGATGAGACTTGGATCCCTACTAAGGAAGACCCAGCCCCTGGCAGTTACTCACTTGGTATCTGGTCCAAACTGGGTCTTGAGGTTTGGACTGGGTCTTGACCCCCCCCAAACTGGGGGTCAGTGCAAAGGGAAGAGGAGGTGGGGACTGGCCTGGTGACCCTGATAGGACACTCCTAGGAAATTGCTCCTTTCCAGAAGGGCACTTGTTGAGCACCTGCCATGGGCCAGGTCTGCTGCCTCATCCTGTCCACCATTGTGGGAGGTAGTGAGTAGCAGTATTGCTCATTTGCTGATGAGGAAACCAGCTCAGAGAGGTAAAAACCTGCCCAAGGCCTTATCAGGAATAATCATTGAGGCTAAGATTCAGATCTGGGTCTGGTTCCAAACAGAGAATTTCTAACCAACAGAAGGTACGCCTTTCTTGCTGTCTTTAGCTACCAGAATCCTACAAATGTTCCTTCCTCCTCCAGGAAGCTTTCCTTAATTACCCTCTGTGCTGGGTAATCAAAGGATAAGCCTAAGCTGTAGTTGCCCACAGGGCACCCCCTCCCCCCATTCTCCTCCATGAGATCATCCCTCACCCTCTCCCTTTGGCTGTGTTCCAGGTTTGCTCCTTTCCTTCCTTCAGGTCTCTGCCCAGATGTCTTCTTAGAAGGACCTCCCTGGTACCTTTATTTAAATTTGCCCCTTGCCACCCCACCGGGCACTCCCTTCCTGCTTTATTTCTCCCCACCCCTGTGTCCACCACCTGAGCCTGCTCCTCCCCTGCCTACTCCCCAGAAGCAAAGAGCACCCCCTTTCTTTGGTTTACTGCCGTAGCCCAGCCTCATGTGTGAGGCACATAGTAGGTACTTAAACATGCTAGTCAGAGGAGTGGGTTTCATGGCCTCCAGCATCCCTGACTGTGGGGGAGCCCACAGCCTCGTGGGGTTTGCACCCCCTCCAGTACCTCTTCATCTAGGAGCAGTCTAGCTGTGGGACCCTGCTCCTGCCTCGCTCTCTGGACCAAGGTTTTCTCATCAGTAAAAAAGGAATTGGACTCCCAAGTTCTCCTTGACTGCCACTGAGAAAGGAGCCCAGAAGAGAGGGGGTGCAAGAGCGGGAGGGGGAGGAGTGGGGGGGCTGGGCACCAGGAGAGGGAGGCAGCTCAAAGGTCCTCCTTCCTGCTCACAGTGGTGGGGGCAGCGGAGCCGTACCCTCTTCTCTGCTGTCCCCCAGCCCCGCCCCCCTCCCAAGGGAATTAAATTGCATCCAAACACCAGGCTCTGATTAGAGCTGGCCAGCTGGGCAGGAAGATTTATCATCCCAATTACTAGCGGGCCGAGACAAGCAGGCAGGACAGCGAGGGGGCTGGGGGGGGGGTGTGCAGGGCTGTCAGGAGTAGACAACCCACACTCCCTGCCCTGTCCCCACTCACTTCCAGTGGGAATGGGGTTTCGGCGCTACCCCCTTCTCTCTCTCAGGGACTTGGATGGTCTGTTCGACTTCCACTGGAGACTGGAGGTTGTGACCTTGTAGGGGGGCATTGGGTCCTCCAAGAGGTGGGGGCGGACTTCTCACTGAAGTAGGGATCTGGGAGTCAGGGGTGTGGGAGAAAGTTTTCTTTCCTAGGGCTGAGCTGGTTCTGATGTTCCAGACTGTTCTAGAGAAGTCTCCATGGGCACCACAGAATCTCTGTTCCCACTGATGTTAAGTACTTAGGTGGCACAGGGTCTCCGGAGTTACCCAGTCCTAGTGGAGTCCAGGTCTGATTTGCACACCATCTGAGTGATGGGGCACTCACTGCCCCCCCCAAGCACCCCTTCCATGCAGGCTGTGCTGAGCCTCTTCCCCAGCCCCCTGTCGCTTGCTGGGGGCCGTCATCGTCCTGCCCTGGCAGCACCCCAGCACAGCTGAGTCTGAGCCTCTCTCCATTCTCCAGCTCTAGGCTGGACCACCTCCCACAAGGACCTGACTGAATGTTGGGGTCTGCATGTCTGACCATGCGAGGAGGCTGCGTTGGCTCCCTGTGGCCTCCAGGAGAAGGCCGGCTCCTCACTGGACATCTGGACATCCGAGGCCCCGCTGCCAGCTCACTTCATCTCCAGTGCTTCTGCCACCCCCATCTCGGCCACACCCACTCTCTCTGGTCTCAGGATGGGCAGGAGACTTCCAGGGCTCAGGTCTATGCGTGCATCTGCCAGGGGCACGCAAAACCCCTTCCCTCAGCCTTTGAGACCCAACTCAGATGTCCCCTTCTCTGGGAGAGATTTCCTGCTGCTCCTCCCCCTGGGCAGACAAGTCCTGCCCTGACCTCCCAAGTGTCTCTGGCCCCTTTACTTCCTCTCCATGCTGTCACTGACTATTGACAAGCCTCTTCCCTGCCCACCCGTGTGCTCCCAAGATCAGCAGCCAAGCCTCGACTACCATTGGGTCCCAGTGCCCAGCAACCAGTTTACCACCAGATCCCAGCCTCCATCAGGTAAGTGGGTGACAAGAGGCCCCCAGAAAACCACTGGCTGAGTGGGGGTGTCCTTCTGAGCACTCTGCAGCTCCCACCCCACGGCAGCCCCTCACTCCCATCCCTGCTCCTTCCTCCAGCCTCCTCAGTCCCCCTTTGGTGTCCTCCTAAGGAGCTCTGGGCTGGGAGTCACCTGTAGACTTGGGCAGCTTGCTTCCCTTCCTTGGGCTCAGTCTCCCCAGGCAGGGAATGGGCTGGGGGCTCAAGTCCATCACCTCCAACATCCTGTCCCCTCAGAGTCTCTCCCCAGCTGTGTGCAGCGCGCACTGCGCCTCCCCACCACGACGGTGCCTGACAGGGGATGCTGTGTATACAGCAGTCGCATGATATAAAGCATTCGGCATGATGCTGGCAGAGTGTAAGCTTCAAATAAATGGAAGCGGCCATTATTAATCATTATTACCTCACAGAGATCCAGTATGTGCCATTTTATAGATGAGAAAACTAAGACAATCAGAGGAGGCGCGACCCGTCCCAACTCCCCCTGGCGGGAAGCATGTGGCTTGATCCGGTTCTTCTCTACCATGCCAGCCCGCCAAGCCCAGTTATCCAGCCCTTATGCACATATTTACACACGCCTGCTGTGCACTAGATATGGGGTGAGGGCTGCCCATACAGAGGAGCCCCTGCCTTCATGGCAGCTACAGTTTCCTGGGAAAGACAGCCGTGAACTAAACACGCAAATGCATGCAAACACACAGCGTGCTCAATGATATCAAGGAAAAATCAGGGTGCCCTGAGACAACTTGGCCTGGGGTGACCCAGATGCAAAGCTTCCAGCTAATGTGGTTAACTCTTTGCTGGCTGGGCAGCTCGCTAGCACCCCTCCAGACCCGCTTAGGGGTGACAGCCCTGGAAGAGGATACTGACACAGCCTGCTGGTGTCCTCACCCCGGTGTTGGCTTCCAAGTCCCCCCGTCTCTTTGAAGACTGTCCCTTTACAACTGCCCTTTCCACCGAAAGATTCAGACACAAATTGTACTTTAAATTCAATATTGGTCATTAATATTTCATGATTACAAAACGTTAAAGATAATGTCAGTGGAAGGAGCATCTGCATGGGCAGAATGGATGACTCAGAAGTTCGGGGAGAGGGGAGCCGGCATACTAAGTGGCTCGGGAGTCTTTGAGGTAATCCAGGATGACAGGCGGCGGCTCCTGGCTGAGTGCTACATTCTCCGAGGTGCTCGCAAGGCTCCGCTGCTGTGTATAAATATTTCCCCTCTGATTCTTGTCACCTCATGTTTGTTACACCCAGAGCAGGCAGGACTGCTGTGACCCCATGAGCGTCCCCTGTTTCTGGGGAAGCCAGATGGACGCGGCAGCCGGGGGGGCACCCATGGGCATTGCACTTGGGGCTTCGGCTGGCCGCTGGGGTCGGGTTCTGAGCCCTGACTCTGCCTGGGCTCGCTCTGTGGGACCTTCGCTGTACCTCCCAGAGCCTGTTCCCTCATCTATAAAGTGGGGGTGCTAACTTTGCTCTTATCTCATGAAGATGTCAAGAAGCAGGAGTGGGTGGATTATTTGGGACACCCCTGGCTTCATGCCTGGTATCAAGGAAATATGACTCGAGGGACATCAGGGTAGAAGCCTGGATCTGGAGTCAGACAAGCTGGGGCTGGGGCTGTGGACAAAAGAACGTCCCTCTCCTAGTCTCAATGTCCTCGCCCACACACTGGGCCCAGTGGCGGAAGTCACCCTTCAGGTGGGAAGATTCAGTAACTTCAGCACTGTAACCTGCCTGGCACAGACAGTGCTTCAGTCAAGTGCAGTGTCAAGACCAAGAGATACCAATCATTGAGCACTTATTGAGTACTGGGCTAAGTTCTTCCCATGCATTATCCCAATTAACCCTCCCACCAGCACACTGAAGGGGAATCATTCATTTTCCCTGTGATTAATATCCAGGGGGAGGGCTGGGCAGAGTTGCGAATGGCAGCTCAGAAAAGGCAATGTGTACCCCAGCAGTCAGCCCTCCTTCAGACGCTCATCTCTTCCGCACACTCCCAGTCATTGCTGGGGATCGGCGTGTGGGCTGGGGTAAGCCTCAAAGAGCAGTGAGGGCAGAAAAGAGAGGCGAGTCACCCAGTGATGCTGTCGAGAGAACTGGGCAAGTCTTCTAACTCTGCGAGCCTTGATTTTCCTTCAGTAAAATGGGCGCTGACCGTTTCTGATCATGATTCAATAAAAGCATGTTCTAGAAAGCATCTGGCCCAGAATATGTATCAGGAAACACCATACAATGTTTGGGGGGGAGAGTCTCCCCCACATTCTTTCTCCTGTAAAGTGGCAGTGTTACAGACTTTGTATGCTGCTCTAGCGACTTTCTAGAAGGGACCCACTGGGTAGAAGCACAATGCTTAACCCAGAGAGGACCTTGCTAGCGGTGGGATGTCAGGCGGTGTGACAGGCTGGTGGGGGAGATGTATTGTGGGCAGAGGCGGAGGCATCTCTGCCCAGCAGCTAGGCCAGTCCCCTGGCTGCACAGGGAACAGGTTCAGGGGGGCAAGCAGGGGGAGCGATCTTCCCCCCGAGTCCAGCCGCCACTTCCTCTCCAGCCACCTTTGTTATCTCCCTTTCATGTGGTGGAGGAGTGGATTCAAAGGCTCCTGAGCAGCAGGCACTGAGGTTTCAGCCAGCTTTGTATTTTCTTTTAAACTGAAGTTGAAAGAGACAAGGGAACTTCAGCCTAGGGACTTCCTCGGCCAGCCGGAATGGGCCGGCGGGGTCTGCAAAGTGGGAGGGCGCCAGCAGGGAGAGGAGGAAGAAGGCGGTGGGTGGGCAGGCAGGGGCAGGAGGGTGGGGCGGGGTGGAGGCCAGTGTGAATGTCCACCGCTGGAGGCTCTGAGACTGAGTAGTCTTGTCCTGGTTCCTTGCTGGAGCTTTGCTGGCTCCAGAGACCCTGAGCTGGCAGGGTAGGGGCTGGGCAAGCAGGCTGGGCAGTGCCAGTGTGGCTGTGGTTACTGAGGTTGGAGATAGCCCTGGACCCGCACGCTCCCCTCTCCTGGCGCTCCATGAACCCCTGCTCCCAGCTTCTTACCTCCAAGGCCTCCTTTACCTGGACCTCATGTCTCTGGGCCCTCCTCCCCAGCTCATCCTCCTCAGCTGCACCAAACACACACACACACACACACACACACACACACACACACACACTCACACTCACTCTCTCTCTCTTGCTCAAGCTCTCTCTCTCTCTGTCTCTCTCTGTCTCGTGGAACGCAGGTCAAGTACTTGGAAGTTGTCCCTTTCCAACTCCCACCTGCGCATCACCCTGTCAGCTGGCCCTGTTGGCTCTGTCTACGGTCCTTCTCCCAAAACCAAGCCCTCATCGCACCTCCTCCGTTGCCAGGGCCTCTGTCATGACTTCCTGACACTACCCCATTAAGCTCCTAGCTGAGCCCTCTTTCTCTCTCAGGCCCCAAATAACATCTATTCTCAATGCATCGGCCAGAAGTATCCTCTCAGGCAGTGCCTCCTCCGCTCAATCCACCCCCCCACGCCCGCCCGCCCAGGGGCTCCCATCTCATTTGAAGTTCAAAGACCCTACAATGGCTGATCCTCTACCCTTGCCAAACACACAAGCCTCCTTGCTGTTTCTCCAACATGCCAGGCAAACTACCACCTCAGGGCCTTTGCACAGGCTGTTTCCTCTCCTTGGAACACTCACCCCTCAGAGCTCAGCATGACTCCCTCACTGAATTGAAGTCTCTCTTGAAATGTCTTCTTGGAGGTGCCTTCCCACAAGAGAACCAGCACCTGCTTTCTCCCAACCCTCGTCCCCCACCATTTCCTTCCCAGTTTTTTTCTTAAATTAGTGCTTAACATCACCCGACATACTATGTGCACCTTTCTCTACCTCTCTTGATGGTCTAGCCCTCCCCCATTAAGACAGGAGCTTGTCTGTCTTGAGGGCTGTATCTTCAATCTCTAAAAAGAAGGCCTGGTGTGTAACAAGTGCTCAATAAATACTGAGAGAAGAAAGCCAGCCCAAGACTGGCTCTGCGCTTTCGGCTCACGATCCTTCCCGGAGCCCTGCACCTGCCCATCAGTTTTTGCAGCGCCCCACCCCCAACACTGTACAGTGTCTTATGTTTTGCCCCGCCCACACCATGTAGCCCCTCCCCCATGGGCTTTGTCAGAGGCCCCGCCTCCAGCTTTGCCCCTCAGGTATGTATCAGCCCCGCCCCGTCCCGGCTCACCCGCCTCCATGGCCAGCACCGTGATGTTGTGCCAACCGGCCGTCTCGCGGTCCAGGCCCTTGCCCGTCACGATGGCGCCTGTGTCTGCATCGATATCAAAGATCTGGTCCAAATCAGAGTCACGGTCGATGGCGTACCTGCGGGAGTAGGGCAGGGCTGATTGAAGGTGCCCTGGCACCAGGTGGAGACTGTGCCCTGGCCCCCTGCCCCACCCATGAAAGGCACCACCTGACAGCAAGACACAGGAGTAGACAGGGGTCCAGCTTGCCTCTTAGCCACACTGGGTCCTGCTGTGTGACATGAACCGCTCTCAGATTCTGAGCCTCAGTTTCCTCAACCAGGCGACTGGGGAGGGAGGCTGATAATTTGTACCTCAAAGTTGTAAGGGATGGAAGGAGGCAACGTGCTTGGAACAGAGTTAGCATTCTCTGGTTATCCAATTCTTATCTTTCTATAAAAGGTGGCCCCAGAATTGGGCCTGAGAAGGTGGAACAGAAGGTGTCAAGGCCAGGCAGTGAGAACCCTGTGGGTGAGAGCTATTCAGAGAATGCCAAATGGTGCAAGATGGCTGGACCTGGAAGTGGGGAGAGTTAGGCGCCAGGACTCCAAGAGCGAGGCCCAGGATTTAGGGATTTGGCGTGCACTGGGGAGCCAAGCGGAATTTTGAGCAGCAGGGAGAGGTTTGGCTTTGGAGGCTGGTGGCTGGGCAGGCCGGCCCCAGGCCCAGCTGAGCAAATGTCTTGCCGAAGAGATCTGGGGGGATGGCTGCCGGCCCCTCCTTGTCTGCGCAGCACGAGCGAGCTAATCTGCAGCTTTTCAGTTGCCTTGTGAAAAAGCCCTTTGTTCCGCCTTCTTCCCAGGCCTTTGTGCAGCGGTTTCAGGCCTGAAAGGCCCGTGTCCAACACATGTCTCGGGCGGCTGCGGCCCAGAGAGGCCAGCTCCTGCCGCCGCTTCCCCACGCTGATAATGCGGGTGGGGGCTGGGGGTGCATTGCCAGGCTGCGTGGCCACAGAGGCCTCAGAAGCCAAGCAAGGGCTCATTGTACAGCAAGACAAAGGCGCTTGGTGGAGCAGGGCTCAGTCTCAACCACTGGACCCCTCCGGGCAGGAGGAAAAGCCCTTCCCTCTCCAACCAGAGTGGGAACCGGTGGCCCAGGGAGGCAGGACACCAGAAACAGGCCCTGTTGGGGGCCCAGGATCCTGAGATGACCCTTCAGGGGGGCCTTAGTTGCGTTGTCTAACCTCTCTGGACTCAGTTTCCTGATCCGCTGAATGGGGATAATGACACGGAGGGGAATGGGAACCTGAGAGCTGCCAAAGCCGGCCTGGAATCCTGCTGCACGATCGATCCATCTACCCGACTGCCCTTGGATAAGTCACTGGATCTCCTTGGTCTTTGTTGCCTTTCTGGAAGAGATGTGGGTATGAGCTTCACACTGGTGTGGGCTAGTGGAGGTGGTGCTCAGGTCTGGGCACAGGTGACAGCCCTTCTTGACCCATTTTCTGATGTGCAGGAGGTGAAGGTGTGTGGCACACTGCCAAGGGCCATGCACAGGGATGTGGTGGGCATTTCAGCTGGTCCCACAAGTCCCCAGTTTAATGCTCCTTCTTGCCTTCAAGCTGCTAACCCCACATCCTTCTGGTCCCTGACCAGCTGAGGTCCTCGGTGAAAGATGATAATTCCTCTCCTTAACACAGTTTGCAGAGCGATTTTCCTCCAGCCATCCATTCATTCCTATATACCTAAACACTGGGCGCCTTCTCTGTGCTGCGCCCTGGGCATAAGGAAAATGACAGGCCCCTGCCTGACATCCTGGAGACAGATGTGACCCCTGTTTTGCAGATGAAGACTCTGAAGTTCAGAGCGCCTAGGGCATAGGGCTGCCAAGTGTGGAAGTGCGGGTTATGTAAGGCACAAAATTACGAGGCTGAATGGCGGTGGAGTGGGGTGAAGTCCAGCTAGTGTTCTGTTTGCCAACGTGCATCCCAGACCAGGGAGTATCTTCTCAAAGGGAGGCCTGTTTCTTATTTACACAAAGGGCTGCACAGGGAAGGTCACAGAATTGGAATTTGTATCTAGATTTGAGACTCAATACCCACAGTTTTTCTAGCTTGTTGAATCATCCAAAGCTGCACAGCAGGAGACCAGGCCCCCTGTCTCCAGCATGGCCCGTTGGGATCTGAAGGAGGAGTGTCGTCTCGGCTGGAAGGAGCCATGGACACCCCCTTCTGCTTTTATAGGTGGGATGACAGAGCAAAGACGCAGCCTAGGCCTCCTGACGCTGGGTCAGGGCTGGGCGCGAGGCAGGGTTTGTGGGAAGGTGCCCACCGCCTTCTTGCTTCTCCTGCCCACTCTATTCAGATCTCTCTCCTCGTTCTCCCTTCTCCTTCCAGATTGTCTCTTTTGTTCCCTCCAGGAGGCGAAGGGGCGGGCTGGCATCTAAGTGGAGGCAGCTGTTCCCAAGGCCGTGGGGTGGGGGGCTGAGGGGACCCGCCATTAGCCAGCTAAAGACTTAAGGCTGCAGGTCACTGTGGCTGGCTGATCCCAGGTGGTTTTGTTCCAGATCAGGGAGCCATCGAGTGAGTGGGAGGGAGAGCTGGAAGGGGCAAGGAAGCTTGGCCCGGTAAACAGAGGGGGCAGGGGAGCGGCTTGTGCACCTCACGTGTAGGGGCACGAGTTGTGTGGTCTGTGTTGCGGGTGGAAAGTGTGTGGCTTGAATATGTGTGTGTGTATGTATGTGTGTGTGTGTCTGTATGCGCGTGTGTGACTATGTTGTCGTTGGAAGAGCAAAGCTGTGGGTCTGGATTCAAATCCACGTTGACTACAGACAAATCACTTCTGTCTTTGAGCCTTAATTTTCAGCACAGTAGAGAAAAACAATCTACTTTGCAAGTTGTTGGGAGGATTAAATGTCTAGCTGGAGGATAAGGTGCCTAACTGAGTTCTAGGAGAATTATTCCATGAGTGAGAACTATTGTTATTCTAATTATCATTCAGAAATGTCTGGCCAGGGTGACAGAGGAGTCTCCCCAACACATGTGTGGCCTGTGTGCTGGGGATGGGACGCACCACAAATCAGGTATGGATGGCAGAGCTCTGCCTGAGAAGGACAGGAGGCAGTTGTGGGTCCAGAAGATTCTTCTCAAATCTCTCCCTGCTATTTCTCATTGGGTCAGCCAGGACCTGCAGGGCAGGAAGGGGAACCAGAGCACATGTGGGTGGAAGGGCATAGTGAGAATATGTGGACATGTTTCCACTAATGTGTGTGTTCATGTGCTCATGTGTGTGCACATGTGGGGGGAGGTAGTGAGGGGGGTGCCTGGGGCTGGTGGTCAGGAGTGTGGATCTGGTGCCCATCTGCCTAGGTCCGATCTAGCTGTATGACCTTGGGCAAGTCACTGAATCTCTGTTCTTCACTGTCCTCCTCTTAAAAATAGAAATAATAATAACACTACCTACAGGATGGTTGTGAGATTAGACAGTGAGTACAGACACAACGCTTAGATCACCACGCACCTGCCATGTGATATGCAGATTAGCTCTTATTTTCATTTGCCAGGCAAGACCCTGTGCTAGGCCCTGGTAAGAGTTTTACAAGCAAGTGCTTCTCAAATCCCCCTGGGTGATGTCATCACCCCCATTTCACCAATGAGGAAACTGAGCCTTAGAGGAGCCAGGTGCCTGGCCCTGGGTCAGCAGGGTTTGGTAGAGTCAGGTCCCCAGCCCATGTCTGTCCAGAGCCCCAAGTCCAAGCACCCTCCCAAGGGCAGCCTGGTGCACCTGCTGGCTCTCCCACATGCCACCATCTACACACAAAGCTGCTGTTGTCAAGGTTAGGTGGGGAGCAGGGAGGGCACGTCTGCCTGGCTTGGGTGAGCGTGTAGTTTTCCTCCACATAATTACGTGCATAACAATGGCGGAGGGCTGCAGGCTCGCTGGTGCCTAGGCCTCCGGAGGTGCCTGTGTGCGGCTCGTGTACATACTCTTGCAGCTGGCTGGACTGTAGCCCCCAACCAGGGTCCAAGTGGGGGCATCTGTTTAGATACAAAAGGGACTGCCCCCCACAAAGGAATTCCTCTGCTCACTCCACCCTGTCTGTAAATCTTCCTTTCAGGCACACAATTAAGCCCACACATGATACCCGGAAAATTGTATGTAGTTAGTCTTGGTTGCAGAGTGAAGGGGTGTCCAGACACAGAAAAATGATAATGTCCATTTTCTGAAGGCCTACTCTGTGCCAAGTACTTAATCCTCCCTCTAACCCTGGGAGAACTGAGCATGGAATCTGGTACATAGTAGACATTTCATAGCTTTTTTTTTTTTTAATGAACGAATGACACAGGGACTAGCACCGTGCCCATTTTGGGAAAATTGAGGCTTGGAGCCGGTATAGTGATTTTCCCACAATTCTACCACTGAGCCAGGATCCAAACACAGGCCTTCTTTGATTCCCCAGCCCGGTGCTTTCTGCTGCAGCTCTTCATGGAGTATTGGGAGGAAATTAAATGCCCCTCTCTGGCCCTTAAGGTTCAAAGGAGACTCATGACAGGCTGGGGTGGGGAGGACATTGGCTTAGCTGATAAATGGCCAGTCTATTTGCAAGACTGTGTAGCCCAGAGAGGCCTGTCTGAGCACTCACCTTCCTCCCTCCACAGCCTTCCAAGCCTCCCCACTGCCTCAGGAGGAAGTCTTACTCCTTCCAGCTTGTCCCCAAATGTCCCTCTAACCTGATCTCCCCTAGTCCCTGTGACGTGAGCTCATCTAGCTGATCTCCCAGTTCCTGAACTTGACCTCCAGGCTCCAGGATTCTGTCGTGTTAGATGGCCACCGTCCTGCCCTGGAGCTCCCTCTAACCATTCCAAACTCATCTTCTTTGTCTTTGCTTGGGGCACCTGGGGGAGCCTGTGCTTGCCCCCAGAGCTCCTTAGTCCTCAAGCCCCTGACTCAACCCAGGCCCACACAGACCTCGATCTCCCATCAGACTCGCTCACGAAGGACCAACCTACTCCTTGCCCAGGTGGGACTCATCTCTGCCTCCTGGATAGGGGAGGGTGTGGCCCACATTCTAGAACAGCACAACCGCAAAGAGGGAAAGAGGAAGGGATGAAATGGGTGAGCTGGACTCCAGAAACAATCATGGGCTATATCCTATTCCTTCCCCTTTCAAGATGAGTGATGTTGAGAAAGTCACTTCTCTCTGACCTTCAGTTTCCTCATCTGTAAACCAAGTATAACATCTCGTGGAGGGGGTGCAAGGCAACAATATGAAGCACATTCTACTCTCCCCAGTACAGGGACCAGGTCTGTATTTCCCAGGTGCCTCCCATGCTAGGTGACCATCTCCTGGGCTACCTCGTCATTTCTAGAACACATCACATTTGTTCCTTCCTTTGCAGGTGCCGTGCCTGCTCCCTGGAATGTTCTTTCCTACTTCTTTGCCTGGTTGGCTTTCACTTATCATTCTGATCTCAGCTCATTTGTCAACTCCTTGACCACTCAATCCACAGTGGCCCCTCAATTCTTCTCCTGTTACTCGGTTTATTTTCTTGCTAGCTCTTATCAGCAAGGATCTCATTTAACCATTTGTGATTGGGGTTAACAAATGTCTAACCACTTGTTGACTGTGTCCTCCCAGAAGGCAAAGTCCTGGCAGGGACCGCTCTTATGACCGCTGTCCTCTTGCCTGGGGCAGTGCTGGACATGACTCAATGCACAGTTGTTGACCAAGTCCAGGACGTGATCCCTAGAACTCGGGAGGGAGCTGGGATGTAAGCTGGGCTCTGGGCAGCTCATGTGGCCAGTGAGGACCCCCCCTTCTGTCTCCCACAGTCCCTCGCTGGCCTCCCATTTCCACGGTTGCCCCCTACAGACTGGATGTGGTCCCCAGCTCTGCCCTTGGCTGAGTCATCTCAGCGTCCCGGCCCTGGCTCAGGGCCGGGCAGGAGGAGGAGTTGGGTAAATGTTTGTGGTGCTAAATTGGACTTGTCTCAAGCGCCTCACTGCCTCCACATCAGAGGAGCCCCAGGGAAAGGGCCAGCAAAGCGAGATGAAAGAAGGTGAGAAGCAGGTTTCAAAGTTGGCCCTTTCAGTGCAGATAAAAGCAGGAGGGAAGGAGCCCAAGGAGGGAAGAGGGAGAGACTGAGAGGGGGTGTGCGGGGTGATTGGAGAGGAGGGGAGCAGACAGGAGCCCTGACCTGGGAGGTAAGGACTGGGGGGCGGGGAGGGGTTACACGGGAGTGGGGGTAGAGAGCTGCCTTCCTTACCTGGGCCACAGTTTCCTGACAAACAGGGTGGTAACATACTCCGGGGAGGGGTCTAGATCTAAGGCCCAGGCTGGGGGGGATGCTGAAAGGCTGTTCCCACAGCCGGGGTGGAAGGGTGCTGGGGAGGTCAGAGGCAGTGGCTGGGTGGTTTTGGCTGGGAGAAGGGCTGAGGCCACCCAGGCATTCCAAACTTCTGAACCGACTCTGAGCTCCTCAGCCTGCCCTTTAGGCCTGTCAGCCTTCATTTGGCTGCCTCGTGTCCCTCAGTCCACTGTCGCCTCTGCAATCTGCTCTTCTCCAAGTGTATTTGCCACTCTTCTGCCGTCACTCGTCTGCACAAGCTGGTCCTTCCTCCACCTGCAATGCTCGTCCCTTCCTATTATACCTGTCCAGACCCAGATACCCGGCTCCATTCCATTCTTGTGTCCTCTAGGAAGTCTTCAGAACCCTGAGGATACCCGCCCCCCATTTGGGACCCTATGGGCATTTAAGCAAGATGGCACATTTGTGTCCTCACCCAGCTGCCAGGCCAGGCGCACAGGATGCACACTGTGCAACGTTGAGCGAACCATTCCCACAGGCAGGGATGAGAATGTTGCCCATCTGGAATTGCTCAGCACAGAGCTGGGCACACCTTGGCTCAGGGCCACTCAGCAACTCCATGCAGGAGTAACTTTAGGGAGGAAGCAGGGAGCCCTGCAACCTCCATCCATCCACTGAGGGCCATGCCTCCCACCCCGACCTTCTCTGGGTCAGTTTCTGCTCTGATGTGCCTTCTCGTCTCTTCTAGCTGACCTTCTGCCAGCCTGGGCCTCAGTCAAGGACTCCCCAACCTGTGCAGCCCCCAAACCCTCCCAGGGACACTGACAGTGCCGGAGCAGCCCCTCCTCTCACCTGCCTCTCCCCAGCCCCCCTCCCTCACCCTATGTCTGCTTCTCTTTCTTCCCTTCTCTGACTTTCTCTCCAAGTCTCCTCTCTCTGTTGCTACATTCTACACCCGTAGGTCTATTTAAATCACTCTCTCTTCTTGCCGCTGCCTCCCCTTGCCCTCCAATCTCTTCCCTCTCCAAAAAAAGAGATGTCTTTCTACATCTCTGCGATTCTTTCTCTGCCTCATTTCTCAGTCTTTTCTCCTAATACATGTCTTTCATTCACCACACCCTCAATGAGTGTCTGTTCAGATCTGGGGCTTGTATTTTAGGGTGAGGAACAAAAATCAGAAAACTCGGTAGCGTGCTAAATGGGGTGGGACTGATGAGGGCAAAGCAAATGGGAAAAGGATGTTGGCGGTGGGGCTGGGGGTGATATTTTGGAAAGAGTGGCCAAGGGAGGCCTCGCTGAGAAGGCGACTCCTGAGCAAAGACCTGAAGGAAGTGAGGACAAACCACCAGCATGTTAAGGGAAGAACATTCTGGGCAGAAGGATCAGCAGTTGCAAAGGCATATCGGTGGGGCTGTGAGGGCTGGTGTAGTAGAGAGAACCAGGGAAGGGAGGCAGCGGGAGGTGATTTGAGAGGTTCTGCTAGGGGCTGAGCTCATAGAAGGTGTGGGTTGCTGGGAGGGTGTTGGTTTGAGTCTGCGCCAGCTGGGCACCTCTGGGGGGGGCTTAGAGGAGTGGGGGGTAAGCTTTAATTTACATTTGGGCAGGCTCTATCTGGCTCTTTACCAACCTCAGATTAACCAGTAGGGAGCATAGAAGTAAGGAGACAATCAAGCAGACAACTGCAATAATCCAGGCAAGAAATGGTGGTCTGGCCTGGTGGTCTCGCCCTGTGGGCGCCGGGATGCTGAGAAGCGATCAGACTCCCAAGCTTTTAAGAGATGACAGGACCTACTGCTGATGGAGTGGAGAAAGCCAGGCGTCAAGTCTGTTCTAGCACTTTTCACCTGAGCAACAGCAAACACAGACTTGTCCTTTTCTGTCCAGCGGAGATCCCAGGGGGGAGTGGCTTAGAGGCAAAGTTGGGGTCCCAGAGAGCAGCTGGGGCATCCTAGGCACTGGATGAACTGGCCGAGGGAATCTGGGTGGACGCCTGCGCCCTTCACCCTTCTCTACCTGTCACACCTGGTTCTCCCCCCTGGGCTGCACCCACTCCCGCTTGCTCTGTCTCCTCTGCGCCCACCTCTCCCCTCCCCCACACCATCTGCTTCCCCTCCCCTCCCCTCCCGCCCCGCCCCTCCCCCTCTGCCCGCAGTGCTGCGGGCGCCGGCCCGGCCCGGCAGGCGGGAGAGCAGGCAGCAGGCGTGGCCCCGGGCGGGGGTCTCACCGGACGGGCCGGTTGGCGGCGTCGGGGTCCCGCGCCGTCACCACGCCGACCAGGGAGCCCACCTGCGCGTCCTCCTGCACCTCCAGGAGGCCAGAGGGCGGCTGGAACTCGGGGGGCTCATCCACGTCGGTCACGGCCACGCGCACGATCGCCTGGTCGCGGAAGGTGCCCAGGTCGGCGAAGCGGGGGTCCACGAACTTGTTGAGCGCCTCCAAAACCACAGTGTGCACGGGCTGGGACTCGAAGTCCAGGCGCTGCAGGGAGGGAGCAGAGGTTGGTTAGTGGGCTGGGGTCTGCTCTGACACTGACAAATTCCAAGTCAGGGAGGTGGGCCCAGAGGGGTAGCCTGGCTCCAGGTCACACTTGGACGCTGACGCACCTGGGACATAGAGACCCAGACCAGAGTCTCTGGTTACAGGTGGAGAAAGTGAGCCCTGCCCGGGAGGTCCTGGCTCAGGACTGGCTTCCGTGCTAACTGCTACTGACACACCGACTTCCCACCTCCTAGGGCTGTATGTTGGCACAGCCCATCAATTTATTAACTTGCAAGGCACTTATTATATGACAGACCTTTATATGTTAATTCATCTCATTTTACAACAGCCCTATGAGGCTTGATTATATCATTTTAGGAAACTGAGGTCTATACCTTGCCCAAGGTCACTTAGCCATTGGTCTCTAGCAGTGCCAGGACCAAAGCCAGGCAGCAGAGCTCCCAAATCCTGGCCGTTCCCCCAGGAAAGGGCGCTGGCTCTGCTGCAGACTGGCTGTGTGTCTGTGGGCAATCTGTGTCGCCTTTCTGGGCCTCAGTTGGAAGGTTAAATGAGAGATTCCCTGGTACAGAGGCGCTGGCAGCTAATGTGAGCTGCGCCTGAGAAGCCAGGCTGCCTTAGAGCTTTCCTGGGAGATCTGGCTAAACCCATGCTGAGCTTTGCTTCTCAGCTGGGAGTGCTAATGGGAGGCCCTCTGATGAATGAGCTCCGTGGCTGTGTGCTGGCCTGGTCTTCTACAGTCAGTGCCTGAGAGCAAAGAGAAACAGGCAGCCCAGTCAGGTGGAGGGGCGCTAACTTCCTAGAGACCAGTCCCAGGTGTGCTGTTCCTCCCTCCGCCACCCCACCTGCTCCAGCAGCAGTACTGGCCACCTCCTTCCTCTGTCCTGTTGTCTGGGAAATCAGGATGCAGGGAGCAGGTCTTAGTGGGCCCTGGAGTCAGGTCATCAGCCTCGGGGGGGCTCTGCTCCCTGAGCTGTGGGGCCTCCAGAGGCCCTGCAGGTCCCACCGAGCAGGCAGGAGGGGGCCTGGGGAGAACAGGCAGCACTGGGGATGAGAGCAAATGCTCGCAGCCCCAAAATGGAGTCTGGGGCTGGGCTTGGGGCCTGACTGATTTCTCATGCTGGGCCTCTCTGCGCTCCAATCCCATCTGGAAAATGGGCTTAACTTACAGTGAGGACAGATGGCTCAGGAGACTGAAAACCAACTGTTTAAAAGGGTGGATTCTGGAGCCAGACTGCCTGGGCCCATATCCCTGCTCTGTTCTGCCAGGTGCATGATCTTGACCAAATTATTGAACTCTTGGGGCCTTATTTTCTCACCTATACATGGGCAATGATGGTTCCGCACAGGGTTGGTGTAGGGATGAATGTGTCAATACACAGAAAGCTGTCAAAGGGTGCCTGGCACATGGTAAGCACTTTAAATATTAGCTTAAATTTTTATATTTTATAATAATTTTAGAAATTACTATACTTTATAAATTATATTATCGTCACTTGGGAAATAGCTGAAGGACTAGGAGTTTTCTCTGTCCTCAAACCCTTCAAAGCCAGGTAGAGTAAAGGGCCATCAGGGATAGCTTGTTTCTGTGGATCCAGAAGGCAGAGCCCAGGCTGACAGGAACAGATTTAGGAAGACATATTCTTGCTGAATGGGAGATGGCAGGGAAAGTGTCCATCCCTGGCCAGTGCAGAGGGCCTGGACCTCCAGCAGAGAGCAGGATTAGAATGGACAGTCTCAAGGTCTATGCAGCTCTGAGTTGCCAAGTCCATGGACAAGTCCTAGAAGATGGATTTTTGCTTATTGATTTGACCTATGTCACCATCCCCTCAGAAGCAGAGTTGGAGCTTCGGTTTCTGGCTCCCCCAGTAGACAGAAGGTAAGGGGAGCTGATAGACTCAGCAAGAAAAGACTCACAAGCCCTGGGTTCAAATCCCAACTCTACCCGTTACAGGTATGATCTTGGGGAAGCCCTTATACTTCTCTGAGTCTCTGTTTTCTCACTTGTAAAAACGGACATAATGATGTCTCCTTTAGAAGGAAACAAGGGTTAAAGAAAATGATGATTCTGAAGGGCCTGATATGAACTTGAAACACATTGTGCATTTATTGCACAGATTCAAATCTGGAGTAATCCTGACTTTGAGAACTAGCTGTGCAATCTTGGACAAGTCACTTAACCTCTCTGTGCCACATTTTCTCATTTGTAAAATGGGAATGATATGATCGGCTTTTTCCCAGTTGGTTCTGGGCCTCAAGAGAGATCTAATCCTTCGAGTAGAGTGGGGGTGGAGGGTATTTGACTGCTTAGAGGCCTCCCTGGCCCCACCACCTCCCCCTCTACCCCAATCTGCTTTTCCCATCCCTCCAGGGGCAGCCGCACCTTCTGCACTACGATGATGGCCTCTTGAGTGTCACTGTCTGTGGTGACCTTGAACACATGGCCGCCACTGCCGCTCTCCTCCTTGAGATGGTAAGTCATGTCTGTGTTCTCACCCACGTCCGAGTCCTCGGCCTTGACTCGTCCGATAGCTGTGCCGATGGGGGCCGACTCCTGAATGCTGAACTGGTACATCTCTGTAGGGGATATGGCTGTGAGCTTCTACCAGCTCTAGAGGAGATGGTAGGGGCACCCAGATGGACTCCAGGGAGCTCCCAGCTTGGCCAGTTAGGGAGCCAGGAGAGGAGCGTCCTCTGAAAATTTGAGAGGCAGTGCAAAGAGGAGGGTCCAAATTGTGACCCTGAGTTCATTTGCTCATTGATTTAAAAAGCGCCTGCAGTTCTTTGAGCCTCAGTTGCCCCATCTGCCCAAGGAGAGGAACAAAGGAACACAGCAATCGAGGCTAAGGTACTGGAGCCAGTCCTGGCTGTGGAGCCCTGACCCTTGGTGTCCTCATCTGTAGAATGGGCACAGTAACAGTGCCTCCTAGCAGTGTTGCGATCATCACTGTTAACTTGGAGGATCATGTACGTAAAGCGCTTGGGGATAGTGCCTTCCTAGCACATGGTAAATGGACCAAATCAATAAATGGAACAATTGCATTAAAATGGTGGGGTTTCATGCTGACTTTTCTGTTGCTGAGGATGTTAATCACATTGATTCCTTCATGTCCACGTATTTATCGAGCCCCTGTAATGTCCCAGATGCTGTTCTAGGTGCTGGGGTTATAATAACAAGCAAAACAGACCCAAATTGCAGCTCACACATGCTTTCCTCTTAATGGAAAGAGAAAGACACTATGCAGTCACATTTTCAAACAGGCAGTGTGTCAAACGGTGCTGGGTAATTTGGTGGAAAAATAATACTGGTAATGGGAAGAGGTGCGCTGATGAGGTGTGTGGGGGACTTTAAACAGGGTGATCAGAGAGGACTTGCTGCGAAGGTGACATTTTTGCAAATGTCTGAGGAAGGGGAGGGAGTGAGCCAAGCAGATATTTGGAAAGAGTATTCCAGACAGAGGGAGCAGCAGGTGCAAAGGCCCTGAGGTGAGTGCAATGCCTGGCATGTTTGAAGAATGGCAAGATGGCCACAGTGGCTGGAGGAAGAAGCATCAGGGAAACCAGAAGGGATGAGATCAGATGGGACTAAAACAGTGCCCTGTTCTTCTCCCAGAGTCAAGGTTGAGGTGACTTGCCAAAGGTTAGGCCAGCAGGGGCTGTGGAGATGAGGATGTGTCTCTTGGGGTACCCAAGGTCTGGAAACCCATGGTGTGAAGTGACTGCCTGATTCCTTCTCATACAGTAGCCAGGGGCTGATTCAAAACTGCAAGCTCCCCTGCTTTAACCTTCCATTGCTTCCCACTGCCCTTGGGATGGAGTTATACAAGCCATATGAGATGCTTGCTGCCTGGCCCCAGTGACTCCTGAGGCCTAGTCCCCCAACCCCCTCCCTGTCTCTAGCTTCAGCCTCTGTGAAGTTCTGTGATTGCTCTGTCTCACTTTCTAGGCATTCCCTAGTCCTCTTTATTCTGCTTTCTGCCTTTGTATCCTCAATTCCCATTCTTGCTTTGCTATCAATAACATTATCTCCTCCGGGGAACTGTCCAGATTTCAGGCTCTGCTCCTGTGCACCCAGGGCCCCCAGGCTTAGCCCATTGTAAAGATTACTGCATTTCCCTCTCATTTTCTGGTTATTCTCCATGGCCCCAACCCCACCGCTGTTCCCTCCTTGCCCTTCCCCTGCCTCCTGGATAATATTCATATCTTATTCATCAGCATTCTCAGTGCCTGGCAGAATATCAAACTGTCACTGAAATGAAATGTGTGAGTGATCAGTGAGCAAATGAATGAAAAGCAGAATGTTACACTCACCAAGTTAACATAAATTAAGAAGTCTGACAATACCAAGTGTTGGCAAGGATATGGACACACACACACCTGTCTTCATTGGGGAAACCAGCTTGGCTTGAGTTAGTACAGTTGAAGTGAGTACAGCAGGTCCTCAAATAATATCATTTCATTCAATGTTATTTTGTTAAAATGTTGATGAGGAAAAAAAATCTCAGTTGATACCTAACTTGTTATTTGAGGACCTGTTTTTGCTTGAAGACATGGTTTCCAGGAACCTATAGATGATGATAAGTGAGGACTTACTGCATATTCTACTCCTCTGTATATACACTTGAGAAATATGTGCAAGAGGGTGCAGGAAATGAGATGTGCCACAATCTTCAAAGTGGTGTCCTCCAAATAGCCCCAAATACCCATCAACAGTAGAATAAACCATGGAGTATTATATAGCAATGAAAATGAATAAATTATAACAAGCAACAACATATCATTTCATAAACATAATTTTGAGAGACAAAAAAAAATACAAATAGCCTGTATTCTGATTTTACATGTATTCTCTGTTAAAAGAAGTTGAAATTAAACTGCAATGTTAGGTGATGCATTCATAGGTGAATTCACCCTAAAGAAAGACAAAGAGGGGCCATCTTGGTGGTGCCAAGGAGTTAAGCACTGCACTATGAAGCAATCTGCAGCCTCTGCAGCATGAGTTCGATCCCCGGCCGGCTGGCCAGGAAGAAACCACATGGCGCAGCAGACCTCTCCTGTCTTGCCTGCTGCTCCCCTCAGCAGTGTATTTCATTCAGTCTGCCAGTTCTGCTCCCCACTCTGTCTCTGGTGGGTCCTCTCACCCCCGCCCCCCCGCAGCTCTTGTATGCATGAATAAATAAATCTTAAAAAAAAAAAGAAAGACAATGAGATGATGATTACAAAAGCAGGGAGATGGTGGTTACCTCTGAAGGGAGGGATGGGGAGGGAAGTAACACTGAGGGAAGGGCGCGTGGGTGCTTCTGGTGTCCTGGGTGGAACTCACAAGAATGTCTGCTTCATACTATTCATTGAATGGGGCATTTATATTTATACCCTTCTGTTTGGGCGCTATATGTCACAATAAAGAAATGTTAAAAATAAATAAAGGGATACAGAATGAATGATAATAGGCAAGATACCCTACCAGATAGGGCCCCTTCCTGGGGTTCTGGCCCTTTCTTCTCTGCTCTGCCCCAGCCCTTCCAGCTCAGAGATGGCATAGGACCTGGCACCAATGGGCAGAAGACTGGTAGCCCCCACCCCCTCTACCTGCTGCTTCGAAGCATTGCCATCAGTGGGTGGCGTTGGGCTGGCAGAGCAGGAGATGTGCTGGCTTCTGTGCCAGGCTCCATGGTGACGTGGAACTGGCTGGGGGGCTCTGCCCACCCCGCTGTGTGACTGGGCTGAGGCGCTAGGCGGGGATGATGCTGAGTTCTCAGCTCAGGGATTGGATCCCTTATCTCCCGGGGGTCAGTCCCCTGTGGCGGGGCCTAATGTGAGAGCAGCAGACCTCGAGTAATGACTCGCCCGATAGGAATCAACCCAGCTCCCTGCGGCATTTCGTCTCTGCCAGCTTCCTCAGCTTCCCTGGTGCCGCTCTTGGCCTGAGCCTGGAACAGAGGGGCTGAAGGGGCTGATGGGCAGGTGGGGGGCTGGACTAGACAACCCCTATCCCCTGGGGTGCCAGGAGAGGCAGAGTGGGGAAAGACTGAATTCAGTAGCACAGACTCCTGCCCTCCAGGCTCCAAGGAGGAGGGACAGACCTGTCACGCCCAGCCTCAGCCTTTCTATGCACGGTTATGGGTGCCCTGGCCTGGAATGCCTGTGGCCTCTGTCTGCATCATTTGTTTCTCCCCACTTCCCTTTGCAAGCATGGGCCAGGCAGACCACCTGCAATAGGCAGGTAAGGGTGTATGCAGGGGCCAGTGAGGGGGCTGGTGGGTAGACAGAGGGGCTCAGGATGTGCAGGAGGCAAAGTGAGGGGACGGGAGGTGACCGTCTTATTGGACGTATGGAAAATCAAACCACTGTGGAGCTTCCTCTGTGAAAAGCATGACCGGGGGGACTGGAAGGAGGTGGGTGGCTTGGGTGGATAGACAGACGAGACAGATGGGAGTCCCTCTTTTGGTGGGAAGCTGAAAGGGAAGCTTGGGGCCCCTAGATGGCTTGGAAGGATGAACAGCACACACCCAACACTGCCTGCCTCTCCCCGCACATGGAGGCCCAGTGGGAGGGGTGCTGGTGTGGGTGGGTGGCTTGGGCGGCTAATGGACAGACACACGGATGCGGTCCCCTCCCTCCAGTAATGGAGGGCCTCACTCACTCTGCGGGAAACGGGGTGGGTTGTCATTGACATCGGTGACCACGATGGTGACGGTGGTGGAGCCTGAGAGGCCGCCCAGCTGACCTGCCATGTCTGTGGCCTGGATCACCACCTCGTAGCGCTCCTGGCTCTCGCGGTCAAGGTCGGGCACAGCAGTCCGGATCACGCCTGTGGGTGAGGGAGGGTGAGGCCAGGGGTGCCCCCTGCCAGCTGATATGGAGACCCCTCCCCCAGCAGAGGCTGGGCTCATCCAAAGTCAGAAGGTTGAGCGGCCAATGTAGGAGATACAGATAGGACCACAGCGTGGGCGCAGGGGCTCAGCAGCACCCCACCTTCACTCATATGGATGTGCCCCCACAATACACACACACATACACACAACTATCACACTTATACACAGTCCACTTTTACACCTCTCACACACACATGCACACTTGCACAAGTCTATCGACACACTATCTTCACCCATCTTCAACACGCACACACACTTGCGCACACATATTTTGAAACACACTCACAAATGCACATACAGGTGTGAGCCTAGTCACAGTTGCAAAGTTAAAGCAAATGAATGGACTATTTGACTAAAAAGAGGCCTAGGGACTAGATTTGGCCACTGTGTGACCCCACTCTTGGGGCCACTGTCTGTCCCCAAGAGGATGAGCCCAGTGTTCTGTGGGTGAGCTGGGCCTGGGCCCAACTTGTCTCGGGCACAACAGCAGCCCAAACGGGGCACAGAGCAGCACCTGGTGAGTGTTCAGCAGATCTAGTGGATACCAGACACACACTCATACTCTGCCCACTCACACTGGGTCACACTCTCCCATCCACACACACTAGCCACATGTGCTAAGTGCTACATATATGCAGACACACATGGGGTCTCAAACACATGCACACTCATAGCTACTCTCACACACTAACCTTCATGCCCCCTCTGTGATTAGGTCACCCCCACAAGCCCCCAGGCTGGCCTGAGAATCTCTGTCCAGGCACCAGCTAATCGTTGATCAGACAGTCCTTCAAGCTATTCATGGAAGTGGGGGCAGGGGTAGCAGGAATGGGGGTGACTCCAATTCTGCTGAGGGGAAGGCTGCTTCTTGTCTCCCTGCCAGTGGGCAATCAGGCTGGGGCTGGAGGGGGAGTCGATGAGGCATCCCGAACTCCACCCCCATCCACTCCAACCTGCTGAGGACCAGGTGGTGACAGGTGGTGCCCAGGGCCTGAGCGCCAGGTGGAGTCATGCACCAGCAGCCCCATGATGCGCCCCATAAAATCCAATCTTTGACTCCTGATGTCCCCAAATAGCCCCCAGATTCCAATAAAGGCAGTAGAACGGAAGGAGAGAGTGTAGTGTGCGTGTGCGCGTGTGTGTATGTGTGTGTGTTGTGCCAGGGTATGGTACCTAGGAGGTAGCTCTGCTTTTGTGGGATCACATGGTGATACGAAATGTGGGATCTCTCTGGTCAAGGATCAAACAGACCCCCTATCAGCAGTCTGGGCAACTCCTCCATAGGCTTCCTCTTCACCCCTCCCCTGCCAGGACTCATCTTCCCAGGGACAAGGGATCTTAGAGCAGAGGAACCTGGGATCCCAGATCTGCCATATTTTGGCCTCATGATCTTCAGCAAATCCTGTCACCTCTCCATATACTGGGACAACAACTACAAATCCCTGAAGGACAAGATTGCTCAACCTTGGCACCACGGACATTTTGAATAGGAAAATGCTACCCATGATACCAGTAGCAGCACCCTCTCCTTGCCAACCCTGAAATGTCTCCAGACATTGTCAAATGGCCCCTGGAGGCAAAATCGGTCCCACTTGCTAGGGGCTAAGCTTCATGAATGTCACGTGACACCTGGGTGAAGAGGCTGGTGATGGGATCAGGGCCACGTGCATCCATGAGCTTGTGCAGTACAAGCTCAGTGACCCCCACTCTGAGTGGGGTGTGGAGCAGAGATCTGTGTCTGAGACCCACCCTGGGGTTGAGAAGCCAGGTTTGCGAGGCTGGGCTCCTTGCTGTCCCTGCCACTTCCAGTCCTGCAGGACTGGGGGCACTGAACTTGCTCACTTGGGCACTGTTCCTGAAGTCTGTACAGTGTGTGATCAGGTGCCATCTCTGGCAGCAAGGAGGTGGGTACCCAGAGACTATGCTATTTCCAAACCCTGCCCCTGTCATACCCAGTGACAGGTTGCTATGGTGATAGGTCCCAATGAACCCAGCCTCTTGGCATGCACGCCTGTGGGTCATCCCCTTCCACACAGGCTTGGCCTTGTTAGTTCTTATCACTATTGTCATATGCATGGACTTGCTATGGCCAATGGAACATCAGTACATGTGACAAAAGCAGAAGTTTGACCAGCTCTCATGTGCTGGGACCTGGCCTCCTGGAACCCTGAGACAGCTGTGCTGTGAAGAAACCCAGGATGACAGGCCACCCCACAGAGGCTGGGCCACACCAGCTGTCCCACCTGAGTCAGCCCCAACAACCCGCCAGCTTGACTGTTGTCCTGTGAGTGATCCCAGCCAAAGAAAAGTCCATCACGCCCACAGAGTTGTGACAAAGAATAAGTTGTTTTAAGCCACAGTGTTTGGGGGGCAGTCCCCCAGAGAGCAGAAGACAGCAGGTAGGGAAATGTCACCCCAAGCCCCTTCCTTTGCTGGCCTCGTTCAGGCCGCTGCATTAAACTGGAGGGTCCCTGGCTGGAAGGTCGATGCGGGCAGTTAACCTGGCTGTTGGCCGCAGCTTCTCTCAGCCTCTGGTGAGCTGGGCTGGCTGCCTGATTAGGAGCCTCAGGACCAAGCAGGGGTCACTCACAAGAGAGAGGAGTGAAACTTGCAAGCCTCAGCTGGGGGTCACTTCTGCCACATCCTGTTGGCCACAGTGTGTGGCCAGGCTCTCCCAGATTCAGGGGCTGGAGAGACCCTTCCTCCTGGTGGAGGAGGGGCAGTCCTTTACAAAGAGGCCAGGGATGGGAGTGTGGTCAGTACATTTTGCTATCTGCTCTGTCCCACTCCACTGTACCCCCAATGCTGGCAGAAGCATCCTGGAGGCTGGTGCAACCCGGGAGGGGCGGGGATGGTCTGTGGTAGCAATCCCAGATCAGTCAATGAAGTTGTTCTTGAAACCTTCTGGTTCTGCAAATTCATTCACTCATTTGATAGATCCTTACTGAGGGCCTACTATGTGCTGGGGTTAGAGTCAGATATAAGGGGCCATGAAAAAGGGAGGGACTTTGGAGTGAGAAAGATATGCACTGAAGTCCTTTTTCCATCATTTTTATGCTTGGGCAAGTTCTTGAGTCTTTCTGAGCCTCAGTTTCTCATTCTGAAAAATGGGGGGTGCCCAGTGGTAGGGCTATTGGAGCTTCTGGAAGCAGGTCTCACATTTTGCAGATGCCTCCCTGATGCCGCTCCTCAAATCCTGGCTGGGTACCCCATAAATAAGTTCCACAGGGACTCTGGTCTTGTTCATCATCTTATCTCTAGGGCCTGGCACATGGTAGGTGGTCAAGAAACTGCCAGAATCTCCCTCTCACAGCTTGCGGGTAGCCATAGACTTGTTTTGGCAACTGTTGGAACAACAGCCCCATGAGGGCAGAAGCCAGATCTAGTTCACCATCTTGACCCTGGGACCTAGCATTTAGAACATGTGCATCAAATGTCAATTGCATTTCCTCCCAGAAAAACTAACACCTCTGACCCAGTTGAGAATTATCAGCCGATATCCTGAGACTTCTCTCGGAGAGCCATTCTGTTTGTGGACTTGGTGGGCGGGGGCTGGTAATTAGAACCTGGCCACTGCTCCCTGCAGCCTTGTCTTCCTTCACCCATCCTCCCCAGTTCCAGCTGCTGTCCTCACCACCCCCGCTGTCCCCTCCAAATGCTGCAGAAGGGGCCCTGGAGCCCGAGTGATGCCTCATTAGCCCGCAAATGCCATCCCTGTCGCCCCGGTGGGGGGCTTGCTGGCAGGCCTGGCCTTTAAAACACACAAGTTAATTCCTCCTCTGGCACTGGGCCTCGTGGCGCCCCGCCTCCTCCCTTCCTCACACCTTCCTCGCAGGCCCCGTTCCGGCTCTGCTCCCTGCTATCTGCACAGCGAGAACAGACTGTACCTCGCAGCGGCTGCTAAATATAGCCCCGCATCAGCGGAATATTCCTGGCTGGGGAAATGGAGCTGGGACTGGCGGTGGCACCAGGGTGGCTCCGCAGTGGGGCTGAGGCAGGAGGGAGTTCTGGTCCTTCCCGGGAAATGTCATCTCAGACACTTTCAGACTTGGATGTTGAGGGATCCTAGAACAAGGACCCTGTTTGCACCTGCCTAGCCTGGTACCCACTTGCTGGCTCACTGAGCACCATTCCTCCCGGGCTCCAATGCCCCCACTTCCCACCCTCCTCTCGACCCTCTGTGGGGAGGGTCGTTCTGTTGTAGTCTGAGCCTTTATCTTTGCACCCCTGCCACCTCTGGACTCAGTCCTGGCCCTCCCCTTATTTCTATGTTCTACCTCTTCCTCTCTTCTCAAAAGCAGATCAACTCTCAAGCTCCCCACCTCCGCAGACTGAAAGGATGAAGGCATCATCATCATCATCATCCCTTTGTTTTCTATTTATGTCCCAGCATCACTGTCCCCTCGGCCTGCATGTTCTCTCCTAGACATGGGGAAACCCACACCCTCACTTCACTCAGGCCTAGGGTCACCTCCCCAGACAGTCCTGTCCTGATTTCTTCATCTAAGCCCATCTCTTTCCTTATATCCTGCTTTGTGTTTCTTCCTAACACACTTTGCCATTTGGATTATATTGTAAGTTTATATGCATATCTTCTGTATTCCTTACTTGAATAAAAGTTCCATGAGAGTAGGGTCTTGGATTTGCCTCCTGCTGCCTAGAACAGAGCCAGGCACATAGTAGGCACTCAGTGGAGTTGCTGAATGAATAAGTGAGCTCTTCCATTGAATCCTCACAACCATGATGGGAGATGGGTATTATATTCCTCTGGTGTACCCAGGGAAAGCAAAGCTTAAAGACCCCTAGCCATCCTCAGGGTCTCAGACCCATATTTCAGAGGGCCTGCTAGGTGTTCTAGGTGTTTCTCCTCTCTCTCAAGTCCACTATGATTAAAATGGAATTATTTAGCTCTACATCAGATCCCAGGACATTCGCTCATTCCTCTGCTCCTAGATACTTTCTTAATTCACAGTACTCCTGTTTCTATAGGTGGTGCCCCCTTCTCAGCTCAGGCTCCCAGTCTAGAAGCCCCCAGATTCCTGCCGCAATCTAGTTCTGTACATTCATCCAGGTCCCCAAGGTTTGCCCTGTGCGGGGTCTCGCTGTCATCCCTCATTGTCCCTCCTCAGCATCTCAACTAAGTCTCACTACCAACCCTATTTCATCTGGGGCCGCTAATTGGATGAAGCAGGCTAAGGAGTCTGGATGGGTGCCAAGATAGGGTGCAGGCTTTGGTCTTTGTCCTTTAGGGCTCTCTGCTGGGCACCCCAGTTTCCTGAGTCTCCCTGAATTCACTTCCTGCCTCTGAGCCAGCGATACAGCAGCAGCCCGAGGGATCTTGTTAAAATGAAAACCTGAGCATGTCACTTCCCTGCTTAAAAGTCATCAATGAACCCACGATGTTGGTCAGGAGGAGGGGCCAGGCTCTCTAGCAGGAGACTCTTAGGAGCGTCATCTGGTACATTTCGGCATTATCTAGCCAGACTCCAAATGCACCTGCTCTTTGACCCAGCTTTTCCTCTTCTCGAAAATTATCCTGCAGTTATACCCACAAAAGCACAAACGACATATGTATGAGGTTATTCACTGCAGCATTGTTTGTTGTAGCCAAAGATTGGAAACAGTGTCCGTGTCCATCAATAGGGGACTGGAGAGACAAATTTTAGAGTATCCCTAACAGCTGTTAAATAAAAGAAGGAGGAAGCTCTTTATGTACTGATATGGAATAATCTACAAGATGTATTGTTAAGTGAAAAAGGCGAGCGGTGTGTACAGTGTCTTTATAGCTGCCATTTGTGTAAAGAAATAAAGCAAATACATGTACCTATTTTCTTGTACATACATAGAATAGCTCGGGAAAGACACACAAGAAAATTACATTGGTTGCCTTGGGGACACAGACTGGGTAGCCGGGGGACTGGACAGGGTGAAGAATTTCCATTAAACATCCATTTGGACTTTCTGAATTTTGAACCTTCAAATGTATACTCTATTAAAAAAACTTAATATTTTTCAAGTGAATGAGTCCAAGATTTCACGGAATATATACACCAAGAGGCTACCTTTGGAGTTGCAATTACTGGGGATGGGAGTGACAAGCACTTTCTTTCCTGCTTTCTTATTTCTTTAATGTTTGAGTGTTTTCTACAATATATTACCTTTGCAAGGAGAAAAGAATAATGAAGATATTTTGTGAAAGAGAACACAATAACCCTGTTCATAGACCGGCATCCTCAACCCCTTCCGGAATAAAAACAAAACAAACACACAAATGAAAACTCCAACCTAAATCCATCTCCCCCCACCCCCACCTTGACCTTAGAATAAAATCCTGGTTTACACTTGGCTCAGTCGTGCAGCCTCTCAGCGCCACTTCTCAGCACACTGGCTCCCCCCAATCCTGAGTTGCTTGCAATTCCCCTCATGCCTCAGGCTGTTCTCTCCCTCCCAGTTCTGCAGGCACCATGCCCTCTCCCTGGAGCGCCCTTCTCTGAATCTTGGTTGGCCCAACACCTTTTTCTGCTTTGGAGATCTGATGCTTCTCTTCTGAGAACCTCGCGTCCCAAACATGGGTCTGGATGCCTGTCCCCTGCCCCCAGAAATCAGTCAGCCCCACGTCGTGTTGGATAAACATCTGGGTCTGGCGTTTCACCTCTTGCCTTCACTCCTGGTGTCCCTTAGTCCAGGGACACCCCCTGGGAGGGGAGCCCACCCTTGCAACCGGCCACTCCCAGCTGTGCAACCTCCAGCGAGGCAGTCACGGCTCTGAGCCTCAGTCTCCTCTGCCTGACACTCCTGGAAAGCCACTCAGGAGCTCCACCAGGTTGAGAGAGGATGAGCCGGGGGCTGCGGCAGGGGCGCTGCGCCCTTGCTTGCTGGCCTTGGGGAAGGGTAGGCGCGAAGGAGCCATTCTTCTTTAATGGGCCCTGTCTTTCCATCAGATCTTTAACAACTGCCATTTGAACTGAGCTTTCCAGACTGCTCAAAGGTGCCCTTCGCCAGCCGCCCTGCAAACACTTAGAACCGACCCCATAATGGCTACGGACACACCTGTCTCAAGGATGTTTAGCTTTAGCTCCAAGGATGCGGAGCCCTTGGTTCAGGCCTGAGAAGTTCTTTCCGGGAACCCACAGTGGCCGCGTCCTGCCTGGTTTTCCTCCTGGTCTTCAGGCATCTCCCACCCCATTCTTTTCTCTTCCTCTGTCCTCCCGCTTCCTGCCTGGCTGACCCCCCTGTCTCCGTGACCTTGGGGTTTCCTGGAGCTGGCAAGATGCTTCGGCGTCCTTGCTCGACAGCAGCGCGGTGTGGTTAGAAGGCGGAGAGCGGCCGGCCAGCCCGGGGCTGCGCCCCACAGCGCCCGCTCCCTGGGCACGCCCAGGCCCCACCCCAAGAGTGCTCGCCCCGCCCCGCCCCGCCCCCGGCCCGCCCTCACCTGTCTTGGAGTCCACGGTGAAGTGGTGCTCGCCGTCCAGCACGCTGTACACCAGCCGAGCGCTGCTGCCGTAGGTGGGGTCGTCCGCATCCGAGGCCATCACCTGCATCACGGAGGTGCCTGGGCCCGAGGGACCAAGCGGGGCAGGGTCAGGGCCCGGGGCTCCTCCAGCCCCAGGGAGTCCCCGCCGGATTCCCCACCCAGGCCTGGGCCGCGGTTCCAGAGGACCAAGCTGTCGGGACTGGAGTCAGACGTCCCTTGGGGGGTCCCCAGCTGCGGGCCTCTGCAGGGGAGGCCGCCTCTCTGAACCTGGTTCCTGTTCAGCAAAGTCGGGCCCAACCCCGGCCCTCGTGCAGGAGGTGGAGGGCGTGCATTTTAGCCTCCCAGGGCGAAGCAGCCCCTCCTGTGGGGTGGGGGCGGCGCCTGCACCCGCCCAGGGCGCCACTGAGCCAAAGTCGGGACTGGAAGCACGTCCTGGCTCCCAGCGCCGCCTTCCTCAGCCCCCTCCACCCGGCAGGAGCCCTGGGGACAGCCTGGGGCAACCAAGTTTACGGGGGACTCAGAGGCCAGGGTGGCTTCGCCCAGGCGGGGGAGGGCAGCGCCCCGCTTCCCGGTCCTGCACCCAGCTGCCCTCCCCGCCCCTCCCCCAGCGCCCAGACAGCCCCGCCCCCGGGCACAGCCGGCTTTTCCACATGCACCGCACGTTCGCTTCTGGGGAGAGTATAAATTGGATAAAAGTCCATCAAACAGTGGCAATTAAGTTATTGATTTTCGACGCTGCCTCATTAAACCGGGAGCTTCTCCCGGCCTGTCCCAGAGATGGCTCTAATTTGACATCATGTTCAATTTGACCAAAGCAGGGTTTGGGATGTGAAGCTGGACAGGATCGGGGTGAGGCAAGGCTTGGGGGAAGGGGCGAACGGAGGGGAAGGGAAAGCCCTGGGGTCCAGGTGAGCCTTTCCAGAAAGGAGGGGGCGAGGTTTCCACTCCCAAGGAGGAGTCTGGGGAAGCTCAGGATATAATCCAAGGTGCAGGAGACTGAGACTTCACTTCGGAAAGAGGCCGTCTTCTGGTGCCCCGCTGGTGAGGGCCAGGGCCCAGGCCTCGCGGGGTTCTGGGTGGGCCCCTCTTGGGGCTGGGCTGGCTCTCTGGGATGGCAGAGCAGCTGCTGGGAGGTGAGGCCAGTTCACCGGCTGGCTAATGAGCGAGGCTCTGAAGTGCTACTGCAGCAATTCTGCTAAGCCCAGCCCACCGCAGCCTCTCCCGCCTCCAGCCTGGGGCCCTCGATCATTCCAGACAGACACATGTATTTATTTTTCACTCTTTTGCATTTCTCATTTCCCTCTCCGTACCCCCCTCCCAGCCTGAGCTCCTGAACCGGCCCTGCAATGCGCTTCTCTCTTTGGCAGCTCCACCTCCATGTCAACCCTGTCAGAGCTGCCGGAGATGCTGGGGAAGTGGCTTGGGCAAGCTCCCTCCTGCCTCATGTTTGGTGCCCAGAGGTCTCCCACTCAGGGCCAAGGGCACAATCGATCGCAGGTGCTTCCTAAATACAGCACGAGGAGAAAGGAATAAACTAGATTGGCTTCACCAGCTCCTTAAACTGATCACGTCTAATCCTTGTAGCATCTAAGGGTGGGTACCTCTAAATTACAGGTGAAGAAACAGGTCACACAGGGGCAAAGACTTGACCAAAGACAGAGAGTGAGGAGGTGGTGGGACTTGAACTCAGGACTCGCTGAGGCCAAACCCCTTCTGGCTCCTGACTCAGCAAAGCTCACTGACTCTGGGGGTGACGGCCCAGTACACTGGGTCTGTGACTGAGGACTCGGCCATGTATTAGCAGGTTGACCTTGGGTGTTCCAGTTCCCCTTTGTGCCTCAATTTTCTCATTTGTGGAATGAGGGTGATAGGACTACCTAGGATCATTTTGAGAATTCAAATAGATTTCCATATTCAGCACTGAGAGCAATGCCTGACCCAGGCTAAGAACTCAATAAATGCAGGTTGTTGACGTCTCAGGAGGCACTGCATGCCAGTGTACAATAGCACAATCATGCCTCCCTCACAGACACACTGAAATGGGAGAAGAAACGTAATGCATTAGGCTCATGGTGGGTGCTCAATAAATAGCGGCTGTTGTAACTGTCAGGAGAGAGGGCCTCGTTGTCACACCCCTCTCCATGTTCCCCCTACCCCACCCCTTTAGCAAGGTACATGCTGGGCTAAGTGACCCCCCAGGGACATGGTTGAGCTTTCTCTCTCTCTCTCCTTCCCTAGCTCCCTCCCTCCCTGGCTGCATCCCAGGGACTCCCTCAGGGATGATGGAATCATTTCCCCAATCCGGGATTCTTTATTGCAGCCATTACAGTTAATGCCGACACGTGGGGATGGTGAAGGGTCAGTGACTCACCACTGGCTCTCCAGGCCCTACAGACTCCCACCTTCCTCACAAGGCAGCAGCTCCCCAGAGTTGGCAGAAAAAAAGGGTGCCAGGCTTTTGGCTGCTGTGGGACCACCTCAGGGTTACCCCCCACCTCAGATCCAGCAATTTGCACTTTACAGAACATTATCATGCCCTTCTCTTCTTCAGTCCTCAAGCAAGCTCTACGCTTTACGATGTAGGTGCCGTGGTGCTGATGGGCCTTTAACTGTCAGCTCCAGGGGGTGGAGGTGCAGGGAGGTGCAGGGAGGTGCCCTGTTTTGTAGTATTTACTGACTTCCATGGTATTAATACTCCCACCATGGCCAATTTCAAGTTACCAGTGTAATGTCAAGTGGCTCATGAAACTCCTAAAAATTGGTATTTGACTCTCATGAACCGTTATGAGCAGATTCCACACCTTCCTGCATCTTTCCCATTTCACAGATGAGGAAACTGCTACGCACAATGAAGCATGAAAATGTGAATTAATAATGAAACCCATTCTTATATATCATTATTCAGTGACAATGATAGATTCCATTTATTAAATAACTACTTTTAGATGTGATAAGCCCTTTGTATAAAAAAGGGAATTTATACAATAAAGCCTGGAGGTAAGCTCTATTAAGATTTCTACTTTACAGATAAGGAAAGGGAGGTGAAGTTAGGTAATGAACTCCTTGTGTTTCAATTTCTTTGTGATATGGGTGTAACAGTACTCCCAAGCTCTCAGGATCACTGTGAGAATTCCAAGTTCCAAATTCAGCACCGAGGACAGTGCCTGGTTAAATTTACCTGGCAAGAGTAAAGGCAGGAATTAAACTCAGGTTTAGCAAATGACACAATCCACAGGTATCTTGCCTAATACGGTGGTAGGAGGGGAGTCAGTAGGAGTAGAAATAGACAAGCAAGTCTATTTCCACTCTGACTCAGAAAGGAAGAGTCCGAGAAAGGAGAGGGAGGGTTGAGAATGCCAAGTCATTAGAACAAGATCTCCCCCCCCCCCCGCCCCAACATTTGGTCAGGGGTTGGCTGGGATGAGCTGTTCACTGTCCAAGGTGCTGCCAATCCTTCTACATGGGGCTAGGGTCTTAAATCTGGGCTGGAGCAGGAAGGGTTACCCAGATGATTCTTGGGTAAACAGGATCTCAGAGTGCAAGGCTCCAGTGGAATCTGAGGTATGGAAAGGCTGGTCCTTGGAGAGCACAGAAACCAGTGGTTCTCAACCTGACTGCACATTAGAATCTCTTAGGAGCTTTAAAATAAAACTGATGCTGAGCCCCATCCCAAACCAATTCAATACGATTCTCTTGGGGTGCAATGCAGGCAAGGGTATTTTTCAAAGCTCCCACAGTGGTTCTAAAGTGCATCACACGCAAATAATTGATGCTCTAGACCCAACCTCTGATTGAATGGATGGGGAAACTGAGTTACAGAATGGCCCAACACTTTCCCAAGGTTACACGATAAGTATTGCAGGGAAAGATTCAAACCCAGATCAGTGTGACCAGCATGCCCCCCTCCTGGACACACCGTGCTGTACTGAGATGACACCCTGAAGGGAGCAGCAAGGATGTCACATGCCACCCAGTCGGCAGTTGGCTCCTTCCAGGCAAAATCAGCACGAGAAGTAGGAGGTTCCAGAGAGATGCTGCTCACACCTCCGTGGAGACCGATGGGCTTTGGTATCAGAGTCTTGGATCCAAAACCTACCACTTCCTCACTCCCCCCATTTCCTCCTCTGTAATTTATGGGCGCTTACGCTGGCTCTCAGAGATGCTATCGGGATTAGAGAGGTTTGATCTAAGTGGCTGGTGAAGCCAGGCATATAGAGGGAACTCAAGAGTTCATTTCTAGGGCCACCCCTGGTGGTGCGGGCAGTTGAGCGCTGCGCTGTGAAGCTGTCGGCAGCCTCTGCAGCACCAGTTCGATCCCGGCTGGCCGGCAAGGGTCCCACATGGTGCGGCAGACCTCTCCTGTCTCGCCCGCTGCTCCCTTCAGCAGTGTATTTCTTCAGTCTGCCTGCTCTGCTCTCCCCTCTGTCTCTGGTGAATCCTCTCACCCTCCTGCAAATCTGGCCTGTACCCCGGTTCTTGTATAAATAAATAAATAAATCTTAAAAAAAAAAAGAGCTCATTTCTATTCTATTCTCTTTTCTCTGTATAGTCAGAAGATCTTGGGAGCCAAGCCCTCGCCCTGAGTGGGAGACCCTTGGGCACCAGCATCAGGAGGGAGGGGGCTTGCCTGCTCATCATGTTTGGTCATCTCAGTGGCTCTGACATCATTTGTCATGGAGCCAAAACTGGAAGCCATGTTCTAGCTCCCAGGCCAGACTTTTTCATTTCTTCCCCCTAACCCTCACTACGTGCGAGTCCAATTGAGGCCCAGACTTGGGCCCCAGAAACCCCAGGAGGGGTCCCCAGCTGGCCCAGGGAGGAGGTGGCCTATGCAGAGTGGAGTTCGGAGATTAGAGATATAAATTCTCAGTCCAGCTCTGCCCTGGGCTCTCCATGTGGACATGGGAAAACTCCCTGAACTGCCTGGGCCTCAGTCCTCCTTCTGTAAAATGCAGATGACACTTTATCCTTCCTGCCTCCCAGGGTGAGGGAGACCCCTTCATGAGACAAAGAGCCATTTGGAAAAGAACGGAGTCCTCAACCAAGGTGACCAAGTGTCATTATTATGAAGATGTTTATAAGTATTATCATCCTTCCTCTTCCCTACCTCCCTTTGCTGGCCTGCTGGGCCTGGGGAAACCCTCAGCTCACATTTAGCTTCTCAAACATTTATAAAAAACGAGTCCCACCCCCTGCTGCTGCCAGAACTGCACAGAATGCTTTCTATTAAAAATTAAAAACCACTTGTCGAGTCCCTGTGTATGCTCAGATTACACAGGAAACAAGCCCCTCTCAAACTCACCCTTGGCCGCCTCCCTCCCAACTCCCTCTGTGACCATCACTGATAATGCCTGCTCAGTGGACTGGCCTCGACCCTGCTTCCCACTACCCAGCCAGGACAGTCTAATGTAGACGAATGACACCCGGGAGAGCCAGGGAAGTGGCTCCACAGATGGGGGGGTGGGGAAGGCAAGCCCAGAGGCAAGGGACAGAGAAGGTGGCAGGGAGAGATGGGGCCAAAAAGTGGGTCAGAGACACAGAGACAAGGGACAGAGTCAGACAGACAGAAAGTGGGAAAGATACACAGATGCACAGGGAGAAATTGGGACAGAGACATGGATGAAGATCAGATAGGCAGAGACACAGCGAGACAGAGAAAGTGGGACAGAGACTGTATGACAGAAAGAGGCAGAAACACAGAAGGTTGGACAGTAGAGTTATAGAGAAGCAGGGACAGGGAGATGCAGATGAAACCTGAGGAGAGTGGGAGAGAGCAGGAGGGGGCACAAGAAGGCAATTTTGGCCCGATGAGGTGAGCGTACCCCTATATCACAAACACACACCTGTCCAGAGTCTCTAGGGGATCCCAGAACACTCTCCTTTGGTTCTGCTCACGGACCCCAGCCATGAACGTGCAGGCGACCCTAAGTGTGTGTATGCATCAAATATGTGCCCCTTCCTCCCCACAGAAGGCCCTTCTACCATCCCAAATTGAGACCCACTCGTACTTCTGTCCCCTTGACATTCAAAAAGCTCACTCTGTTCAATAGTCTGGTATCCTGGGATGTTTGGGGCAGCAGCATTCCAGGTGTCTGCAACAGCACTCCTCTGCCAGCTGCAGAAAGCCAACTTTTCTTGCTTAAATTTGGCTCTGTCCAGTTACCCAGCACCTAGAGAACACCCCCGAGGGCAGGGTGGTGGCGCTGTCACCTTTGCATCTACCGCCACATGGGCACAAGGCCTGGCATAGGGAGGGTTCTTCTATTTGTAGAATAACTTGCAGATGGAAAAGACAAGGATAGACACTTCCCTGTCCAGATTACCTGGGCCGCTGGGCCATCTCCTGAGGGCCAGGGCCTCTGCTCCTCTCTACCACCTTTCCCCACCAGAAACCTCCTGGTGTCCCGTCCCCCATCCTGGGTGGTGAGAGCCAGTGCCGTTGCTAGGCAAGGAGATATTGCACATATAGATCTTCCTGGACTTTAATTAAAAACATCTTTAGAAGTTGTCTCTGCAGAGGCCAGCAATTGATTCCTGGCTTGGGCCTGCGGGTTGCTGAGCCACACTCTCTCTGGCTGTAGATGGGACAATCGGAGACTCCCGGCCTGCTCCTGCCCTTCCCAAATGAGACCCTCGGGGAACACACCACCTCCTGCCCCCCTTCCTTCCTCTCTGCCCCTCCCTACCTCCTCCACACTGATGTAGGAATCAGTCAGTGTGAGATACCAATTTTATGTCCCTTCCTCTCTTGAGTCTCAGTTTCCTTAGCTGTAAAATGGGGGTGTCAGCATTTAGCCCAAGAGAGTTCCTGGGAGGGTGAAATGAGATTAGAAAGGCGAAGGTGCTTTGCAAACTAAAGCTTTGTGCAAGTTAAAGAAGTGGTTGTGACCATTTCTCATGCTGAGGCAAGTAGCTGGGCTTCTGATTTTCAGTGCTAGGTCTGGTTTTGGTGCCACTTCTCACTGTGGAACCTCAGGCAAGTGACTCTCTGTATTTATTTCCTCATTGCTAAAATGAGGACAGTAATACCTGCCCTGCTTATTCTCCAAGATTGTGAGAATCAAGGGAAATAGCTCTGTGAAAGCATTGTTGGCTGATAGCTATTATTTAGTGAATGTCCCAAGAAGTGCAGACTGTACTACAAATCAGTCTTATTCCATCTATTAAAGATGCTGCTCACAGAGGAACTGGAAATGCATGGGAAATTGGCTGTGGCAGGGCCCCATTCCACAGTCAGTTGAGCCACAATCCCGTGGTCCAGCAAGGCCAACTTCATGGCATATTGTTGCCACTTTCTCCTTCCTTTGCCAGAGGCAGACATCACTAATTGATTGCGGCATTCTTTTCTGCTGAGCCTGAATGAGACCTCAGGCTCCTTCTCTACGATCACTATCAATTGATCACAGTTGACACCAGAGATAAAACTCATCTGCCACCACTTTGAAGTCAGGGGCTGTGTCTTGTTCTTCTTTGCATCCCCACATACCTACCAAAGTGCCATGTACATAGTAGGCACTAATATATGTGTTTTGAACTGAAAGCAACTGCTTATTTTTCTAATCCCTTAGGGCTATATATAAAGGAGGTGCTAATAAATGTTTGCTAAGTTGGGTGACTCAGCTTTGCAACCCCATGGAGCCAAGTACACTGGAGGCCTTGTATATAATGGGTGCTAATAAACATTTGTGGATTTAATTCAATTACTTATCTTTACATCCCCTGCAGTGCCCAGAATAAAGCAGTGGCTAATAGATGTGTGTTGGATTGATCTTCTCATTTCTGTATCCTCAACAGTGCCAAGTATACTGCCTTACACACAGTTGGCATTACAAGTAGGTGGAGTTGACCTGGGCATGGGAGACCCACAAGATCTTCTTGCTGTTCTCTGATCAGGTTGTGACACCCTAGGGGAAGGCTCTGGCCTCTCCTAATCCAACTCTTCTATACCAAAGCTCACTCCCCTGTTAATTCATTCGACCTCAAGCTTCACCTTCCCTCTCTCTCTGTTGACGACTTCCAAATGGTGTCTCTAGTCCCATTCTTACTCCTGACCTTCAGACTCAAAGTTCCAACTGTCCCCTGGACAACTCCATTTGGATTTCTAGCAGACATCTCAATCTCATCATGTCCAAATAATGCATTCTTCATTTTCTGCGGCAAACTGGCTCTTCCCGGAGCATTCTCCATACCAGCAACAACAGCTCCATCTCTCCAAATGCTTAGGCCAAGAACTTCAGCAGGGTTATTCTTGCCTCATCTTTCTCCCTCCCCACAGCCAGTCCCTCACAAACTCCCTTGGCTCTACCTTCAACATAGACCAGAATCCCAGATCTCAGCACCCTCACCGACCCAGCCCCTGTCACCTCCTGCCCGCACTACTGCAGCTGCCTCCTTATGGATCTCCTACTTCCAACCTTGCCCCCTACAGTCTCTTCAACATGGTGGCCAACAAGTCATCCTTTTAAAATGTGAGTTGGGTCATGTCACTCTTCAGCTCTCTGTCTTACTCAGAGTACAGCCCAGAACAACAAAGTGCTATATGATCTGGCTTCCTCCATTTCCTCCTCTCTTCATCCACACTGACCTCCGTGCTACTCCTCATACATGACAAACACACTGTGCCCCAGGACCTTTGCACTTGCTGTTCCCTCTGTCTGGAGCATTCTTCCTCTAACATAGTGTTTCTCCAGTGTGATCCCTGTGCCAGCAGCATAGGTGACACCTGGGAATTAGAAATGCAAACATTTCTAACATCCCAGACCTGCTGAATCAGAAATCAAGGGCGGGGGTGGGGGGGTGGGAGGCGGGTAACCATCTGTGTTTTAACAAGCCCTCCAGGTAATGTGGATGCACAATTAAGTCTGAAAACTACTGTGTCACATGGCTCCTTCGTGCATTCCCTGGATTCCTTCTCAGATCTTTGATTACATGTCCTCTGATAAACAGGAAGGCTTTCCCTGACCTCTCTATTTAAAATAGCATTCCCCCAGCATAACTCAACTCCCTTATTCTTCACAGCACTTTCTCCACAGGGCATATTATCTATTCATTTGTTTATTTCTTTTCTTCTCTCCCTGCTCTATATTGTAGGTGTCCCAAGACTCCCCCATGCCTGGAACTGTGCCTGGCACTGGTAGACACTCAATAAGTGTATGTTGCATGAATGATTCCCTTCAATGCTTGGCAGGGGGCTTGGGGGCCAGAGAGGGCAGGGAGTTGCCCAAGGTCAGGCAGGGAGCCAGGTCTCCCGACTGTCAGTTCCAGAACCGGCTTCGCTGCATTAGGCTCAGCTTGGCTGGCGTGCCCCTCCTCAGTAGCGTGGCTCATCGGAGGCCCCCGGGCACTCACTCGTCCTTCCCTTTTAAGCTATGAGTGGTTTAATTTGCAAGTGCCGCTGCCTTTCATGTCCCAAGCTGCGTCCCTGCTCCCTCTGATCTCCCAAGCTTCCCAGACCCCAGTGCAGCTTGTTGGTCCCACCCCCTCCAGTCCAGATCAGGAAGCTCAGTAATTGTGACTGATTTTCAAAGCCGCCTGGAGTCTCCGCAAGCACCTAGGTGTCAAATTTGCTTCCCCTTCAAAAAGTTGCTCAAATGAAATAAACTAATTTAATTTCTGCTTCCTCCCTCCTCCTCTGAGTTGCACAGTTTGTCCAAGTTGAGTCCTCCTGCCTGATTTGTTACCAAATGGAATGTGAGAGTAGGGGCACTGGAGGGGAAAGCGAGGCAGACTGGGGCTACTGGGGCTAGCACTCATGATGCTGGGCCTGGCTTTGCCATCTACTTTCTCTGAGTGCCCTTGAAGGAGCCCCTCATCACCTCTGGATCCCAGCTCCCCCATCTGTGACATGCAGACCCTTGCCACTCCAAAGAGTCTGGCACACAAGCTTAGGGATCTGCTTGGTCACTGTTGCGCTATGTGACTGTGGGTACATCTCCTCTCCCTGAGCCTTGGGGTCCCCGAGAGTTCAGTGGGGATGCTACCATCAGTCCTGCCATCTCAGAGTTGAATGAAGAGTGAGATGGTGAGATGAGCCGCCATGATGGATGGGGGGGGTGCTCCGCTTTGGAACCCCCCCAGGCACATTCATTCTCATTTCTAGAATGTAAGCTGCCTTGTCCACTTCCTTGCTTAAACCCTTCCCAGGCCATGTGCTTCCCTCAAGCCCTTCGGATATAACTCCTGCTCCTTTCTCCAGCTACCTTCCTCACTTTCTCAATGTGGAAATGTGCAGATCAGTTTTGTGGGGCAGGGCCAATTCTTCTCAGACCAGAGCTTGAGCTCGGGAGTGGAGCCGTCTAGATCTAGGAAGTCAAGGGCTTGAGCTACTTCTGACTTGCTTTGTGACCTTGGACACATCACTGCCCCTCTGAGCCTCAGTTTCCCCACTTGCAAATTTGATTTCCAAGTATTATAGGATCTGGCTTCTAGTACCTCTTCTGACCCATCAGACCTGCTGGGCTTTGAGAGTCTATGTATCTTGCCAATGACAACATCTACATTTATCTCTCCAGCCCAGACGTTTCCACTGAAACTTTATATTGAACTGCCTTTGTCAAGATCTCCACTTGGCTGCCTAATAAGTACCTCCAACTTAGCATGTCTGATTCCAAACTCCTGATGTCCCTTCATCCTCCAAATCTGTTCCTCCTTCTGCTTCTCAGTAAATGGAAATTCCATCTATTTAATTGCGTGGGTCAAAATCTCGATAGTCATCCTTGAATTTTCTCTCTCACACCTCACATCCACTCCATTAGCAAATGCTTTCAGCTCTACTTTCAAAATATATCCAAAAGCCGACCTCTTTTTAGCACCCTTGCTGGTACCATCTTGTCCCATGTCATCATCATTACCTGCCTAAGTAAGTGCAACAGCCTCCTCAACAGGCAATCTGCTCCTGTCCATACCTCCCCCCTCCCCAGCTAATCTTCATGGAGCAGCCATGGCATCTTGTTAAAATGGAGTCAGGTCATGGGGCTCTTCCGAACAAGCCCTTCCACTGACTTCTTGGCTTGCTCAGCCTGAAAGGCAAAGCCCTGACTGTGGTCTACATGGTTGCATGACCTGGTACCTCTCTGCTTCTCCTTGGGGCCTTTTGTGCCTGACTGGACCCTCTGCCTGGCATGCGCTTCCTCCTGGTCCAGGCTCACCCCCACCCACTAGGCCCGCCGCCCACCTGTGGGTGAGAGCTCGGCCACACTGCCGATGTAGGGGCCGTGCAGGAAGCGGGGCTCGCTGTCGTTGATGTCCTGCACCTTGATGATGAACTCGGACTCGGGCTCCAGCAGGCGGTTGGTGGCGCGGTCCCGCGCCTGCGCCCGCAGCGTGTAGAAGGTCTTCTGCTCTCGGTCCAGGCGCTCCATGGCGTGGATGTCGCCCGTCAGCTCATCGATCAGGAAGATGGTCCCAGCACCCTCGCCCGAGATGGTGTATTTGATGGCCCCATCACCCTCGTCTGAGTCCGAGTGGATCTGGGGAGGCAGGAGGAAGGCAGGGTGCAGATTGGTACGGAAGCATCTTGGCCCCCTCCCCATCACCTCAAGTCTCATAGGGGGACTGTTCCTAAGCCCACCTCTTCCTCAACACACCCATTCTTCAGTGACAAACTGGGGTCCAGGGAGACACGCCTCGCCCCACGCCCCAGTGTCCAGGGTGTCTCAGCAGATCCCCACGCTCTCCCTGCGCCAGCCTTGCCTCTGTAATCTGTACCCCCCACTCCCGCAGCCAGAGCTGTCCACCTCAGAGGCAGATCTGTGCGTGCTCCACCCCACAGCCACTTGCCACTCTTTCATGGCCTCCCAACGCCTTTATGGAGTAGTCCGGGGCCATCTCCACCTGCTCTGCTCCTACTTGGAGCTCCCTGTCCTTATTTCTCTGCCTACTGAAAGTCTACTCACCCTGCAAAGCTCAGCTCAAATGCCAGCTCTCCCTGAAAGCTTTTCTAGACCCCCACCTGCCTCCTAAGATCTGTGCAGCACATCAAGCCATCCCTACAAGTCCAGTGCACAGGATCACTGTAGCCAGTGCTTCCCAAACCCGAATGTGCATGCGAATCACCCGAGGAGCTCATTAAAGTGCAGACTCTGATGCAGTAGGTCTGGGGGTTGCTGTTCCTACAAGCTTCCAAGCTGCTGTCCATGACCTTGTTCCGGGTTGTAGGTCCATCTCTCTCTAGGCTTTGAGCCTCACCCCTTCCCCCCTCTGCCCCAGCTTAGGCCTGGTAGCTTGCTCATCTTGGTACTGGAGAGCCAGCCTCAGCCCTTGGCACATGGTGGGCACAGGGAGGGAAGAGATAGATGGGGAAAGAAATGTAACTGGAAGGAGCACCTACTATGTGCCAGGCACTGTGCTCAGTGATTTATGGACATATTTAGTTCAGTGTTCTTTAAAAAAAAAATACTAGAGTAGGTCTTGTTATCCTCATTGTGCAGTTGTGGCTTTTTTTCCTCCCATTTTCCTAATGAGGATTAAATGGGATGATTAGCTCAAGGTCAGACTGCTGGAGGAACTGGCCTGATTCATAGGCCGGACTTTCTGCACGCCATCTTCAAGCCTCCTGGGGGGAGCCCCAAGGAGGGAGAGGCAGTATAGCCTGGCCTTGGCTCCAGCATCATCTCCCTGTGTGTCCCGCACTAGTCACTGCACCTCTCTGGGCCACGGTCACCTCCTCCGTAGCATGAGATCATAACAGCACCTCCCTCCTAGAGGAGCTGGCAGGCTACCTGAGCTGCAAGTCCACAGAAAGCCCTTGGTACCAGCCTGGCACCATGTGACACTTACAATATTTAATGGCCAGCATGGCAGGGGCCCTGCCACCGAGTGGGGCCTCAGCTGGGCCCTGCTGGGTCACCGGGATGTGGGAGGGCTGAGGGAGCTGGGGGTGGCAAGGAGAGGGACTATTTACTAGAGGACTGAAGCTTTTTCACTGTTTTAACAGCAGTACAACCATACCGGCATGTACTAGCTGAAAATCAGCCCTGCCTGAGACATAATAAGTGTCCAATAAATGGTAGTTATCGTTATTATTATATTATTACTAAATGTTGGCTATATATAACTGGGATTTAATCCAGGCACTCTTAGGCTCCAGATCCCTGGCTGCTTTCACTGCACCTAGATCTCTCGGGCAAGGAACCAGCAGGACGTTCCCTTGCTCTCCCCAACAGAACACGTAGGTCCAGTCCCTCCAGTGCCCGAGAGGCGGAGGAAACCGCCTGGGAGGAAGCCATGACCTTGGCCAATCCCTGCTCCTCTCTAAGCTTCCACAGAGATCACTGTGAATGACAGAATCCCGGGGGCCCTTTTGGGCAGGACGCCGTGTACCCCTGCCTTGTCAGCAGGTTAACAGGTGCCAATGAAGTGGTCCTGGAGGGGGCCGAGGGCCCACCCCTGCCATGCAGGAGGCGCCCGGGTATAAATTCTGCTGGTGGAACTTTGTGTCTGAAAGGTGGATTATAGAAGTGCCATTTGGAAGATTGAATGGCCCATAAACATTTTCATATTTCATTAGCCGATTAATGGGCATCTCTCTCTTTTTGGCGAGTCTGCTGATTCTCAGCAGAAATTGCGGGGAGTAAATGGAAGCGTCTGGTGGAACCTTTCCGGGTCCCCGTCCTATTATAGATTGCCCCAATTAATGCCCGTCCTGGGCTCCACTGAGAAGCCTTCTTCCTGTCCAGTTACTGTTAATAGATTTCTCATAAGTGGCTGGATTGTAAAAACCTCATAACTCAGTTTAATGCCCCCAATAAAATTATCTCAGGACGTCGGCCCTGAATCATCGGCAGTGCAGGGATGAGACCTCCTGTTTGCTGTTTATGCTCTGCCTCCACCTTTGGGCAAAAGGGGAGTTAGGGACAGGTGAGAGTGGACCTTTCCCTTTTGGGGTGCCTCCACCCACTTCCCAGCCTGACCTGGTGTCCACTCAGCAAACATTTCTGAGCATTGTGGCAGAATAGATGCCACCCGGGAGGATGCTATAATCTTGTAAGTCGTCATCATGCCATTTGAAACATTATTATTCCCGTTTCTCAGATGAGAAAACTGAGGCACAGAAAAGGGAAGTCATTTGCCTTGTCACTCGGGGGAAGCCGAGCTCCCGACCCCCTCACTCACTCATGTTATGAATGTGGGATTGTTAATTTTACCTGCTGAGTCCATGTTCCCTACCTGGCGCAGGTGCACTCAGCATTAAAGGAGAGCATGTTTGCAATGACCTAAGCGCTTTGTAGAGAGTTGCCTTCTTTCCCTTTCTACCTCCCAGCTTCCCCTCATGTCCCTACAGCCCTTGCCATTTTAACTCAGACCCTGAAGGGGTCACTTCTGATTGCGAAGTGGGAAAGAGGAATGGGCACAGGAGGGGACCTCATCCATGTTCGTCTGTGAAGAGGGACACGGAGCTCACGTGGAGCGACTCTCGGGGGCCACAGAGTCAGGCGGGGCTGATCCACAGGCGGGAGCTGTGCATTTGGTGGGGTTGGGGCTGCCTGACCAGCGCCTGACTCGGGGGTGGAGAGGATGTGCCTGGGGCTTTATCCCACAGATACTTCTCAAGACTCACAACTATGAGCAGAAGCTGGAGGATGATGCTCATTTATTTGGCACCTACTATATGCCTGACATGCGGGCCCATCTCTGCAGAAATCTGAGCTCTGGAGCATAGGCGCGTGCCGCCCTCCCCTTTTCCAGGTGGAGGGACTGAGATGGGGCCAGGACAGTTTGACTCCAAGGCATTGGTAGGTCCCTCTGCAACCTCGAGAATCTGGCTGGTCCACTTACAGTGTTTCTGGCCAAAGAGGGAGAAAGGCAGAGGGAGCAGGTGGCGGGGCGGCCACTGGGCCATATGGCCGGGAGAGGCCTGAACACCGTCTTTTGCCCTGCACATGGCAGGCCACAGTCATTGGTGGCCTCTTCTAGCTGAGCCTCTATTTCATTGTTTGGAAAAGGACTTGAACTCACAGAATAGGAAAACTGATGGGATTCAGGAGCAGCAGAGTGCCAGCTTCTGTTTAGTCACTGGCCTGCTGCAAAGGACTGACCCTCAGTATTCTCATGTGAAAATAGGACAAGTGTCTGAAGTTTCATTCCTGGCACCTAGCAGGTGTTCTGCACAGAACTTCCCTCTCCTTCCCCTTCCTGGTCCTCAGAGGGATTGAGATCACCTGCTTCATCTCTTGCCACAAGAACCATAGGCCAAACCCTGATCCACTGGAGATACAGAGGCATCACCCAATACCTTCTCGTCTTTTAAGCTCAACTTGTTTCCTCCTCCAGGCAGCCTTCTCAGGTGCCCTTCATTTGAATGAAGAGCCCTCACCCTGCTCCATAGCCTTCCCCCATGCACACTCCACTCTGCTCCGTGCTCCCGTCACTCCTCAGTGTTGCACCTCTGTGCCTCCGGCTCTCATGGGCCTCGGGACAGGTCTCTGTCTGAAACCCCCATGCCTGGCACATACTAGTGGCCTGGGTGCTGGGAAATGGAAATGAATGGTCCAATGCTTGCTCTTCAAGGTGGTGCAGAGAAAATGCATGGGCACTAGGAGAGCTGAGTGTGTTTGAGAGTGTGTGTGTGTGTGTGTGTGTGTACATGCACATGAGAGTGAGATTAGGAGCTCCTTGAGGAACAAGCATCTGGCTGTTCATTTTCATCTTCCCAGCATGCAGCGCAGGGCACAGCACCAAACATATTGAATACATGAATAATAAAAAGATACAACTGTCATTAGAATTCCCTAGCTATCTTCTGGAACTTCCGGAAGAGCCAGTTGCTCTGTGAAATCCCAGGTGCACATGAGCTATAGTAGGAGGAGACAGACACACTGAGCGCGCCAGGCACCATGCTAGACCCTTTGCTGTCGACCTCATTGATATCACTTAACGATCTTGAATCAGTGATTATTCTCTCCCCTATTGTACAGATTGGCAAACTGAGGCTCAGAGTGGGCCCATATCCTATCTAATGTTGCGCAGTGGACAAGAGGCAGGCCCGAGGTCAGTCTGACTTCACAGCATCAAGTGTGGACAGCCCTGGAGGAGACCCTCCCCTTAAGCCCCAGCCCTTGATCATAACCAATGTAAAAAACACAAGAGTGATGGTCCTGCATCCCATGGGGGGCTGAGAAATGGGATTTATGAGGCCATTAATTACTTCCTCCTAATTAAATCAAAATTAAATACGAGCAGAGGTACGTTTTCCTTATTAAAGACAATTAAACGGACAGTGTGGCTACGCAAATAAAACGAGTCCAGGATTTAAACAGCAAGCAAATGAAATCAAAAGCCTCCCCAAGAATGAAGGGTCTGTTCACGCCCGTGCTACTCGTAAACCAGGAGTTCATCAATTTTCTTTAAATATTAGCAACTTAATTAAATCTGCTCTCCTCCCCACGTTAATCCTGCTGTATATCTAAAATAGATCTCACCACCCACAGGAGTTGGTCATAAGTGCTGACCCCATAATTCTATCTTTAAAAAAAATTAAAAATCCTACCAAATCCACAGCCAGCTGACAGAAGCCTCCGGGGAAATTATGGTTAGGAAAGGGGATTAGTCAAAGTACCCAGATTGTATGGAAATGCTGGGAGGTGCTTGGAGGGCTGTGTTGTGAGAAGGTGGGGAGGTGGGGGCGGCTGCTCAGGGGGCTGGCTAGCCGCAGGGAGCTGTTGGTGTGAGGCCACAGCCCGGGGGCCCAGCGGTTCCTGCGGGTGCCGACAAGAACCTGGTGGTGAGTGATGGAGGAGGCGGTTGTAAAATAGGTTACCGTTGGGCCGGGTTCACTTTGCGGATGGTGCTGTTGCTAAGCTACCTTTGGAATTCGACAAGGACGGATGCTCTGAGTGGTTCCCTGGGGCGGGGGACCGGGAAGCAATGAATTAGCTGAAACCATAGAGAAGTCCTTTCTCCCTTAAGAACCAGAGAGTGTGGTGCGAGTGTGTGCGTGCATGCATATGTGTGTACACACCACCACTTGTACAGGCATGGGACTGGCTGGAGAGCCCAAGTGCATATTCCCGGGGTAAGAGGTGTGCTAGTGACCACTTGCCCTGACTTCATGGCAAGAAGCTGGATGTCAGTTTGCCAGGAAGGCTTCTGGGATTTGGGGTAGGTGCTCACAGCATCCTCGAAGATGTACCCAATATGGTGCATCTGTCAGCAAAGACCTAGAATAAGAAAAACTAGCATATGCCGGGAGCCAGGCAGGAGTCTAGCTTAACATATGCTAGCTGGTTGACCCTTCACCACAACCCTTTAAGGAGGTGTTAGCACAGCCCTACTCAGCAGATAAGGAAACTGGGGTGCAGAGTGGTTAAATAACATAGCCAAGGTCACAGAAATAATAAGCAGCAAAATGGGAATCTGAGCCTGGGTGTCCGGCTCCAGTTGCCCCCCTGAGCCACACGCTACGGTGCCTTTCTTTCATCGGAAAGTGTACTCTGGGCAAATGTTTGCAAAGAGATGGGAACTTCTCTTTCCTCCCAATGTGGTGTGCTTTTCTGGAAGTTACCTTGAGTGAGAGAGGAGGGGCTCTGGGTGCAGATGTCGGAGGGGAGGCGAGCACAGTCATGACAGCATTGGGGATGGCTCCTCCCCCAAGGGGCACAATGTTTGGCTCAAGTAGACACTGGACACAGGACACTTCAATTGCACTGGGTCAGGAGCCGGTGTCAGGAGGCCTGGTCTCTCAGGTTGGGTCTGCCACTGGGTTACTACGGGGTGTTGGCATGAAGTTCTCTGCTTCTGGCCTCAGTTTCCCCATCTTATAATGAAGAGACTCACTAGGGCCCTTCACCCACAGTCCGGCCCTTCCATCACTGCCAGACTGTGGGTCAGGGAGAGAGGGGTGGGGTGGGCTCGTGAGGTCAAGATGATAATGACTGGGTGGATGCAGGCCTAAGTGGTGAATCACAACTCTGCTCTGTGGGATGTGGGTGGCTGGGAAGACCTAGCTCAGAGCCCTGGCTGTGGGCAGACAACAGGGCCAGCTGCCCGAGCCCAGCACAGCTGATGATTGGGAGATGGGGCAGAGTCCTTCCCAGCCTCCAGGGTTTTCCTCGACCAAGGTCCTCCTCCCAGGCCCAAGAGTCTGGGAGGCATTTGGAGAATCAGGCAGCACTGGCCTCCAACACACAGAGGTTCAAATCCTGACTTAGCCACTTGCCTATTCCGTGACCTTGCCCTCACAGGACCTCAGATTCCTCAGATTCCTGTTGTCAGCAAAAGGCAACAATAAGTTTAACCTGGCAGTTTAAGAGTTAACTGCTTTATATGGGAATTTTAAAAAAGCAACGATAAACAAACAACAAGGTATGGGTTAGACATTTTATATACTCAGTTTTCTTTAACCCTTTCGACTACCTTAGGGAGGAGGCTGGTTTAGCCCCACTTACCCAGCTGAGAAGACTGAGGCCAGAGAAGCCAAGACTTACTTAAGGCAGTAATGGTTCATGGGTTAGGGGAACCAGGTCTGGAACTCCAGGGTACATGGCTCCCATGCCTGCATCCTCGGCTCCTTCACCACTAGCCATAGACTAGCCAGTGCGGTCCACCCTCCTCACCCTCTCACCCCACTCATCACCCCCACTTTCTCACTGGTCTGACTGGAAGTTGGGAGTCCTAGGCGCTGCCAATAGTCGGCGGGGCGACCTTGAGCAAGGACATGAACCTCTCTGAGCTCTGTCTGTCCAATGTCTGCTTTGTTCAGCTGTGAGAATCAACTTCAGCCACATGTATAGAGGGGAAAATAGCCAAGGACCAGGGACGACTGTCTACAGCAGAGAATTTCCTGCAAGGCAAACCCAAAGATTACATTAAGACTTTCCTCTCTTCCTTGTCAAGGGTCCTGATCCCTGAGCCTCTGAACAGAGCAGCTTGTTCAGACTCATATAAACACACGAGGAACTCCAGGATTGGGCTCGTCCATCTCTGCTGACCAAAACCTCCTACAAAGCTGATTGGCTTCAGCAGAAGCCAGAGAACTGACCCTGGCACCGCTCTGCTTTTCATGGCCGACAAGCACCCCATACCTTAACTGCTGGCATTTCTCTAAATAAGCCAGGCTCTTTCAGGCCTCGGAAAGTTTTTGCACAAGCTATGCTCTCTTCCCTATCAGCCTGATGAACTCCTATTCATACATCACAACCCGGCTCAGGTATTTTCTCCCCTGAAGCCCGGAGACCCCTTCTACCACAAAACCAGTCAACAGATACCATCAATTGGATGCCTACTTAGTGCCAGGGGCTGACTTTTTATGCACTGGGGTATCCACGACTCTGCGCAGGCCCTGAATAGCAGAGGGTAGAGCAGCCCACCTGGGTCCCAGGAGCTCAGGGACTGAATGGTTGAATAAAAGTCTTAACTCTTTATAATCTGAGGGCACAGATCTTCACCGCGGGCGACAGCGCGGCTCCCACATTTACTAACCCAGACTAACCAGACTAACCAGCATTTACATAGAGAGGTACAGGAAGTAGCAGTCATTCATTCTTTCACTTAATGAGCAGTTTGTGTGAACAGTGTCTGTGCTAGACACCGGGGATTTAATGGTGAACAAAACAAACACTAATAGGAAAGACATACATTAATTGCATAATCAAACAAACACATGCATAATTAAGTGTCATGAAGGAAAGATTCAGGGCCCTCTCGGCGGGCACATGACAGGGGAGGATGCGCGCACACACAGAGGGATGCTGCCCAGTGCACTGTGGTCAGGGATGGCTTCTCTGAGGAGGTGGCATTTGAGCTGAGCCCTGAGTGTGAGTATAAAGTAGGAGGAGCAGGCGGGGGCAGTTCAGGGAAAGGGAACAATGCAGGCAAAGCAGCAGTGGGGCATTGGAGGGAACTCAGAGTATGGTAGGAGGTGAGGCTGGCGGGGTACCCAGATCTTTGTAGGTAATGGGATGGACCCCACATGCCTGGGAAGTTTTGAAAAAAAATTAAGCAGGGCTGGGAAGAAGAGGTGTGTGACACCAGTAGTTTTGCAGACTTGTTTCTACCTTCTAGATGCATCTCACTGCCAAATGGACCAGGTTCACCTTCTGGACTGTAAAGCTTCAAAAGCCAGGGGGACTAGAGGGGGGCTGTGTGGGGTAGGGGGGCACAGTGCATGACCCTGATATCTGTCCTCCCCCAGCGTGACAGCTGGGAGGAGCCAACACGGGGTGGGCTGAGGGGGCGCAGGGAACCGGGTCCCTAGCACCTGCAGAGGGTGTCTCCGGGTGCTGCGGCGCAGGTGCGGGGGTTCACTTTACCTTGCCCACGTACAGCGGCTCGGTGCCCGTGTACTCCTCCACCACGAAGAACTGGTTCCACACCCAGCCGCGCTTCACGCGCCCCGGGCCCAGCGCGCTGTCCTGCTGGGCCCCGGGCGCAGGGGGCGCAGAGGGCGCAGGGGGCGCAGGGGGCGCCGGGGTGCCCGCAGCCCACAGGCGCCCCAGCAGCGGTGGCGGCGGGGGCAGCAGCAGCAGCAGCAGCACCGCGGGCGACAGCGCGGCCCCTGCGCGGAGCCCCCGCCCCTCTGGCCTCGGCCTCATGCTTGGCCTGCGCGCGGCCGCGGCCCAGGCGCATGGACGGCGGCGCCGGGGCTTCCCCGCCGGGTGGCACGACGGCGCGGCGCCGCGTCACATGGTGGCCTCCGCGCGGCCGCCGGGGCGCCGCCCCCGACGGGGCACCCGGACAGGCCCGCGGCCCTGGACGCCGCCCCGCCGGCCGCGGGGGCGCCCGGCTGCAGGGGAGGGGGCGCGGCCGCACCCGGGGCATGGACGGCCCCCGGGGTCCCCGCCCGCGCCCCCCTCGCGGCGCCGGGGCGGGATCAGCAGGCGGCGCCCCCGCAGCGCCCGGGGCGGGTGTGCGCCATGGTCCCTGCGCGGAGGCGGGTGGCCTGGGGTGGGCAGAGCCTCCGAGGACCAGGAGCCTGCGGGAGAAACAAGGAGACATCAGAGCAGGCCCGGGCGGGGGCGGGGCGGGCTGCGCTCCCTCCTCCCTCCCTCACTGAGCCGCACCTGGTGCGCGCCCGCCCCGCGCGCGCTGGGACCGAGGAAGCCGCGGCCCGTCGTGCGCCCAGTTTGCTGGGACTCGGAGTCTGGTGGGCCGCCCCAGGCCCCCAGGTCCCCTGCCCGGATCCTTCCTTTCAACTCCCATCACACACCCGCCTCGCCCGCCCTGTCGGGGCTTCCTCCAAGTCCTTCCCAGGGGTTCTCCACCAGCCCCCACTTCCACGCCAGGGCCCGGGCCTGTCCTCCCGTCCACCCCCATCCCCCGCCCAGCTCAGCCCCTGCACATCCCCCATCCGCAAGGCCCGCCTCTCCTCCAGGGGTCTTCAGGGAGCGCCCAGCCTGCAGCCACCCCACCCTCGCCTCCCCCAGCAGCGCACAGGGGATTCCATCCCGCACAGGAGCCCAGGAAGGTTGCTCCTGCCCTACCCTCCAGAGCAGGTGCCTGAGTCCCAGAGGGCTTTGCGGAGGGTGTGTGTGTGTGTGTGTGTGTGTGTGTTTTCTGTGTGACACAGGGCAGGGTCACAACCCCCCTGAGCTTGCCTCTGGGGTTTCCACATCCCCCGGAAAACCTTAACCAGAGCCTGAGAGACATTCCTGCTCCCCCATCCTGGGCCAGCACTGCCCTCCCCAGATCAATCCATCTCTCCTTCCCTCCCTCCATCAGATCCTGCTTTCAGCAAGAAAGGATCTGAGGGACTAACTCCTACTCAAGCCATAATGATGAATAATGGCTTAATGTGGGTGTTTACAGGGGACAGCAATGCTGCTTTAATGGAGGAATTTCAGGCGCTAAGAACAGTGCGTAGAGGTGAGGGGCTCAGTCCCCACTCCTGCTGTTCCCAAGCCCAGTTCAGCTCAGTTCAACAAGTCATTTCCACTGAGTTTCCACTCTCTGCCAGGTTTGGGGGAACACTAGGGCAAAGACACATAAGCACATGGCTTGGTGGGGTGGGACAGACTCCCCATAACAACCTAAAAGCAGGTGGCATGTGATCTGGGCTAAAAAAGAGGGTGCAGCTTGAGATTAGCTGGGCTCAGGGAAGGGAGTGGGTGCATGAGTCTGGAAAGGGGAGGCAGGCAGGGGAAATCAGGGTGGCTTCTTGGAGGAGGGGGTATCTGAGCAGGTAGGAAGAAAAGGATGGGCACTGCGCATTCAGGTAAAGGTGTGTACAGGCAGGCTGGGGGTGCAGGCTAGTCTGGGGAGTTAGATTGGGAATTTGAGGTATGTGGCTGGGCAGAGGAGGTAGGAAGGACTGATCTGGCCCCAGTCAAGTCCTCCAGCAGAGAAGGGAAGTGGCTGGAATGTTTGGGACAGAAGAAATGCAACCACCTCCTTTGACCATGGCCACAGCTTGCAGTTCTTATGCCTTTAACTCACTAACTCACCGAGTCACAACCATGAAAGCTGGTGTCAGATACATTTTTGGGATTCTCCACGGCCCAGTGCACTTTCCAAGCAGTGACTCCAGAATTTCTTTATGGAAGGGGTTTCCAGTTAGGGAGCCTGTATTTTTTGGAAGGTGGGGGTGATGGTGAGGGGGCTGAAACTGCATTTCAGGGTAACAAGGATAAGAAACCATCAATCCTCCGTAGAGAACAGAGCGGCAACCTGGACCTGCTTGTCCCTCCTTCTTTGAGGCCCCACTGTGAACTAATGGAGATCAGGAGGACCCACACCCTGTGGTGAGCATCCTCAGCACCCCCTCCCGCCCTTCCTTGCCCACCTTATGGGGCTTGGGGATGCTGGTAGAACCAAGGAATGCTGGCAGGGCCTCCCCCACCCTGGCTCCGCAATCCAGGGCTGTGCAGGGCCCCTGGGGATCTGGCTTTGATTCCTCACATGATGGCCAGGACTGGTCCTAATGAGGCGGGAGTTATGGGTGAGGAGGAGGCACTGCTCCGAAGCCTTCATTTCCTGGAGCTTATGACTTCCCTGCACACCAGGAACTGCTCCCCTGACTCCAGCAGCAGTTCCAGGGCCCATCACAGCTCTGCAGGGATGCACAGGGGAAGGGCTGGCGGAAGGAGGCTTGGGGGGAGCCTGACATTTTCTGTGGGGAGGGCTGTGGGGGACATAAGGGGGAGGAAAGGGGTGATCTCCCAGTGCTTGCAGGCCCCCCCCCATTGTTGCTTTCTCTCCCTTCTTCCTTTCCACCCTCCCTCCCTCCCCTCTTTCCTTGCAGCTTTTACAAGAGAGGGACACACTAAGGCTCAGTCATTCATTTATCAAACATTAGCATCTACTACAAGTGGGAAAGCAAATGCATTTCATTCATTCATTCAACATACTGCATTAAAATCATTTTGTGTAAGACAGCAAATGCAATCAGCTACTCAACTACATATCAGGAGAGAGATGATTCTCTGGTTATTCATTTACTCTTCCTACAAATGTTTACCAGTACCTCCTGGACGCCAGCTCATGTGCTGAGTATGGGTTAAAGTGATAAATAAAACAAAGTCTCAGCCCTCATGGAACAGACCTTCTGACAATAAAGAAATGAAACCTACAATATAATTCAGGGAGTGATAAATGTTAAGAAGAAATACAAACCAGGGAAGAGAGGGACAGTGGGCTGGGTGGTGTGTTATTATATAGAGAGGGTATCAGGGGAGGCCTCCCCGAGGAGGTGACATTTGCCTGTTCTGGGAGGATGAAAAGGAGCTGGGCATGAGATGGTTCCATGCAGAGGGAGCAGCATGTGCAAAGGCCCAGAGGCTGGAAGACGTTTAGGAAAAGCAAGGAGACCACTGTGGCTGATCCAGAGCAGGGGGTGGCTGAAGGCGAGGCATGAGAGGGGGTTCCTGGCCACATCAGGCAGACCCTGGAGGAGGGGAAGCAGTTTCCACTATATTTTGAGTGTGTAGAGAAGCACTTGGGGAAATTTTACACAACAGAAGATGGAAACAGTATATAGCCAGGAAGGCATGTTGTGATGGAGTCCTTCACCTTCAGGGGGCCAAGCTCGCAGGTGGCAGAGCAGGGATGGTGTCATGCACAAGGTGCACTTGAGGTCAAAAGAGCAGGAAGAGTTTGGACAGTGGAATGTGGGGTGTTGGGGAGGAGTTCTTGATGAGATGGCTTCCCTGGGGCAACACCTGGGAGGTCACATTCCACTGTAGGAGGCAAAGCAGAGTCCAAGCATGTCGCCCAGAGATGCAAGAAGACGTGGTGATGGAAGGGGGCCTTGAACCCAGGACTCGGGTTTCCTCTGCTGTGGGGCATCCCTTCTGCGTGGGTGCACCAGTCCGGTGCTGGGCTGCAGAACAAGGGTGGCTGCCACTCAGCCCCCAGTTGCCCTGGAGGCACATCCCGCACTGGTGTTTCAGGGGTGGGGCCAGCCCTCACAGCCCCACCCTGGCCTCCTGGGGCCTTGGTACCTCGGTAAACCAGAACTCCCTCCCTCTGCCTGCTGGCAGCTTTCCTGGCTGCCCGCCCACTCTTCACCACTCTGCGCAGCCCTGCCAGCGCCGCCACCGCAGACACACAGGCCTCAGCTCCCCTCTATTTCTCCCTTTCCTGCTCCAGCTGCTTCACCTGAGTGGGTGACTGCCCCAGGGCCCTGTCCTGGCCTTCAGAGTCCTTCAGGAGAGGCAGCCGGGGAGCCCCGGGGCTGCGTTCAACTCTGCTGGCCTCACTAAGGGATCTTCGGCACGTTGGTGGTCTCCCCTGGCCGCAGGTCTCCACCTACCGCGTAGTGGCTTCATCTGAAATGGGATTAAGAGCCGAGCTCCCTCCTGGATCAGGACCTGTGGGCTTCGCCTGACCTGCCCTTCAGCATCTCCAGCTGTGAGCCACGTGTGCTCAGGTCCACGCACTTGTGTGCATTCCTACTGTGTGCAGACGTGTCTGCAGTCACATATGTCAACACATGTGCATGTCTGGTGCACATTCCTTCATTCTACAGGTATTTGTGAGTTTTCACCCTGTGCTGCTGTAGGCACCGTGAAAAGAAAGACCACTGGCCTTTGTAAGTCTAGTGGGGACACACGAGAACAGCCACATAAATAGTAAGTCTGATGGTAGTAAGTGCTATGAAGAAAAACAAGACAGGGGAAGGAGCACAGGGAATATAGGAGTAGGGAATTTCTTTCTCTCTCTCAAAATCTATTACAGGGGCCTCCCCGGTGGCGCAGCGGTTGAGCGCTGGGTTGCGAAGCTGCCCGCAGCCTCTGAGGCGCCGGTTCGATCCCCGGCTGCTCCCCGGCCACCGGATGAGGATCCCACATGGTGCGCAGACCTCTCCTGCCGCCCGCTGCTCCGCTCAGCAGTGTACTTCGGTCCTTCTGCCTGCTCTGCTCCCCGCTCTGGCTCTGGTGAATTCTCTCACCCTCCCGCGCTTCTGACTGTACCCAGTGCATGTATAACAAAAAAAAAAAACGAATAAATAAATAAAAACACATGCCTCTTTATAAAAAAAAAAAAAATCCTTAAAAAAAAATAAAAAAAAAATCTATTACAAATAATAATTTATACAAAGTGGTTAGGGAAGCCCCATGGTTATGATGACAATTGAACAGAGATCCAAAGTGAAGCAGTAGGGAGCTGTGAACATAGCTAGGACAAGAATGTTCCAGGCTCAAGGAACAAACATTGAGTGCAAAGGCCCTGGGGTCAGTCAGTGCAGGAGGAACAACCAGGTGTGCAAGAGGAACAACCAGGGCTCAGTGTTGCCAGAATGGAGCAAGTGCAGGGGTGTGCAGAAGAGGAGGTCGGAGGTGTGGACCCTGCAGGGGCTCCTTGGGGCCTTGACTGAGATGGGATCTTAGGAGGGTTCAGCAGAGGAATGCCATGATCTGATTTATGTTTTAAAAGATCACTCTGGCTGGCTCTTATGTTCAAAGCAGAGGGAAGCTGGGGCTGGGAATGGGTTGGGGCTATTTCAATAATCCGGTGAGAGGTAAAGGTGGTTGGATCCAGCGGTAACAGTGGAGGGACTAAGAAGGGAGCTTGAAATACACTGATAGGCCAGAGTGTGGCTCATCAGTGACCATGCCTGCAGCCGGAACAATGGAACAACGAGTTTCCTTTTCCCAGCTGAAGACAACTGTGGGCAGAGCAGATCTGGGGAGAAAATCAGGGACTCAATTTGACATGTTGGAATCAAGTTTTGGGCATGTTACATTCAAAATGCCTCCTAGACATCAATGAAGATTGGAGCAGGCAGCTACAGTCAGGAGCTCGAGGGGGAGGTCCTGCCTGCAGATACACACATGGGAATTAGGGTGGTTTTTAGAGCTGAGACTGCCTGGGCCCATCAGGAGTGAGCATAAGTGGAGGGTCTCAGCTCCTCAACATACGAAGAACAAGGAGGTAAAGAGGAAACAGCCACAGAGACTGAGAAAGAGAGGAAGGCAGCGAGGAGATACGGAAGCCAATAGAAGACAGTGCTGTGGGGGGAGGGAGTCACCTATTGTGCTAGCGCTGCTGTCAGGCTTTGCCTGCGTCGGTGCCACTTTCTATCTGCTGTCCCAGCATAACTATTAATAGTGTCCCACCCCCTTTTACTCCAGTTCAGAAGACAAATTATAGGGTCATCTGCCTGCTAGGTCAAGTTAGAGGCGGGCATGGAATAGACCATTGGATGCAGCGGCAGAGTGGTTAGTGGCCTTGAGGAAGGTCATTTCGGTGGAGTGTTGGTGAACAAACTTGGCTGGAGCACCTTCAGGAGACACTGGGAGGACAGCTGGAGGGCACATGTGTGGGTGGGTCACTGCCCCTCTCCCCAGGTTTGCTTTGCCAGCTCCTCCAGCCCCATCCCTACCCCAGCAGTCCAGCTGGGTTTTATGTTGTTTGAAAGAGAGTAATTGGAAATAGCCAATCCGTTCCCCCCACATTCCCTTCTTTCTTGTTTCAGTAGTCACCTTCCCTTGGCTGTGGGTTTAGTCTATGCCATGAAGAGCCATCTCCTCTCTCCTCACCAGCGATTGGTTTAGAAGGTATTATGGGTCACAGTACTGACCGATGAAATACAAAGGGAGATGTACTGGGAAACTCTGGGAAATTTTTTTTTTTACTCTATAAAGAGATGACTTGAGGAGCCTCCCTGGTGGCACAAGGGGTTAAGATGCAGCACTGTGAAGCTATCCACAACTACTGCAGCATGAGTTTGATCCCTGGCCAGGGAGCTACCCCCATGGTACAGCAGACCTCTCCTGTCTCGTCTGCTGCTCCCCTCAGCACTGTATTTTGGTCAATCCATCTGTTCTGCTCCCCACTCTGTCTCTGATGAATCCTTTCACCCCACTGCACCTCTGGCTTGTACCCCAGTTCTTGTAAGCATAAATAAATCTTTTTTCAAAAGATGTCTTGAGGAGAAAATTTTTGTTTTGTTTTTTTTTTTTTGCATGTGCGAGGAGGTGATGGCTGGAGCAATAGTGACTATTTTGGGACAATGAGGGGAGCCATTCCTTTTGGGACGTACTAAGAAGAGACGGAATAGTCCGTATCCTTGATGGTATTGTTGAGCCACTGAGTTTACCCACTCTAAGTCACAAAGATCCAGTTCCAACCCCTACTTCCTCTGGCTCTCATTCTCTCTCCTCTGAATTCTGTCACCCGCCTATCTGGGTCTTCCTCTAGGATTTGTTAGCTGTGATGGCAAGCTTCTGGAGGGCAGAGTCCATGTCTATTACTTTTTCCATCCCTCCCTTCCCGTACGCACATCTGGCAGAGCCAAGCACAGATCCCCAGCCTGGGAGAGATTCAGAAGCAGCTTTCCTCAGACAGATTTTTGAGAGCTGCTTGGGCAACATGTCTTTCCTCTCACTGAGCAGCTGCCAGTCTCGTGGATTTACTATGGCCTTGTCTATACTCTGGACATCCGCATGGCTGCCCACACTGTGTCCTTCCAGCATCTGGACCGGGTGGCCAGCCTGTCCTTTCTTGATTTCTCAGTGCCTGCTACCACTGCTGCCAAGCCTGTGTGACTGCCAGCTCAGTGGCTCCAGGCCCTCCTTTGTCTTCTGGCTGTCTCCCTGGGGACAGAGGAAGGGCTACCTACCCATCCCACATTTGTTACCAGCCTTTCACTCTGCCAAGACCAAAAAGAGAGGCAGACAGAGTGGCCCCCAGAGAGGACAAAGCGGGGGAGACCCCATCATTCTGCGTGGGGCTCCTTACCCCTAATAGATGTCACTCCATCTCTGGGGAGGAATTTAACAGCCACGGGACCTAAGATCTTGGGGTTCAAAGTCAGGCCAGAGTTTAAGTCCCAGGTCTATTGTTTTACTGTTTGCATGATTTTGGTAATTTGCTGCCTTTCTCCAAGCCTTCGTTTTCTCAACTGAAAAATGATCATAATAGTGTTAACCTGTGTGGACCACTGTGGGGACTGATGAGAAGAGGCTTGTGAAGGAATCCACAGCTTTGCAGCCAATGCCAGTGAATGCAACAGCAATGGTGGTGGTGATTATTATTCCTGATTGCCTGACAAATTCTACTGGACCCCATGTGACATACAAAGTATTGTGACCAGGTAGAAGGGGTTCATAGAGATTCTCCACTTACTCATCCATGACTCACACATTTGTCTAACCATTGCTTTGAGGCCTTGAGTGCCGCTGGTTCCAAGAAGAGTAAAGATTTGTGCAGGGTCAAGGCGGTTCCTGCTCTGGAGCTGGGCTGGTGCCTGGGGCAAGGGTAATGCAAGAAGAAGCTCATTCACTTGTCCATTCGTTCATGCTCTCCATCCTGCACACTGGCTTGGCACATATCTGTCCTTCCTCCATGCCCACCTGGCTTCCAGGTCTGCCAGTGGGAGCTGCGCCTGGCAGTCTGGCTCCTGTCTGCCCTCTCCGAGTCCCAAGGGCACTATGCCTACTGGGTCCTGAGCCCAGTGCTCTGCTTGGCTGCTACCTTCTCCCTGGAGGGAAATTACTTTTACCAGCTTACTGTTCTTCCTCCAGGCCAGACTGGACCCCAGTGAAATGCAGGAACTGTTGAAGTATGGAGGGGCGCTGGGCAGGGACACCTTGTCTGCTGATATCTCTAATGGGCCTCCGCTCCCCAGAAGGAAGGCACAGGGGAGCCGTCCACAAGACAGCAGGCCAGTGAGTGTCTCGTGTACCCTTGACATGCACGAGCACGAGTGTGCACGTGCATCGCCAGTGGGGTGTGCAGGGGCAGGAGGCCGTGCGCTGCACCCAGCTCCCGACATGTAGCAGGTGCTCAGACGTGTGGAGTGGGGGCCCGGATGGGGTCCCTGGGCCCGTGGGTGTGATGCACTTGTCTTATAAGCTCAGAGGGTATTGCTGGGCAATCGCAGTGTGTGTGTGTGGAGTCAGGATATGCCGAAGCTTCTGGGCTTGGTAGCTGGATCATTACCCCGGGAGACAGACATGGGAGGTCAGCGGAGAGGGATGAGTAGAGTTGGGGCCATACGCACCCCATTTACATGGTCACCTCATCTGAAAAGGCTGGCCCAAGGCTCAGTGTTGACCCCGCCCCAGCCTATGCTGGGCAGGCCACCAGATGCGCCTCCACAGCCCCATTCGGTGTGGAAGCTTCTCCAATTCAAATGCTTCCCCAGAGCCCTTTAACCTTCAAGATGAAACTGAGCTCGGCCCCGGCATTCGTTATTAGCGCTCGGTGTCGGAGACGGGTCTCAGGCAGCAACTCCGGGGGCAATCCTCTGAGGGGGACGCCCTCAATTGTCCTCATTTTTTCAGATGAAACTGAGACACAAGAGGTTATGGGACTGGCTCAGGGTCATACAACCGGTTTGTCATGGAACTGAGACTTGAACTCCAGGTTGTTTGCTCCAAAACCTGTGCCTGGAGCCCCTCCCCACATGGCCACAAGCGCCCTGCAAGGCCTGGACCTGCCCCCTCCACCTATGGACACCGGCTCCTCACGGACCGTCTCCTGGGCTGCGGCACCGCCACTACTTCCCTGCCTCTGGAACTCCGCTCCTGCCGTGGCCTCCACCAGGAAGGCCCTGCTCCCCTGTTGCCCCAAGTCCAATGCCGACCCACCTCTCAGGACCCCGCCCACTCCCTCTCCCATCAGTGAGCTCTCGCACCTGAGCCCCAGCTCAGAACCAGGCTCCCCCTCCTCTGTCTCAGCCCTCTGTCTACTGGCTGCAGGGGCCTCCATCATTGCTCTGCCCACAGCTCCCAACTCTGTGCCATGCTCAGGGTGGCACGAAAGAACATGTGATGAGTGGAAGAAAGAGGGGGTGGTGGATGGGCGACCAGAAGGCAGGTGCGGCGCTTGCCTGATTCCGCCTTCCTCCCCCAGACTGTCCTGCGACGATGTCGCTTTCTTCTGCTTGTTGCATTTGTTGACATATCAAATATTTATTGAGCACCTACTATATGCTGCCAGCTGGGCTAGAGACTGAGGATGAGGCAGTGGCAAATCAAAGCCCTGTCCCTTCTGGGGGGTGTGCGTGTGTGTGTACGTGTGTGTGCGTGTGTGTGTAAGGGGGAAACACCGTCATTAAGCCAATAATCACATAAGTACACATAATCACATAAGTAATCGTACAATCATCAACTGAATCAAGTTCCACAAAGAGAAAGTACAGGGAACCCCGTGTTCAACAGGGGCACAGCCCCACTAGGGAGGGGCTTTTGAGCTGAAATTTCAGGAGGAAAGAGACAGACTGGGGCACAGTAACAGGATCTGCCAAGCCACATGGGGGGTGGGTGTCAGGGGACTGAAATTTGAGGAGCCAGCGCCCAGCACGTGACCAGGAGGGGCAGCTGACCCAGGGGCTGGAGGGGTTTAGATTTTGGCTCAAGGGCTCGAGGTCTTGAAAGGTTTCTCACAGGGGAGACGTCATCCAACTTGTGTTTTAACATCGCTGCGTAAAGAACAGACAGCGGCGGGTCGGCAGCAGGGGCCAGGGAGGAGGGGGCGCGGTGCCTGGGAGGGCGCCGTGGTGGCTCAGCCCGCGGGGCCGTCTCGGGAGGAGGAGAGGTGACAGACGGGCACTATTTAGGAAGCAAAGTGGACCAGGCTTGGTGATGGCGCAGACACAGGGAACGAGCGCGGGAGAGACATGGAGAAGGGCTGACATGTATCCATCCCCCACAAGAGCCAGGCCCCGTTCTGCCACTTGATGTGCAGGACCTTGGCTGCTCCTCACAAAATCCCCTTCAGGTGAGTCATCTCACCCCCCTTCTCATTTCAGCCACTGGGCACGCCAGGACGGGGGGACACTGTGGGGTTCCCCAAAGTGTCCCAAGCTTCGCTCAGTTGGGAAACAGCCTGTCAGTCAGAAGGAGAGTGAAGGAAGCAAGGGAGGCAGGCTGCATATACAGAACCGGCTCTGAGTCAGTGAGAATAATGACAGACAACATTTATAAAGCTTTTGCCATGTGCCAGGCTCGGTGCCAGTCAATTAGCTAATAATAAGAAGCGATCCTCAGTTTTATGCAGGGCGCTTTACAGCAATGATCCGAATTCTCACCACCCTCTTTCTGAAATTTCTATGACACAAGAAGGCACAGTCACTCCGAGAGGGTGAGGGACCTCCCCCGATGACACACCTACCAAGTGGTGGATCTGGAACTCAAGCGGCTGTGGCAGGACGTGGGGGAACAGGGATGCGCGAGGGGAGCCGGGTGGCTGCCAGGAGGGCAGGACAGGGATGCATCTGGCCTTGAGCTGGAACCCCGTCTGTCCCCCGTCCCCTCTGCTTACCCCTGAGTCCGTACTCAAGACCTAACCTCCCAGGCGAGTGATAAGCACATGCGCGTGCACTCTCACACCCACACACATGCACACACACACGCAGGCACTCCTCGGTTGTTACTGCTTACCTGCCCAGGGGTGGCCCACCCAAACCCTCCACCCCAGGTGGGCCCCGCCTGCACCTGGCTCCCGCCCTGCCCCCGCCCTGCCCGCCTGCTGGTGCCGCAGGCAGAGCCGCTGTACATCATGTTGACAGTAGAAATTACATCTCGAGCTGCTGTTTTACACCGCGCCCTGTCAGAACTCACCGCAGCCCAGTGATCAGGACAAATTGAATACCATCCTGGCCGTGTCAATATTTATTCCATTTTACAAACGCGGCCGGATGGGGGGCAGGGCCCGGCAGTGGTGCCAGCCAAGCAGAGCCCCAGGAAGCCCTTCCCCCTGAGCTCCTCCGTTTCTCTCTGCTCCCCTCTTGTTCCTCCTCTTTCTCAACTTTCTGTAATCACTTAAAATTGAGAAATTCAACAGTCACACGACAAAGTGCACAAATCATAAATGCAGAGTTTAACAAATAATCACAAAACGATTTCCATCGCTCCACCATTTGATCAAAACACTGAAAACGACTCCCTCTGCAGGGGTCCCCTACTGGATCCCTTCTTGACCAGAACTGCTTCCCTCCACACGGGGTTTTATGATAACCGATTCCTGGCCTTTCTTAATAATTTAACCACCTAAATGCAAATTCCTAAAGTCTTAGTTTGGTTTTGTTTGCTTTTGAGCTTGACACAGATAGAATCATGTTGTTCACACCTTTTTGAATCTAATTTGCATGGTTTTGAGACGCGTCTTTTTTCTCATGGCGCCCCTTTTCACTGCTTTATAGTATTCCACCACGTGCCCACGCCATGGATTGTAAATCCATTCTATTTAGTCTCCATCCCCCAAGTCCCCTTCCTTCCTTCTCGTCCCCCTAGTTAGTCTCTTCCTCCCTCCCCCGCCCGCGGTTAAGAGGATGGCGCTCTCCCAACATTCTGTCTGCTACACCTGCTCACACCACAGCTTCTGATGCCAGCTCCCCCATCCTACCTAAGTCTCTCCCTTCCTCACACAGTTATCTGTTGCAGAAGATCCCTGAGGGCAGAGATTGGGGTCCCCATCAGTGTCCTTTCCCCTGCACATCCTGCTACTATTGTAGCAACCTTGGGGGAGAAGGCTCACTGTCACTGAGTTGGTAAGACACTACCCATTGGTTTGGGGTGAGAGCCAGATGGCCCCAAGCGGCCCTGTAGCTTTCTGGAGGATGCACAGATAGGGATGGGGCAGCCAAACCTGGACTAGCCAGGGGTCAAGAGCCACCTTCAGCTCTGATCACTCAGTTTCCTGGTAACCCATCCTGTGCCTGGTGGGGATCCTAATAAGGTGGGGAATCCTCCAAAGAATCATTGGAGCGCCTTCTTGGATACCCCAGGAACACGTGTGACATTTGGTTTCAGCATCCCTTGGTCTCGTCTCTGTCTCAGCGCTGCAGTGATGATGCCCATATTCAGGGTAGTTAATTTTTATTGCCATCCGAGCAGATGACATTAAGGAATCTGTCCCTTTGTGGCATAGGGAAAAAACTCTCTAGGCTGGAAGGCGAGTGGACTAGATTGGAACTTGTCTTTGACCCCACCATGCTGGGTGACCTTGGGCAAGTTCTCGACCTCTTTGGGCTTTTGCACAACAGAAGGTCAAACAGTGGTTTCCAGGAGCAGTGGTCCTCAGTGGGTTATCAGAGCGGTTATCAGAGGACCAGGGTCATGGTGGCAATATAACAAGATGCCAGTCAAAACACAGGTGCCAGTCCCCAGAACACCTGACCTATTAACGAAGACAGCACTTCTGTGTGCCAGGGCTTGTGCATTTGATGAGCTAAAAATAAAGGCTGTTCTCATTGACCATTGTGCTGATTGCTTTACAAGAGTTACCTTGTTTGACCCGTGACTCCATCTCTTTGCTTATTTTATTTTACGAGTGATGAAATGAGGACACAGGGAGGGGAGGTAACTCGCCCAGGGTTACAGCCAGGAAATGGGAAGCGAGGTTTGAACTGGGGGCCTGGCTCCAGAGCCTGTCCTAGCCGGGGTGGCTTCCCAGGAGACCCAGGACCTGGTGGCCAGGTTGCTGTGGAAGGGAGACGAAGCTGTGTGCACCTGCTGTGAGACATTTCCAGTGATTCACCGAGAGGTGTGTGAAAGGCCCATCTCCCCAGAACCGGTGTGAAATCTTGTTATTATTTGAGGCCATCCTCATGCCATCCCCCTAAGACAGGCTTTAGTTTCTCCAGTTACTGATGAAAAATAAAGCTACCAAGAGGAGTGGAGGCCAGGGCCCGACTCCAAAGCTGGGAGCTACCATGCCAGCATGCTGCCTTCATGACCCGGCCTACCCTTCACCTTGTGACAGGTGCTGCATTGCACTCCCAACTCTCTGGGCCTCAGCCATTCCACCTGTGAAATGGAGAGACTGGACTAGTGTGCTGCACCTTCCCCTGCAGTGACCTTTAGGGCTAACCGCCCCTAGGTCCGGCTGGGCAACCAGCGCGCAGGGGAAGAACAGCAAAACCCTACCTGCTGCACCTCCCCCCGCAGTGATCTTTAGGAATGGCTTTCGCCACGGTCCCTAGGTCCGGCTGGGCAACCAGCGCGCAGGGGGAGAACAGCCTGAAGCAGAGGAAGTGCAACGGAAGTTCCCTGAAAAGGCAGAAGCTTATCAATAGATAACGACCACCAAGAACCACTACAAGAATGCTAAAAATCTTATCCCTCTTCCTAGAACTACAAACTTTAATCCCTTATTTGTCTTTCTAAACTTCCTTCTTTCTTCTATAATGGTCATTGCTTGTTATGTAGATCACCTCCCTGATAGTGGTAGACTGAGCCCATGAGCAAGCTAATTTCCTTGATATTCATTCCTGTGCTTTTGGAAAACATATATATACTGGTCACAAATTTAGAGAAAATTACACTCAGATTTTCACTCTTGAAGTGTGTCTGTTTGTCATTTCTTTCGCCGACGCCCTGACCACCCTGCACGCTTCTCTCAACCCTGAGGTGGCCTCATCGTCTACTGCTGTGCTGGTCCGCGGCACTAGTGGACTGCTCCTAACACTGAGTTCTTGGCTAAGTTCCTTGCCTCTCTGGGCCTCAGTTTCCCCACCCGGGATCCTTGTCCAACACTACATGCCAAGGCAGCTTTAAAACAAGCATCCTGGTGATAGAAGGCCTTAGGCCTGGCTCTGTGGAAACTGAGCCCGAGGCAGAGATAAACCCTGGATGTTTAATGGGGAGAGCTGTGGGGAACACCATGGAAGGATGGTCCTGGGAAGGAGAAGTTGAACAGTGATGCTGTTTCAGCAGAGGTCTCAGCTGCGCCCTTGGGACCCTCAGAGCTGGGATGCTCCAAGCGGAGGCAGGGGCCAGGCCTATGAACACGGCATCTACCAGACACTGGACAAGGGTGGCTCTGCCCCTCCCGGGGACATGACCTTTGGCTGGGGGTGGTTTCCAACAAGGGGTTCAGCTGTCCTTAGCCACTGTCACAGTGCCCCTGGACAGTACCTTCCACCACATAAAAGCTGCTGAAAAACTGGAGCCCAACCTCGGCTCTGGACATGACAGCAGACAAGACGAGCCTGAGCCCTGGGCTTAGCCAGCCAGGTCCTGGCCCCATTAGGAGACGCGGCCTGGGTCTGCCGCCTGCTGTGATCACAGCAGGATCAGCGCCCCAGATCTCGCTTAAAGCCGGTCACCACTGCCTGCCTCGTGGCTCATCTCCCACGGCTCCCCGAGGTCCTGACGATTATGCCACTGAAAATTCCGTTTTCATCTTGTCAACCTCGCAGTAAATTACAGGCCCGGGGAGGCATGGACCTCCTCCTTAAACAAGATTCAATTCCACTTAGCTGTCCCCCTTCTGCCCCCCACATGGGTTTCCTCCTCCTGCCACCCCAGGCTCAGGATTTATGGCCTCTCCTTGCAGGCAGCTGGTAACCATGGCAAGCTCCTTAGGGAGGCTCGGGGCTGCAGCCTCTCAGCCCGGACTCCAGTGCAGCCACTTCCTCGGATGGGAGAGAGGGAGGCCGCAAGGACAGCTGTGCTTCAGGGCCAAGGCAAAGGGACTATTATAACTCCAGCAATCAGGGGCAGTGGATGCACCCCATTTTATTCCCTCGGTAACCAGGATGCACACACTATCACCACCCCCATTTCACAGATGGGCAAACTGGGCCCAAGGAGGCATATGAGGTCAAGTGCCTAGGTCACATACACAGGAAGCAGCTAACTCCAGGCTGGGGCACTTAATCACTGTGTCTACTGTCTTCCCCCACCCCCTTCTCCGGCCAGCTGCTGCTCTGGATGGTTTTAGAGTCTCTAGGAGGGTGTCAGGTCCTCTACGGTCCTGGTCTATCCCTCTGACATCTGAGACCTTCCTTATAGCTCAGCCTCTGCTCAAACTCCTGTGGTGATGGGAGATTACTAGCTCTCTGGAGGGCCCATTACCTTGCCAGAGATTAGACTTGGTCTCCAGATTGATCAAGACCTGTTACCGCTCCATTGCATTGTTTTGGCATTTGAGGTCCTCTGCATCTTGGCTGCTAACTCCTTCTGCAAACTTACCAGCTCCGTAGGCTGCCTGGGGGAATCCTCTCTTGTCAGCGCCCCACTGTGCTCCTGGGCCTTTTCTTACACTATTTCCATCCCCTGAAACCCAGAACATGGGAGCTGGAAATCAACCACTTTCTTCATTTTCCTGATGGAGAGAGGTTCAGAAAGGGGCTGATAATGGGCCCAAATCTTCTTCCAATTAAAATAATAAATAGGAATGAAATAGCTATTGCTTCCTCTAAGTGCTCAATGCCACCATCCCAAGCAGCTCACCTGTGACATCCACTAAATTCTTGCGCCAGCCTAAGGATCTGTCCTGCCTACTGCCATGTTACAGAGGAGGTGAGGCCCGGGGAAATCTGGTGACCTGCCCAGTATCCTGGAGGCAGTCTGCTGTCACAGCCGTGCTCCTTGCCAGGTGCTACCCTGCTCCGCACGGCCTCTCTCCACACCACGTGGCTCGTTTGTGGACCGCTAAGTAGACAGAAGGTGCTAAGAGGAGCCAGCACTCCAGGGAGAGCAGGGGGCTGCGCTGTCAGAGAGCTGGCCTGCCACTTGTGTTCTTGGGTCTGGGCCCTGAGGTCAGCACTCCCTCTGCCCTGAATGTGAGTAGGGCGTGTCACCCCCAACTTCTTCTGCAGCTTCCTTTCCACACCCCCAGGCAGCTCCAGCCTTGTCACGTCTTACTGGACTGCAAGCTGGGACCTCTGGAGGCAGTGCCAGCATCTGATTCATGTCTATCCCCCAGAGCCTAACCTGGGACCTGCACATAGTAGGTGCTCAAGAAAGGCTTGCTTTTATGGAAGGAGTCCAGTGGGGCTTCTGCAGCTTGTGACATTTGAACTGCTCCTTGCAGGATGAGTTGGGACTCGCCACTAGGCCAAAGGGGAAAGGGAATGTCAGGGAGGGGGACCTATTGGAGCAAAGTCTTAGAGGAAGGAATATTCAGAGTGCAGGGTTGGGCGGAGGGGAGAGCGAGGAGGGCTGAAAAGTAAGGTGCGGCCTGGCTGAGCACCTTGGCAAGGGACTGCGTCTTAACTTGGAGGTGGGAACACATGGAATGACCTAGTTATGCCAGAAACAGCTGGGGAAGAAAATGGGGAGAGAATATTTCTCACAGGCCCTATATCCTCAGCTTGGGGCTGCTGGGGCTGCAAACCCGTTTGGCCAAATTGTCGCCCACCACCACCACCTGACTATGAGCAGGATCTTGTCTGGGGTGACAGATAGGCAGCACTGAAGTCAGGCCTGAGGGAGGTTTTATTTTATTCTCTCTCCTAACAAACGATGGAGCAGACTGATAGAGCATCTTCTCCCCTAATCTCCTGTCTCAGGCTGGAAGAAGAAAGCAAGCTGAACCTGGTACCTTGTTCAACCTTAATCCTCTCCTTCCTGAGTTTAAAGCTATAGATTCTAGTCATGGACTCCCCAGTCCTTTCTCCCGAAGACACCACAGTATTGAAGAAAGCCAAGCTCACATACAGGGTTAGATGCGAGGGCCTATGTGGTGAGATGCAGGGCGGCGAGACCCTAAATCTGCGTTCATCTTTATGGAGAAGGAGCTGGGGAGCAGGGAGTGCACTTGGGAGTTGGAACTGGCTTGGATTCCCAGTTCTGCTGCTACCTGCTCTGTGACCTCTGGCAAGTCACCTCACCTCTCTGAACCCAGAGATTCCTCCATAAAACAGGGAAAATAAATCCTCCCAGTGTTGTAAGGCTGGAGTACATGGTGATTATAAATGCAATCCTCTGGAAAGAGCCAAGTGCAATAACCAGGTGACATTTGGTTATTATTATCCATAAGCAAGAGTGGATCAGAGTTGCCAGAAGGAAAGGTAATAACAGAAACTGCTGTTTCTAGGGCCTTTACACCTGCCATTAACACACTGAGCTGGGCCCTTTATAAGCATCTGAATCCCCGCCCTAACCTCCTAAGGTAGACCCTCATCTTACTCCATTCTCTATTCTTGCCTTTGGCAACAGACCAGATGTCCCTCCTTTTGTCTCCAGAGTTCTGGCACCTATTCACACCTTCCTCACATCTGAGAAATCTTGCAGCGCAGATTCTTCCTTCCCCTGCCTTGTCTTCAGCCCTCTCTGACGGGCTCCTGGTCACCAGCGTTACATGTGCGCAATTAGATCCCAACTTTAAAAACAATGCCTGAAAAGGACACACCTCTCTGCACCTCCCAGACCCTTCCCTTAATAGCAGGACTTCTCTGGAGCTGGCTGTGCCATCTCCTTTACTCACCTCCCAATCTCTTCTCGAACCATCTGGCTCTCATCCCCAGCACTGCATCATGGGGGTTCACAGTCGTTACCAGTGCCCTCCATCTTGCTAAATCCAATGGCTGTTCACTCCTCTCCATTTCACTCTGACCTCTCAGCAGCAATTGGATGATAAAGCTGGACAATGGGGCTCTTCCTCTCTTTAATAATACCTTCTATATTTCCTCTGCAGGTGGGTTCTCCTCTGCCGCACCTGTTGACTCCTCACTCTTTTCCTGAGCAATCTCAGCCATGCCAATGACTCCGATTACCATCAATACCACGATGACCCCCAAATTTAGCCTCAGCCTCCATTCTCAAGTCCGGAGATAAAACCAAAATTGCCCTCTCAACACTTCCACTTAGATGTTTCTGAGACACCTCATACCCAACAAGTGCAGATTTGTTCCTCTTTCTCAAAACCAGTGCTTCTCCAAAGTACCCTATTTCAGTGAATGGCACCCCTCTCTGTCGAGTGATCCAGCCAGAAGGCTGGAAGTCATGCTTGACAGTTCAGAAGGCAATCTATTACTGAGTCTGGGTCACCTTACCTCCTAAGTAACTGTCTAAATTGCATCATCACCACACCATTCTAATTCAAACCAGGGATTCAGGATGACTCTTAAGTGTTTCCCTTAACAATGGATTGTGTGGCACTATGGCGGAGGGAATTAGGAGAGCAAAGGTTGGGAAAGGAAGCAAGGGTTCTATTTTAGGTATGTTGTGTTTGAGACATTCATGGGACATGCAAGTAGAGATGTTCAGGAGGCAGTTGGGTGGAACTACAAGGAGAGGGAATATAAATCTGAGATTCGTCATCATGTAGGTGGTATATAATGCTGAGGAAGTGAATGAGATCACTCGGGGAGAGATAGCGAGTAGGCCCAAAAATGAGAGCTGGGGCATTCCAACATCAAAGATGAAATAAAAAAGGAGGAGGAAGCAGAAAGATGGGAGGAAGCTGCCAGTGAGGTTGGAGGCCATCCAAGAGACTGTGGTGTCATGGAAACCAAGAGTAGAACTAGAGGTCAGCATGTTGAAAGCTGCTGAGAGGCAAAGTAAACTGAGGGTAGAGACATGACTCTACTGGGCAAAGCAGAGTTTGTTAGTATCCTTGATAACACGTCTGTCTTCCTTGCTGAACTGTAAGCCCCATGAAGCAAGGGATGCTATTTGTTTGCTCATTGTACCCCTAGTGCTTAAATCATTAGCTTTGTTTCCTGGCATGTCTGGTTATCTTTGTCTGTGTGTTGGCCATTGTACTTGAAATTTAGGAAATCTTTAGGAAATCTTTAGAAAATCTTTAGGAAATCCTAAAAAGGATTTACATTTGGCTGTGGTGCTACCACTCTGAGATTGGTTGCTTCAAATAAAATCCAAGGCTGGAGCTGCCCAGGGACACCCAAGTGGAGTAGATGAGGCTGTCAATTCATGAAACGAGGCTGGATTCCCTTTGGATCACCCTTCCCCCATGGGTGAAGTCCTCTGGAGTCCCATTTATTTCAGTGAGGGTCTCCTACTTGATGCCCACTTTGTGCAGGCCATGGACTTTGATTTCAATTCCCTTTATGATGCGAGATCATCAAAAAACAAGTTCAAAATTTCTGAGATCAGCAAATGCCCTCAGGACAAAAGCAGATTCTATGCTCTCTAACTTCTCTGGGTTTCTGTTTTCCCCTCAGTGGTGACCTAATAATTCCTGGTAATTCCTTACAAAGAGCTTACTTGTCAGCTCTTTGATGCTTTAATAAGATGCTTTTTTCCTTTTTATCTAGCCTTCTTAGCTCTTTTCAGTTGAAGGGCTGGTCTAAAAAACTTAACCTCCTGCTTCAAAACACAGAAAGTTCTAAACCCTACAGCTTAGTACAGTGCCTGGCACATTTTTTTTTTAAAAAAAGATTTATTTATTTATTTATTTATACAAGCACTGGGTACAGTCAGAAGCGCGGGAGGGTGAGAGAATTCACCAGAGCCAGAGCAGGGAGCAGAGCAGGCAGAAGGACCGAAGGACACTGCTGAGGGGAGCAGCGGGCGGCAGGAGAGGTCTGCGCGCCATGTGGGACCCTCCTCCCGTGGCCGGGGAGCAGCCGGGGATCGAACTGGTGCTGCAGAGGCTGCGGGCAGCTTTGCAATCCAGCGCTCAACCGCTGCGCCACCGGGGAGGCCCTGCCTGGCACATTGAAATGGCTAAATGAATATTTGCGGACCACATGAATGAATGAAATGAACTCAGATGCCAATGTTCCTGCTCTTTTTAATGCATTGGACATCACATTCTCAAGCCACGATACTAACAGAATACTGTGGTCAGGCTCAGTGAGGCAGGGTTGTGAGCTCAGAGGAAAGATCCCTGTGGGATGGGAAGAGGCCATGGCAGGAGATGATGGAACAGGATCAGGGTGAGCACAGAGATGGAACTTAATGGCACACAAGTCATTGAGTTGGAAGAGGATTCACAGGAAGTGACGTAAGTAAAAGCTTGAAGGGAAGGTTGGAATGTATGAGAGCTAAAAGTTGGCAGAGAAGCCAGGATGAACCACAGAAAAGTCTTGAGGGCCAAGGGAGTTTCCTGAGCCCTGAATGAAAGCAGAAATAGAGCCCAGCAGGGATAGTTCTCTGTAGCCACCAGAAGGAGGGAGGAGAAACAGCTTTTGTTGAAATGCACACATGGTAATTGCTAAGAAGAATATTTTCCCTAGTTTAAAAAGCTTTCTTCTCTGCATTTTCCTTGGTTCCAGTTTCAAAGGAATTTTAATTGCAAAGAAAATTTTGTCATCTCCCTGGAGGGAGAAGGCTCCATAATTTTTCCTGATGCTGATTCTTCTCCAAGCTGCGAGTTTTCATGCTTTGGTTACGTGGAAGCTGTCTGGGGATTGGGCAGTGTAAAGGTAGGAGCAGCCATGAGGCAGGACTTTAAGGGGCTTAGAAGCCTGGATTTGCAGCTGGGGCTTCTGGTCTGGGTCCACCATGAGGGTATCTAGTAACAAACCTAACTCCCTTCTCCCCAAACCCAGGGGGCTTATTTAATTAATTCTGTCAATTAAATAACTGATCTCAGATTCCATCCTTGTTCTACTGTAGACTATTCTCCACACACCAGCTCATTTGGAAAACAGTTTCTTAAAAAATTAAACATAAATTTACCATACAATCTAGCAATTCCCCTCCTAGGTATCTACCCAAGAGAAATGAAAGCATACGTCCACACAAAGACTTGCAAGCAAGTATTCATAGCAGCATGATTCAAAGTAGCCAAAGAATGGGAACAATTCAAAAGTCTATCAACTGGAGAAAGGATAAACAAAGCATGGTATATCCACCAAAGGAATATTATTAAGACATAAAAAGGAACAAGATGCTGATTATGCAATGTATGGACATATTTCAAAAACATGCTCACTGAAAGAATCCAAATTAAAAAAAAAAACATACCATGTATGACTTTGTTTATGTGAAATGTCTAGAATAGGCCAATCTATGAGACAGAAAACAGACTTGTAGGTGCCTGGGGTTGGTGGTGGAGATGGGGATTGACTACAGATGGGCATGAGATAGCTTTCCCTGGTGGCACAAGGATTAAGACACAACCTATGAAGCTACCTGCTGCCACTGCAGCACAAGTTCAATCCCCGGCCAGGGAATTACCCACATGGTGCAGCAGACCTCTCCTGACTCACACACTGCTCCCCTCAGCAGTGTATTTCAGTCAGTCTGCCTGTTCTGTTCCCCGCTCTGTCTCTGGTGCGTTCTCTCACACACACACACCCCCACACCTTTGGCCTTTACCCCAGTTCTTGTATGCATAAATAAATAAATCTTTTTAAAAAGTGGGCAGTGGTGGTGGCTTCAGGATTCTGTAATTTGCTAAAAATCATTGAATCGTATGCTGACACTGAGTAAATTTTAGAGTTTGCAAACAAACCTAAAGCCAGAGGGTAAAACAGCTCCCATTTCTCTCAAAGTAAAAGCCAGAGTTTCTACAAGACCCTGCCCTCCTGATCTGTGCCCAGGGTTCTTTGACCTCACTTCCTCCTCCTCGCCTCCTCCCTGACTCTGCTGCACCTCCACTGGCCTGGAATTTCCTTAAATGCAGCGGTAGGCTGCTATGTGGAACCTTTTGCATTGGTGGTTCCCTCTGGCTGCAAGGGTCTTCCCCTAGATACCTGCAGAGCTCCCTCTCATCCATTGTAATAACTTTGTTCAAATACCATGTTTTCAGTGGCAAACAACCCAACCACTCCATTTAAAATTACAACCCCTCTCCAAGGCTCTGCCAAACCCCTTTCTCTACTTATCACTTATCACCTTCTAACATATGATTTACTTATGTGTTTGCTTATTGCTTGTTTCTCCTCTCTAGCATGTGTGTGTCACTGGGATAGGAATTCCTGTTGCTTTCAGGTACTGATGGACCTTAGGGCTCCAGAACAGTAGTTAGCCCAGAAAGGTGCTCAACAAATATTTATTGAGTGGGGTGAACTCTTAAGTGAGTCACCCAAGGGCTCTGGATGCCCTCTCTGGGCAGGAGCTGAGCATACAGCAGTGAACCTGACGGCTTGCATGCTAGCGGCAGACTATAGACCAGGAAAATTTTAAACCAGTAACGGAGGGAAACCCCCAGTTCCATCACCAAGAAGGTGAGGGTATAATAGGCTTTACAAAATTCTGTTATGGTAGCAAGACGGGGGTCTCCTTGGAGAGTGACCTAGAGATAAGCAGGAATTGATCACGTGGGGACAGGGAGAGGGGGCAGGTCCAGGGAGAAGCACGCACGAGGGTCCTGAGGTCAGAGGGAGATGGTGTCTTGTTCAGAAACTGTAAGATGTTTGCTCAGTTGGAACACGCGCCACGAGGGTGGTGAGGAGAAACAGGACTGATGAGTGGGCTGGTATCAAAATGCAATAGCCAGTTTCACTGGGCACCGACTGATCAGAAAAGGCCCTGGCTCTGACCAGCTGGGATGTTCCCTCTGACTCACTGCTGTGCCCGAAGCCACAGGACAGATGCTGGAGTGGAGGCTCGTTGGTGATCCCTGGGGGGTTTTAAACATGTGATTAGGTTTGCCTTTTGGAAGGGTCACCCCAGTTGTCCACGACAGGACAGACTGGAGGGGCTGACATTGATTTGGGGAGGCTGGGCAGGAGGCTTTACGGCCTGACTCTGCGCTCTGACTGGGAGAAGGGCAGCTGCAGGTGACGGAGTGGATGTAGGTGGGGAAAGGGAGGGATGGTGGTAATAACAGCCACAGTCAGCATTTATTGAGTAGATACTATGCGCAGGGAAGGCTCCAAGCACCTGCCCAGGTACTGTCTCTTAATGCACACAACATTAAGAGACCGAGGGTGGCTCCATGAGTAGTAAGTGGTACTTCTGGGATTCAGGTCATCTAATGCTGGCCTTCGGCTTTCAGAGGGTGACTCCAGGCTTGCTGGCTTGGATGAGTGGCAGAGCTATTCAGGGAGATAGGGGTGCCCTGGGCTGGGGGACATACGGGTAAGTGGAAGCTGCTAGACCCACAAAAAGTGTAAGGTCCTAGGGGGTCTGCCACCAGTGTGGAGATGCCAAGCAGAGGCTTGAATATGTAGCCCTGAATCCAGAGAAGAAATTAAAATTGGCAACAGACGCCCACGAAGATGCCCCCAGACAGTGGGTGGGAGGGCTGGAGATAAGGATGAGGGGTGAAAAAGACACAGGTTAGTCTCAAGATTTAATTTAAAGGGTGGCAGAAGTACAGAACAGGGTGTTAGTATAAGTCCTTGGTGGTAAGTAAAAATAATATAAACACATGTAACATGTGCGCTGGGGTAGGAACCAAACATTGTAGGAAATTGTCAACAGGGTTTCTCTCTGAAGAGCAGGGGGCAGGGTGGGCACTGGGCACTGCGCAAGGGCTTGCTGCCTGACGTGCACGGACGCCACTGTGGTTGCACACCCGCTTTTGAGAAAAGAAAGAGCTTTATTACAAGGTCAGTTGACAAGAAGACAGGAAGTAAGACTCAAATCTCTCTTGCTGATTTGGGGGCTAGGACTGGCTTTATAGGGTAGAAGGCGGGAGAGAAAGGTAGGAATGACTTGGCAAGGTTTGGTTGGTTAGACACGAGTGAGCTCTTCCTGTGGATGGACACTTTCCTCTGACAAGGTGTCCCTCGCATCGTGCTTACCTTGCAGTTTTACTGAGCTGCATCTGTGGAGAACTTGCGGATTAGCTGCCTCTGTGGAAAACAAGCCTTAAAAAGGAAGTTTGATAAGTTGAATCACAGCAGCTGTGTGCGCTGTGATGGTCTGAGGGCAGGCCGACCTCAGCCGCTCCCGGGGCATGTTCTGCACGTGTGGCCCACAGGCCGTGCCTGGTTTTAAAAATATCCACGAGGGAATAAATGGTGGGTGAGATTTAATGCCATTTTTGTTTTCCTCTCTGTGCTTCTTTGCATTGAAAGAAACGTAGTAATAAATGTTTTTAAACAAATGAAGGGAGGGGAGAGGACCAAGGTGATGAAGAAGGAGCAATCAGAGGTAGAAGAAAACCAGCCAAATGTGGGGCCAGAAGTCAGAGGAGGGAGACACCCCCTGTGTCCCAGGTTGTAAGAGACCAAGGGTGGTGAGTGAAGGCCCGGGGGAGGGGAAGCAGCGTGGCGTGGAGCGCCAGAAAGGTACCGGCCTGCAGACTTGCACTCGGAGAGTTGACACCAGATTGGAGTGGGTTGAAGAGGGAGTGGGAGGGAGTGAAAAGAAACAACTTGATAAGTCGGGCTAGGAAGGGGCATCAGCTAGAGAGGGATGGGGGGGTGAAGGAGGGGTTGCTAAAGGAGAGAGAGGGTTGAGTGTGCGCAGTGCTGGTAGCAGGGGAGGCTGCGGTGCATGAGATAGGGGACAGCTGGGGCCGAGGGGCCTGGAGCACAAACAGAGAATAGGTCCTCTGGGAGGAAGGAGGTGAGGAGGAGGGGAAGGTGAAGCCAGGACTCAGCTCCCTGGGCTGCTGGGTTCTCCCAGGGGGACACCCCTGGCTCCTAATTTTTCAGGTTTCGTATTGGCCTTCTGGAGACAGTGCTGGATTTGCTTCTCCTGCTGAGCTAACCCCAGTGGAGGCTTCATGCCCCTTTGCTCAGCTGCACAGGCCACTGGAGTGGGCGAAGGGGCCTCCTGACCCCTCATCCTCTGACTTGCTGTGTGGCCTTCAGTCAGTCCTCCTTCCCCTGACCCTAGGCCTCAGTTTCTCCTCAAAGGTTGGTCCAGTTCTAGGACCCCAGGATTCCAAGTTTCTATATCGCTGCCTCTGCAGCCCCTGATGTCTGGATGAAGGAAAACTCACAGGATCCTCCTGGCCCAGAGACCACCAGGCACCTTTCATAGCACAGAGGACACCTGCCTCTTGGAGTTTCTGGATTTTGGTTCCAGAATGGTCCAGTTGGTTGTTCCAGATATTTTTGTCCCAAAGCCCCACAAGCAGAGGGAGAAACCACCTGGGGCAGGGAGTGTCCTGGGCCACGAAAGCCAGGTGACAGCTCAGACTGTGTCCCAACTCAGTGCCAGGGCGCAAGGAAAGTCTGCATGGTGTGGGGCCTCAGCGTTCTCACCTGAAGGCCGGGGGTGACCACTGTCCCCACAGGGTTTTGCAGCCAGGGGTACATGAGAGAGAGCCCGGACTCTCCTAGAACACAGCGAAAGCTGGTGGAGCAGAACCATCATCATTATAATAAGCCCCGCCCTGATCTTTTAGTACCAAAATGTTTAAACCCATGACCTTGGTGTCCCTGCTAGAGAGACAAGACCTCCAGGAGATGCGGACGTAACAGCCATCACGTAACAGCTGCTGATAATAAGGGACTAGACAAAGGCTTTCCCGCGTCCATCCGTGGGGAAACAAAATGGAGTAGGTTCTCCTGACGGAATCCAGCCACTTAAATGGGATGAACCGGAGCTATATATATATCTCAACACCATAGCTTTCAAAAACATTGTTGGAGAGGGGAAAAAAAGCAAGTTGCGGAGCGATGATACATTTAGCATGAATCCATTTACATTTAAAAATTCCCAAACAATGCTGCTGCTTTTCTGTGGGTACATATCGGTCTGCTAACATGCAAACATGGGAAGGCAGAGACATCCACCCGGCTCGTCCCACAGTAGCTCCGAGGCCGGGGGAGGCGAGCGGATCTGATTTCTAGGAGAACGGATTCACGTATTTCTTATAAAATTAATTTTTAAAAAGAAATTAACTTCCCAATTCACTAAATTGTTTGGAGGATCGAAATCATGTGCACAGAGATTGTGTGATTCATTTTCTAGTCGACAGAGCATCTTTTTAACACGTGACCTTACTCCAACTTCTCAATGAGACTTTGAGGGATGGATTATCATCTCCATTCAATTGAGGAAGAAACTGGAGGGCACAGAGGTGAAGCGATTCATCCGAGGTCACACGTGTAGCATGGGGACAGAACTGGGGTTAAACTCAGGGTCTATAACCAGGCCCCTCTTTTTACTGCTTGGACTCTGGGGTGAAAATGCCTTTGAAACGATCTCCAGGGCACTGCTGTCATGGGTAACGATGGTGGGCACCATCCCTCCGCTGAGTGCCCCTTAGGGAGACCTGTGGTCTCCAGGTGAAGGCCCATGGCCCGACCTGAGCTGGCCCCACCAAGCGTGGCCCACAGCCTGGGGACTGCCTTCTCTCTGGAGATTCTCACCCACTAGTTTCTGGAAGGCTGGACGGTGTAAAAGATAGACTGGGGTAGCAGTCTCAGAGGGACCTGATTTGAGTCCCTGCTCTGTCACTTACAGGCTGCTGATGTTAAGCAAGTCACCTTCTTGTTCTGAAATACCTAGTTTAGAGGTTGCTGTGGGCAAAGTGGACGCAGGAGATGCTCCATGAATGTGGGTGCCTGTTCTGTGCCTCTTCCCACAGCCTTCCCTCCTGTGAGCAGAAGCCTGACTCCTCCCAGAACCTGTGCCAGGTAAAGTACTGGTTTAAATACACACCAGGAAGTTTGTGACTTAGATTCTTGGAGGGTTAAATTGTCAACTACAGTAGGAAAAGTCACCATCATCTGGGGTGCAGAACTCGCTCACAAACAAGGGTTTCCCCAATTCCAAATGATTGCTGGGGTTAGCTTACCGAGGTCATCTTGAATCCTGCCTTAAGAGGAGTGGGGAGCCATTGAAGGTTCAATCAAGAGAGTGACATGGTTAGCTAGGTATCAGAAAGAACACTGAGGGTGGAATGTGGCTTTGGAAGGGACAAGCCCGGAGGCAGGGGGACCTATGACGAGACAGCGGTGAATAGTTCAGGGGGCAGATGGAGCCCCAAAGACCTTTCTCATCCTGTGAGACATCTGGAAGACTGAAGGAGGCCAGGAAAGAATGGGGTGGATTTTGAAAGATGTTAGACGTGCATGAGAAATTGACATCGAACACACCATGGATGGGAGGATGTGTTTCATCAACCAAAAAGATGAAAAACTAAAAAAAAAAAACCACATTGCATACGCTCACCCTGACATTCTCCTTGTCACTGACACAGCCTTCCTTGGGCACCAACATCCCTGCCCCTCTGTATTCAGGGAGCATACACACAGGTCTCCAGTCTATTCCCAGCTCACCTGAAATCACTTGGCAGAAACAAGTTTTTATGTCAACTCAGAAACCGACCGGTGTAAGCCCTCCGACAAACAGCGCATTATTGCAGAAGCAGGTCGCCAACAAAAGGAAATGGCTAGCTCGCCTTCCCTTGTTTGTCATAGACACATCTGCTGACCTACACCAGGCACTTGGGATAATATCACATATGCCCGAAACTTCAGATTCGAGGGAGAAGCCGCAGAGCCAGGTGGAGTGTGAACAGCAAGCGAGAGGGAGGGAGGTCATAGTTTATAATGAAAAGAGCAGCTGCCGTTTCTTGAATGTGCTGGGCACACGCTCTGATTTTTGCAGCAATCTCTGACGTGGGTGCTGTTTTTACATCGGCCTTTTCCAGACGAGAGAATGCAGACCTAGGGAATTGAAGTACCTTGCCCATATTCACACAGCTGGTAAGTGGCAGGGCTGGGTTTCACTCGTCTAGCTGTGAGGTCCACGGTGACAGTCGACTCTCATCACCAGGCTGGACGCATGCCAATACTTTTCCTGTTTGTCCCCCCAGACACCGGTACTGATGATTTTAACGATGTGGCTTCATTTATTCATTCAAAAAAAAAATGATTATTGAGTGCCTTACTCGAAGCTTGGCAGAGAGAGAGGATGGCAGGGGAAGGGGTGGGCAGAGGTCGGGAGGCAGAGGTGAGTGTGTGACCGGCCGATGCCCCCTGGGCTTGGCAGGTGACACCCAGAGTGGATTAGCCTGGGGGTGGGGGGCTGGGCAGAGGGGTCTATAAACAGTGGGCGGAGATGGGGGTGGGGCAGGAGTGCTCGGGAGAGCAGAGAAGGCGGCTGGCTTCCTTATTTATTACCTCTGGGCTCTCAAATGCCTGACTACCAGGCAGAAGTGACAAAATAAAAAGGGAAAGGAAAAAATGCCAGCTACAGCCAGAATAAAATCAGGGCAAATAGAATAAAACCTGACAGCCAAGTATAAATAAATATTCGTAAAAGAGTTAAAGGACAGATTAAAATAAAAACACCAAATGCAATTCTTACCCCTTGACAAATGCAGTGCGAATTGGGTTCTTTTAATCAAATGTTTGGCAGGTGTATGAATTATTTATAATTCAATATCGGGTGGTTAAATGGAAAATGGAAGATGTTCCCGTCGTCTTCTCGGAGCTTATCCGCCTCCCCCCATGAGTTCTCCCCAGGAGAGGGGGGTGGGGCTCGCCTCTCCCCCACCCCAGGTACAGGCTGGACTCCGGCGCCTTCATCCTGCCCAGAACATCGCCTTTTGCCAACGTGCTCTCTTGAGGGTCACAAGCCCCCTCAAGGCTGGGGACAGGAGTGGGGCAGCAGAGCAGGTGTAGGGGGCTGGGGATCTCCCCAAGCCCTCAACGGATCTCCCCAGTGCCTTCCTGCACTTTGCCACCCTGGGTTTCAGTTCGAAGCATGCACCCCAACATGTGGGCATCCAGATCCTTCTATGCAGGAAGCATAACTGTCCCCATTTCACAGAGTTGAAAACCAAAGTCCAGAGAGATGCCCAGATGTGCCTCTGGTCCCAGCAGCCGGCAGGAGCTCAGGGCTTAGACATCGAGTTCACTGAGAGGGCTATTCCGGGAGACGGTGGAGGTCTGGAGTGTGGACACAGGGACAGAGCATCTGAAGCTCTAGCTCCAGTTCCAGCTGTGAGCCTACTAGCAGTGGGGCCTGAGGCCAGTTACCACGCCATCCTCCACCGCCCTGTGGTGAGAGGTACCTGCAGCTATGTGAGGAGCCGAGTGGGTGGGGGTCACTGCGCCAAGCGTAGGCAATGAAAATGGAACACTACTATTACTCTAGCAACAAAAAGCCCATTTTACAGATGAAGAAACTGAGGCCCAAAGACAGAGACTGCCCCAAAGTCATTCTGTGAGTCAGTGACAGGGAACCAGGTCCCTGGGGGCTTGCTAGCTCTCGTATTCGTGGCTTGTGCCCATACCTCCCCCAGGTGCCCGCCAACCAACTCTGGATGGGATCCTTGGCCCCCACCCCACCACCACTCTCTTGGAACACATCTGCCAGGAGCACCCATGGCGTCGCTCTCCCTCATGCCCTGTGAATGGGAGCAGGAGCGAGTCCCACTGCAGCCCCTGTTGACTGACTCCCCGGAGCAGCAGATGAATGAGTCCTCGCAGCTAACAAACGGCTGTCGGAAAGGTGAGAGAATGAAGGTAATTAGTCCCCTTAATGCCGATTTCAGACTAATCTTTCACACTTAAGGAAATTGTTCCAATGATTTTCTTATTTTCTGGGGAGCTCGTTAAGTAAGAATTAGAAAAATAGATATGGTAGGAGATAAGAAAATGGATTTCGTAATGACAAGCTGCCTAAACACACCAAGAGGGGCCTGGCTGTGCCAGGATGGAGTGACAGATCCAGGTCCTCCTGGGACAAGTGGCAGTGGGGTGTTCCAGGGCCCCTAGGCAGGAGTAAGGCACTGGGGACAAGGGTTCTGGGCCCCCAGCCTCAGTTTGGGGTCTCTGTAGAGTAGGGGCTGGAGCACGCTGGCTGCAGAGAAGTCTATGCTGGGATCCAGGGCCCATGGCAGGGAACTCAGGCCCCCACACCTTCTGGATCCCCTGGGAAAGCTCAGGTGCATTTATTGACTGCCTGCTGTATGCAAGTTGTTCTGCTGACTGCTCTACCTGCATTTCACCCCCCAGGGTAGAAATGGTCAGTTGCCATTTTTATAGCGGTGGAAATGGAGGCTCAGAGCTGGGGCGATGGAGTTCAGTTAGCCCCGTGGTGGTTTCCAGGTGTCATCTGTCCTGACCGGTCAGTCCTCCGCTGTTCCAGCTTGGCCATGTAACTGAGCCAAGACCACAGGGTTGTAAGTTCCAGTCTGCGATTGAAACCCAAGCCATCCTGTCTGCCCCACCCCAGGCTGCCTTTACGTAACAAGTCCCAGTGAGAAGGCGGCTTGGAGGGGATGACCTGAGCAGGAGCGACAGTCCCCAGTGGACACGGGGTGGCCTCACAGGTGAACAAGTGGGAGGGAGGGTCTACTGTAGAAGGAAGGATGGACTGGTGTTCATCCTTCTAGAAAGGCCTTTGCTCCCACTCCCACTCACCCCCACCACCCAGCTTTGCTTACACTGTACCTACCCTTGTCTCTCCACATCTTCCAGAGCGTCCCTGGAGGCCAACCCTGATGACCCCTGGCCTTCACCCCCAACAGACTCAAATCTTTCCTTCACCTTTGAACCCAGCTGAGACCCAGTGGTCCTTTGTTTCAGCACAATGCTCTCTGGGAAGCTTAACCTTGCAGGTCTGGTGACCTGTGTGTGGACCAGGTCAGCATCATCAGCAGAAACTGCCTGGTGTTTGGCTCTGACAAGGAGAAGAATTGCTTTTTAACAGTGGGAAACAGTGGGAAAAAGTGATTTTGTGAAAATGTCAATATGGCATCTCTCCTCAGGTCACAGGCTGAGCTGTGTGTTCAAGTCCTGTCTCGCTCCCAGACCTCCGATCATTACCTGAATCTCTGCCTTGCAGGCGCTGTGCCTCATCTGAAGACAGCTCCTAGAGCTGTGGTTCTCAACCAGGGACAATTTTGCCCCCCATACAACAGTTGCAATGTCTTCTTGCTACATTTTTGCTTGTTGCTACTGAGGGTACTACTAGCACCTTGTGGGTGGAGGCCAGGGACACTGCTAAACGCCCCATAATGCACAGGACAGTCCACTGCAGAGAATTATCCACCCAGGATGTCAATAGTGCCAAGGACATTGATCCAGCGTCTGCACTAAGTAACTTACCTAAGAGCTGGGGGCAGGACCCGGATCTGACTGTGTCTACCTAGGAGCTTACATAGTGGAAAGGAGGGATTAGGCCTCTAAGTCAATGATTCAACAAACATTGAATCCTACTGTGTGTCAGGCACTGTGCATGAAGCTGGTTACTCAGCAGCGGAGAAAGTAGACATAGTCTGTGCCCGTCTGAACTCAGGCGTGGTGGCCTTTGAGCTAGGTCACTGAGACTGGGCTCTTTCTCAGCCTCGATTTTCTCATCTCTAAAATGGACACGATATTCTCTCTCCCACTGCTGGAAGGGCTTCAGAATTTTAAAAGTCAGTATCACTGTAGATCCTTGAGAACCATTTGAGAGGATTGAACACAGCTCCTTACTGGAGAGGGCTGGACCGGCAGTGGGCACAGATTTCAATGAGAGGGGGAGAAGACAGAAGTGCTCCTGAGCGCTTGCTGATTCATCTCACTGAGCTCTTTCAACGTGCGGGGAGGAAATGGGCTGAGAGCAGGACTGGGCAGCTCCAGCAGGCCAAGTGGCGCGGCTGGGATTTGAACCCCGTCCTCTGGCCCTCTTGCCATCTGCGGGGCCTCTTAAGATGGTGCGGGGCAGGGAGTCGAGGTCTGAGATTGACCACGCCTGGCCTTCAAGCCTAATTCCCCAGCATCCCCCCGGGTCTCCGTCTCACCCCATTAGCGTTGCTTTAAAAAGTGCGGACCGACCGGGGTGCATTATTGCCCACATAAATCAGGCGGCTCGGAGTACGGAACACCTTTAAACAAACAGCTGATGGGAGTGAAGTTCCAGGATCATTATTAATAGCTTTTCATTTCGGTGGCCGCTGTGCTGTGACATGCCTTCCCAGCAGAAGCCCTGCGCAGCCAGCCCCCCGATCGGCTGATCCCCTGAGTCCGCCAGTCAGAATGAATGACTGTACCTTTGTGTTAATTGCGGAGCCCCAGCCACACGCGGAATGCTAATAGGGCCAAGTGGGAGGGGGCAGGTGCTAGTCATGCCTGGCTGCTGGGCAGGGAAGGACCCCACCTCTGGCCCTCCTCCACAGCAGCCAGCAGCAGGGTCTCCTAACATACTTATCTGAGCTCCGCCCTCCTCTGCTCGAGAAAGCCCTGTGGTTCCCATGGCCCAGAGCCAAGACCAGACTCATCTGGCTGCCACTCAGGGCTCTCACATCTCACTCCGTCTCTAGCAATGGCCTCCTTGCTGCCTCCCACACCACGACCCTGAACTGCTCAAACGCATTCACACATTCATTCATTCATTCATTCAACATATACTGAGTCTTCTTCTGAAAGATGCAGGGTTCAGTGCTGGGAACAAGGCGGACAAACTCCCTCACCTCATGGGTTTAATTAACATCAAGCAGAAAGGACAGACATTTGTGGTTTTGGGCCGCATCCAGGTCTGGCTCTTTATTCTCGTGTGACCTAGTACGAATAAACCTCAGGCCTTGGTGTCCCCTTCTGCAGAATGGGAGTGATACCCGTAGCTACCTCCTCGGGTGGAGTGAGGAATTAAATAGCTAAAAATATAAACACCTGACATACCTGCTACCACATATTTACTGCTGATGGTTACCTTTTGTGACCATAACTCTCGCCTTTATTAAAACGTAGGGTAAGGACTACAAAAAAAGGGCCGGGGAGCAAGGAGAAAGCCAAGCAGGAGCGCAGCCCCTCCCTGAGGAAGGCTGATATGATCAGAGAGGAGCGAGCTGCGGTGAGCAGAAGCTGGGGGGTGGGGAGGTGCAGGGGACAGCGTGGATAAAGGCCCTGAGGCTGGAAGAACCTGACAGGCAGCAGGAGGCTGGAGCGCCCCGGAGGAGGAGGGAGGGAGGCTGGAGAAGCAGCGGGGCCACGCTCCGCAGGGCCTCCGGGGCCTTGTTAAATTTTAAATTTCGTCCTGAGTGCAATGAGAAGCTACTGAGAGCCTCCGAACAGGATTGGCATGAACTTCATCCTGTTTTTAAAGTCACCCGAGCTGCTGTGCGTGTGCAGCAGACGGGCCCCCTCTCCCTGCCAGGGGTCCCCCACAAGGTGACTGAGAACGACACGGGGAGAAGAGGTCCTTGTCCCCAGGAGAGAGAAGGGTGGCTGCGCCAGGACGGGGCGGTGGGGGTGGAGAGGAGGCGCCTGCTCCCCAGGTACACGGGAGGAAGGAGGCTCAGGGTGCGCTGTGATGGGAAGCGAGAGCGGGGCGACGCCAAGGTGGCCCCTCCGGCGATGCAGGCAGCAGAAGGGTGGCAACGGGCTTCGGGCCCATGAGGTGGGTTTGCAGGTCCCGATGGACTGGGCCTCTGAGGCTCTGCGGGTGTTATTCCCTCTCCCCGGAACACCCGCCCCTCCTCTCGTCCAGGGAAGGATTCCCTTTACTCTCTCCAGGCGCACCACGAAGCCTTCCCCGACTGCCCTGGATCTGGCCCCTTCTCTTCCCCCCTCTTCCTCCAAGTATCGGCTCTCTTCTCGGAGCCCACGGCTCCTGCTAGCTCGTGATTTCACCCCAGGGTGCAGCGATGACAGAGGGGCGCAGGGGGTGGACGGCACCACACGCCGGACTGTGGCTCCTGGGCTGTTTCCACGTCTTCTCCCCCCACATGTTGGAGGCCCCCAAGCTCAGTTCTTGGGCCCTTCTTCTTTCCTTTCCACTTCCTCCCCCTAGGTGGCCGCAGGCAGGCCCACAGCTGGAATCCCCATCAGGGGCCGTGACCCCCACGTGTGAGCGTCTGACTAAGATCTCTCCCCGCCACCCCTACTCAGCTATCCACGTGCCGGCTTGTCACCCCCACGTGGATGTCTAGAACACCCTTCAAGCCTTTCGGACCAAAACTATGCCCCTGGGCTCTATCCTCTCCACCCCCGCCACCTCCACCCACAAATAACAAAATAACATTTAAAACAGCTCCTCTCCAGAGTCCCCCAAGTCAGCGACCGGCAGCGCCATTATCCCAGCCGCTCTGCCAGAGGCCTTGGAGTCGTTCTGGATTTCACTCCATCTCACACCCACATCCGCCCATCTATCAGCGGCCCTGCCAGCTCTCCCTTACAATAGGCCCAGAAGCTGACCATTGTCACCTCCTTCCTCGTTAACAGCCCGGGCCAAGTCGCCATCATCTCTCACCTGGATTATTGCACCCGCTCCTTCCCGGTGCTCCTGCTTCTGCCTGTGCCCCCCACAGACTGTTCTCAGTTATGGTGCTAAAACATAAACCAAGTCATAACACTCCTCTCAAAATTCCTTCCACTTCTCATCTTACTCAGTAAAATGGCTCATAAGACCCAATGTGATCTGGCCTCTTGTTACTTCTCTGACCTTCTCCTCCCGTGCCGTCCCCCTGCTGGCCGCACTGGCCTTCTGGCTGTCCTCTGGATGTGATGGGCATGTTTGCATAACAGGCCTTTGCCTCTTGCCTCTGCCCTGCCATCTCCCTGGCTCACTCTCTCCCTTCCCGGGAGGTCTGCTGGAATGGGTGACCCCAGGGAGGCTTCCTGCCAGTGGGAGATCAAACAGCTCCTCCCCCCCCCCCCAGGTCTTCCCTCCCCGCTCTGCATAGAGCTTAGCACTGTCCTGTGTATTATACATTCACTTCCTAATGCCTCCTGCCCTCCAGCGTTAGTTCTAGGAGCGCAGGGGAGCTGATTTGGGTGTCTGGTGCCGCATCGCCAACCCTGCGAGCTCAGCGGGTAACAGGTGCTTGGTGCATATTTCTCAATGACTCTGGCATCGTTGTTTTAACTATTTGTCAACTGGCTTGTCCATTTCTCTGTCGACCCCAGTCAATGGCAGGCAGCAACTCGGTCCAAAGCCCCACTGTTTTCCTGGTGTCCAACACAGAACCTGCCCAGACCGGGTACTCATTAAACGTTTGAATAACAAGTGAATGAATAATAGATTTCCAGATGGGTTGCCTGGGGTGTTACGGGGGAGGATTATGAGATAGAGTGGCCTCCTGGGGCCTCCTGCTTCTGTGGTCCTTCCTGCCTCTGCAACTTGAGTATCTTGTTCAAGTCAGAATTTATATCATCATCGTCATCATCATACCTAACACTTGCATAAAGTGAGTTATATTTGCTAACTCACTTTTAATCTTCTCATTAATCTTCCCTTCAGTACATGGTGGGTACTATCGTACTCCCCCTTTCACAGATGAGAAATTGTGGCACTGTGAGGTTAAGTGAGATGTCTAAGATCTCATAGCTTTGAGTGGCAAAACTGGCTCCAGAGTTTGAGCATAAAGGCTCAGGACTTGCATTTGCAGTTGAGGGGCTCAGGGCAAAGGTCCCCTGACTTCCGCTGCCATCTGCATACATAACCTCATCTCACCCTCTCAAGGATCTCCTGAGCTAGGTGCTATTATTACTGCCCTGCTTCACTGATGGGACAACCAAGGCTCAGAGAGGTTAAGTACCTCTCGACACAGCCAGGTCTACCTGACATCAAGGCCACTTCTGCTTCTCCACCTGCAGCCAAGGGCACACCTCTGCGCAGCCCTCAGTGTCCATCCTCGCGGCCTCATTTGATCTTCAAAACAAGGCTCAGATTGCAAGGCTGTTCTGCCTCGGCACTGTTGACGTTTGGACTGGACAGTCCTCCGTGGAGAGGGCTGCCCTGTGCACTGCAGGGTGTTCAGCAGCTCCCCTGGGCTCTGCCCACTACAGGCTAGTCGCATCCCATCCCCAAGTGGTGACAACCCAGTGTTCAGACATGGCCAAATGTCCCCTGGTGTCCAAAAATCACCCTCCCCCATCAAAAACAACAGCCCCAGAGAGTAGACAATGAGGATCCTCCTATGATATAGAGGTTCTTAGAAACTAAGGCTTGGAGGGAGTATTGTCTCCCCCAGCTCATGCAGAGAATCAGGAACGGGCCTGGACCCAGGTCCACTCAGCCAAGAGGATGGTCTTGATGTTGAACTCTCCTGTTGGAGCTATGCAAGTGTTGAGCGCCAGCAATGCCAAGGAGCGGGCTGGAGTGACCATCTACCACGTGCACAGGCCCCACTAAGGCAGTTCTTGATTAAGTCCTCTGCTCCCCTGCTGAGCTGCGGCGGCACTCACCCTGCTACCAGCTTTGCTGCCATGAACATAGTTAAGGCTTTGACAGCAAGCCAGATTTCAAGTCCAAGCCCTGCTACATCTTCACTGAAGAACTCCAGGCACAGCCCAGAACATCTTGGACCTATTTAACCATCTCAAAAATGGATACTTTGGACTAGATTCTTTCAGAGACCTGGCTAGCTTTGATGTTCTGCTTCTCTGACAAAGCAAGGAATCTTGTGTTCTGTGTCACAACTCAATGGTACTTGGGGTCCTCTTCAGAGTCTTTGGAGTCACAGCTCCTCCTGCCCCCTCAGAGCCCAGTTTCCTCAAAGGCAGTCAATACTTGAACCACAAAGGACTTGCTGTTCTCTAAGCAGTGAATACTTCCTGCCTTTGTTTATACTGTCCCTTCTGAAATTCTCCCCATCACCCACCAAAAGAACTCCTATTCATCCTGTAAGAAGTGAGCCATGTTATCTGTTCCAGGAGGTCCTTCTTATTTCTTCAGTCTGTTATTCATTCCCTCCTCCCTGTTCCCTTAGCCCCTTCCACCCCCCAACACACTAGGAGACCACTGGTTGCTATCAGGTTTGTGTGTGTATGTGTGTGTCTGTCTGTCTGTCTTCCTCACTAGACTGAAAGAGTTCTTGATGATAGAGACTGGGTCTCCCTAATCCCCATATTCTCACGGGCTATACAGTGTCTGGCACAGTGTAGGTGCTCAATAAATGTTGAATAAATAACAATGAATGAATGATGGGAGTAGGTGGTTGCCAAGACCCTGAGCAGTTCCAACAGTCTAGAAACCAGGGAAGGAAGCCAACCTCTTGCTGTCAGCCAGTCTCCTATCCAGAGAACTGCCCCCACCCCCAATCCCAGCAAATGCCTGCCGCCCCAGCCACCCACACAGGCTGCAGACCCAGCAAGTACCTTGGACAGCGACCAGACACTTTTTTAAAAAAGCTTTTCTCCTCTGTGAAGCTGCCACTATAGGGAGCTGTCTGTGCACGCTTGCATTCCCACATGTGCACGGAGACAGGTAGAAGAGGCCTTGCTTCTCCCATTTTTCAATTTATCCCAGGCTGAGGGCTGAGTCGGAACCAGCGTTGTTCACATTTCTGCATCTGCACATACAGCCTCTGACCCAAGCTAGGGGTGGATGCGGTTGGGGGCTCAGTACTCTGCAAACCCCCCTCCCTCCCTCATCTCCTCCAGGAATCCCTACTTCTCTAACTCTAAACCACATGTTCCAAATTGCCCTCAACTCTCCCTTCTAGAAAGCCCTCTGATGGAGGAAACTAGGTCTCAGTCCTTGGGGGGGGGCAGGCATGAAGAGGGGGAGCAGTCTGTGCTCTTTGAAATCCATCCTTTCAACAGGTATTTTATGAGAATTTATGAAGGCACTTATATTAAACTAAACTTTTAGGAGCCTCAGTTTTTTCAGCCATAAAATGGAGACAGGGGTAGGAAAGGTTCATAAAAGATCAAGTCTCTAGAAGGGGCAGCTTTTCCATGCAACACGTCAACTCCAGTTTCCACTGAAAAACAGACCTGCACGTCCCCATTCAGCTGCTTTTCCTGTATTACCCTGGTTGGATCTCTGGTTGCAAAACGAAGGGAGTTTTGACTCCTCCATTCTGATTCAGCTCCAGGGGCCTGAGTTTCTGGCGTTCCCTAAGGAAGGGGCCGGAGCCTCCGAGAGGAGATGGGGAGGGACCAGAGCTTTCTGGGTGGATAGGAGGGTACACAAAGAGGAGGATCTGTCCTAGCCTGGGTGTGAGAGACGAGTTAACAGCTCAATTGTTATTTCAATTACACGGATTATTTGAAAACAATGTTATGAGTTTCATCACTGACAACCCCGGGAAATGGCTGCTATGGCAACTGAGGAAAAGAATGGCCCTGACCAGCCAATCAGAAGTTCCAACCCTGCCCCCGGTTTGTGCAAACTGTCCCCCCTCCACCCAGTACAACTGGCCCCTTCCCTCCTCTGTCTGGGGAGGGGTCTTGGGAGGTGGGTGGAAAGAGAGGGGCAGGTGTAAGGATCGCTTTGTAAGAAGGAAGAGGACAAGAGAAGAGAGATCCCTAGAATGGACTCTTTTCCCCCCAATTCCACAAGACCAAGGACCTGGTCTGGCTCAGGTACCCTCCCAGCCCCAGCACAGGCCTGTGACAGAGCAGACTCAGCAAGGGTCATTCCTGCTGCCGCAGTGGCTGAGGAGGGTTCCAGGGCACCCCGGCTCAGTCGGACTGGGGAAGGGGTTTCTCTAAACCCCCATCACAAACTGTCTGGACCCCCTCCATGAAGGGTGCCCACACGGCCTCGCCTCTCACTGACAGGAAGACAGCTAAGCTGCCCAGCGAGAAGCCCGGCCAGAGAGGGACAGGCACCGAGGACTCAGTCCCTTTCTCTGCTGCTCTCTGCAGAGGCTGCCTCGCGCACAATGTCCAGAGGCCCAACCTCCAGTGGCACCCCAGTGGTCTCCAGAAAAAGCCTTTTTACTTGGAAAACATCTAGTGTCCTCCTTATTCGGAAGGAAGCCAAATTGACGGGGAGCCGCCGGACATTCGCCTTGCAAAACCCGATTCTGAAAGCCCATTTCCTACTTGCTTGAGGCCCCCTGCTGTCCACTCCTGTGTCCCTGAATCCCTCATCAATTTCATTCAACAAACCCTTCCATGGGGCTGCCTCGGTGCCCGGCCCCATTCTATGCACTTCACGCACATTAGCCCACTCAGCCCTCAGCACAGCCCTGTGAAGCAGCTACTGGGGTTGTCACCCCGTTTTCCAGATGGGGAAACGGAGGCGGCTAAGTGGCTTGTGCAAGTTCAGGCCACCCAGGGGTTCGAGCAGTCTGGCTCCAGAACCCGAGCTCTGGGTTACGTATGCGTCTTGCCTGATGGCCACGGGCTTATAAAATTCAACTTTTATTGCTTCATCTTTTATGTCAGGAACCTCCCAAGGCCCCCCCTCATTGCCCTCTTCCGTATCTTCTCAGCTGGGGTGTGGCGGACAGGCGAGGACGGAGCTGGGGCTGGGATGTTGCTGTAAGTGGAGATTCCTAGTTATAAGCTGCTTCCGACATGGCGTAAGGCAGGGAGGGGCGCCTTATTGATTCTGTACCTACTGTGCGCAGGGCAATGAGGGCTCCTTACCTCATCCATCCCCATCACAACCCAGCATGGGGGAGGGGCTCTTGCCGTCCCCATTTTACAGAAGAAGAAACAGACTCAAAAAGGCAGAGACTCGCCCAAGGCCGCTGTATATCGACGAGGCCTGTGGCCAGATCCACCTGCTGCGAGCGCAAGGTGCTGCCCTGTCCTCGAGGGACCGTCAGCGATAAGACAAGGAAGCGGGGACTCATGCAGAGCTGAAAGGGGTGCTCAGGCAGAAGGGATGGGAGGGAGCCTGGACAAAGATTTGCAGGCGGGACTAGACGTGGGAGCAGCGGCTTCGCTGACACAGGTATGTCAGTGCTCGACAGGTGACCGTGTCGGATGATGCGATGGGGCCTTGAAAGCCAAGCAGATGGTTTGGACCAGCTGGGGGAAGCCACGGGGAGCCATGGCTGACTTAGGCGCCTCTTTCCCTCCCTCCCGAGGCAGCCTCCTTCTCTCGCAGTGGAGCAATTTCCCAAAGCATTTTCTCTAATTTGTGATTGTTTTCCTAACCCAGAAGCAGCGAGTCTCCAGCTTCTCCCAGCCCACGAGCCGAGCGGAGCTGCCAACACTGCTGGTCCCCGCCCCCAGTGAGGCCTGCTTGGGAACCTGTGGGTCCCTCTGTCCCCACCACCCTGGGCCCGGGCAGGCTGCAGGGAGGGTCTGGAGGACTGGCAGCTGGCACAGAGACACGGGGCTGGTTCCGAACTGGAGCCACCACCTGCTGACCGAGGAGCCACAGCCCCAGGGCCAGGCTGGGGGAGGCTCGAGGGCTCCCCGGGGTGGGGATGAGGCTTCTGCTAGGAACAAGGACTTGGAGGGAAAGGCAGGCTCGGAGAGAGAGAACAGGGGCTCTGCATGGGAGGTGCATGCAGGAGGTGACCGGGGCCTAAGTGAAGTGAGGGGCCTGGGCCTCCAGGAGGGGATGGTGTTTGGTGAGAGGATGGGGGTGTCAGGGGTTATCCGGGGGGTCTCCAGGAGACTAGGGCTCTTGTCAATGGGAGCAAGCCCTCTGTTGGGCACTCTGGGGAACGGAGGCTGTCTTCACGAGAGGGGGGGCCTCCACAGGGGAGGACATGGGGCTCTGTGAGGGGGATTCTGCCCAGGGGCTTAGTCGGGAGCTGGAATTTGTGAAGAGTGTGGGGGTCTTGAGGAAACAAGGCTCAGAAGAGAGAACTGGGGCTCAGTGAGGGGACCATGTGTGAAATCAAGGGGGACAGAGGCTCGGGGAGGGCGTCAGGGCCTGCAGAGCGATGCTGGCTTATGAAGGGGTGGGCCCTAGTGGGAACAGAGGGGTCTCCTTCTCAGGGCAGTTTGAGAATTAGATGCAGCTATTTCTTTCCTCCCTGTCACATAGGTACCCTGTGGGGCCTGGCTCACCCCAGTCACGGGGTTGTGTCCAGGGCCCACAGACTCCTTCCCCTGAAATCCCCTCCCCTGATGCTCTTAACACGCCCCCCTCCCCACCACACACACTCTTCTTCAAGGCCAAGCCCTGGTCCCTTCTCCACTACTATTCTGTAAATGCCTCATCTGGCGTCTGCCGACTTTGTAGCCCTCTGCAGTCCAAACACATGGTCGGGGGGGACTTGAGACACCGGCCATGACTGTCAGGCGGTTCTGCCTCCGAGCCAACCTCACTCCCTCCAGCTGCACATGCTGCCAACTTCCTCTGTTCAGTCCTGGGAAGAGACTGCGACGGCTCTGCAGGCGCCTTCTGTCGGGACAGCCTTCCAGCTTAGCGTCCTCTCAGATATCTCTCTTCTAAGTAAAACCATTCCCGCCCCTCCCACTGGCCTTTCTGGTCACTTTATTTCAAGGCTCGTGGATTTATTTTCAAAGATTCCAAGGCTCGTGCGTGGCAAGCTCTGGCCAGAGCTGGCGCAGTGGAGGCTCCCGAGACGTGTGTCGTGGATGGGTGCGTGAGTTGGTGGGTGCGTGGATGAATGAGGGGGGTCGGGAGGAGGAGAGAAAGGCAGGTTGGTGGTGGCGTGTGGAGGGGTGGAGCTGCGCGGGGGAGGGAAGGGCAGAGGGAGGGGAGAGAGGGTGTTGGAATGGAGGTGGGTGGGCAGGAGGAGGGAGGGAGGCTCGAATGGGTTGCTGGGTAGATAAATCATCTCAGGTGGCATCTCAACTTTCCCCTCGTATCCCCCAATTATAGGCCCCTCTACCTTGGTTAATGGCACCTCAGTTTTCTAACATCCCCACACATGAGACTCGTCCTGTTCTTCTCCCTCGTCTCCCACAACCAAGCAGCCCCAAGTCCTGCTGGTCCTATTGGCCTGGCGCCTGCTCCCCATGACTTCCCTCAATTCCCCCTCCCCCAAACACAGTCACCTGGAGTATTTCAGGTCCCCCCACCCCTGTTTCCTTTCTCTTTCCTTCAAGTTGATCCCAAAACAACGCCAGCAGCACCATCGCCCTGGCGCTCTCTAGTCAGAAACCTCCAGTCGCGTGCTCTTGCCTGTAGGCCCAAGCTGGAGCCCCGCGCTTCTGAGTTCAGTTGAACCTGCCCTTCTGGGCCTCTTTCTCACTCCTTTCCTTTGTGAGCTCCGACCACACCAGGCAGCTAGCTGGCACTCAGATGCCCAGCAAGCCGCCCACCCTTTGCTGTCTCCACCACTTGAAAGGTCCCCCTGCAGCAACGCCACCCTCGGTCTCGACACACAGCTCAAAGGCTGCCTCCATGCCCAGCGTCCCTGGCCCTTCCCCCTGACATGATCCCATGAGCCACTTCACTAAGACACTTTTTTTGAGCACCTACTATGTACCCAACTGGCTAGCTGACTCTGATGGTGAGAGAGGGAGGCCCACGAGATGAGAAAGACACAACCATTGCCTTCGAGGGGACAGCGGTGTGGCCCATGTGAGCACACATGTGCACACACACACAGGCAGAATTCAAAGGGAAAAATACAGCAAAACAGTATTATGTCCATGGCTAATGCTTCTAGAACACTTGCTATGGGCCAGATGCTGCTCTAAGTGCTTTATTCTGTTAACTCATTTAATCCTCTTAATAAAGCTACGTGGTAGGTGCAGATAATGAAACTGAGGCACGGGGTTAGGCATTTTATCTAAGACCTGAAGTGGCAGAGCCAGTGGCAGAACCAGTAGGCGGCGGGCCGAGGCGGGAAGCCCGGCAGGACTGGCCCTGTCTGGGCTCCAGGACAGGGCAGGGTGGCGTAAAGAGAATAGTGGGAGGGGAATAGACAGAGAAATTCATGACAAGGCTCTGGCCTCCCTCCCACTTGCTGGGGTCTCCCCCTCTGCCAACCCACTCCCCTTCAAGCCGAGGCGCCTTTGAGAAAATGGAAACGAGCAGCGACTGGAGGAGGAGCAGGGGGCTCTGTCTCCGAGACCGCAGTGCCTGGGCAGGTCCCTTCTCTCCCCGGGGCCTGGCTCATCTGTATAATCTCAGACACGGCTGCTTGGGTGACAGAAGATATAAGTCGTGCGAGCCTCTTGGTCTCGGGGTCTGGCTGCATCTCCCGGGTCACCCTGTTGTTCTGGAATACACGATTTCAGCCTCTGGTTCCTGTGGGCCCCCCTGTGAGGCCACAATCCTTCTCTGGTCACCTGAATCCGTCCATCTTGTCACTGCCCATCATCTTGTCTGCCCAGTGACCTGGATCATCTGCCTCAGCTACCCGTCCATCAGCCTGCCTGGGCCCGGCCACCTCGCAGCCCCGCCTGCCTGGTGTCTGTCACTCTGCCTGTCTCTCTCTCTCTCATACACACACACACACACACACACACACAGTCCCCCTCCCCCCTCCGCCCCCACCCCCTGCAGGCCCCTGTTCTGCACACAACACAGAGCTAGGGTGGGGCCTTCTTTATCACTCGCAGAGAAGTCCAGTGTTAGCATCAGAACCTGCTTACAGGTCTCCACTGCCATCCAGTGTCCTCTCCCTTCCCCAGAGACCCCTCGCCCCCCCAGCCCCCTCTGCGTGGCTGCACCCAAGGGTTTCTACTTGAGGAATCTTGTCAGGGCCACGTGCCTCCTGCCAAAAATGTTCAAGTGGTCCCCGAGGAAATCACCGGACAAGAGCGTGAAGATGTGTGTACACGGATGCTCGTCGCAGAATTGTTTGTAATCACGAAGGATTGGAAACTACCCAAATGTCCGACAGTGGGGGCTGGTTAAATGAATTATGGTCCAGCCACACAATGGAGAGCCACGCAGCTCTTAAAAAATGATGATGTAGATGTATATTTATCGAAATAGCAAGACATTCACAATATATTATAGAGTGAAAAAAGCGGGTTACAAAGGCATATGTAGAAAGCAAGATGCCATTTTTATTTTTTAAAAATCTATATATGTCAAGAAGGAGATGCACCGAAATGGTAGCCAAGTGGTGGTGGGATTATGGCTCATTAAAAATACTTTCCTATATAAAAAGACACGCAGACACACACATATATAGACACACATACATATGAATGTAACACACAGGCGCGGGTTTGCAATCGCTCTTACGAACACTTGCCACGAGCCCAGGCTGGGCTGAGCCTCTGTCTACACCGCATCACTCGGCCCTGCATGGCCACCACGCATGGCCACGAAGACCATTTTATAGATGAGCAGACAGAGGTATATGCAGCTAGTGAGTGGCAGAACCAGGTTTAAACCTGCCTATCTCTGCCTGCAAAGCCCATGCTCATCAGCAGGTTGTCATCTTTCTCCTTTGTTTACCCATAACTTGCCTATTTTTAAAAAAATAACATGTATTAACTTGGGGGATAAAGCAATGGCAGGATTTAACAAGAGAGGAACAGGGAGGTGGGTGAACTACCCACAGCACCTGGCCTTGATCTTGGGGCCTTTGATGGCTTCTGGGTAGGTCTTCTGCACCAGCCCGCCCTTCCCTCCCCACCGAGGGCTTGTATAGTGAAGCCTGCTTGGGAGGGGCTGGCAAGGCTCCGGCCTTTAAATATCACAGGCTTTGCTGCTGAGCACCCCTCCTCAAGCCCGAACTGAACTCAGTGAGGGGATGAGCTTGCCTTGAGCCATATGCCATGCTGGATACTGGGGAGACCCACAGGCAGAAACCCAGTGCGGGCCTTCAGGATCTGCTCATCCGGGCTGGGTTTCTCAGCCTCCACACTCACATTTGGGACTGCAACATTCTTTGTTGTTGTTTGGTGTGTTGGGAGCTTTCCTGCACATGGGGAAGCTCAGCAGCTTCCCTGGCCTCTACCCACTAGATGCCAGTAGCAACCTCCTACCCAGCAGAAAGATCTCTAGTCATTGCCAAATGTACCCTAGGGGGCAACATCACCCCTGTTTGAGAACCATGGATCTAATGGATGGTACAAGGCAGGCGGAATAAAAGAAAAAGAAAAGGGAAAAAAATAGAAATTAATTGCTCGGGTTCTGTATAGATGGAGGACGCATGTGCTTGGAAGGTGCCAGCAGGCTCTCTGGGATGCATCTGTCCTTGAAATTCAAGGGTCCCTCAAGGTTCTTCTCATTCTACTGACTTATCCTGGGTTTGCTCACCCGTCCTTGTGGCTTCAAAGCCCTCTTTCCGGCCTAGAAGTCTCACTGTCCCGCGAATCTCCACCTGAACACTGGCACTTGTCCTGCTGATCGCCCCCTTCCCTGACAGATCTGCTCCTCCCCTGACCCACACGGCCTCAAGTCAGAAACTGGGAACCCACCCCTGCCCCCTACATCCACAGAGTCTCCCAGCCCTGCCCATTCTACTCTTACAAGCCCTCTACTCCTCCTCTGCACCTCAGTCCCAGCCACCAACAACACTGGGCCCATCTTCCCCACCAGGCTGTTCGCCACCAGTTGCAGGGTGAGGCTTCGTATCCCGCCACGCCACCACCCTGCTGCAACCTCTCCAGCAGCTGGGTCCTCTACTCACAAGCCCAAGCCCCTCTGTGGCTTTCAAGAGCCCACAGGCCTGGCTTCTGCTCCCCTCTCTGGCCTTGTTTCCTGTAACTCCCACACCACACCCCAAATTCTATGGGTTCCACTTCAGCCAACTGAACTTGCGGTTGCTGCAGTATTCTCCCTCACCTCCAGCCCGGTGCCTGCTCTCCCTGCTCCCACCCTCTCCCCCCTGCCTCCTCTAGACAGCAGCTACTCAAAATGCAGGTCTCAGTGGAAACATCACTTCCTCCTGGAAGCCTCCGCTGCCTCCCCACTGGCTCTGATGGCTTATGAGAATTGTTTAACGTCTGGCTCCTTCCTGGGACCAGCAGACTCCAGTCTACAGGGCACTGTTTGTTCACTGAGGCATCTCCAGAGTTAGTACAATGCTGAGCACATAGTAAATATCTAATACATATTTTAAACTGTAAATATACATTTTAAACCTGATAACAAAAGGATGGATGGTTAGACAGACAAACGGATAGGCGGATGCCAGGAATAGGGACTCTTTGGGCCTCGGATGCTTTGCGGGGCCGAGAGGGGAAGGGTGTGCAGGTAGAAGGGCAGGTGTGGCTGGATGCGGGAGTGTCAGGAGTGGAGGCACAGTGGGAGATAAAGGAGGATGCAGACGGATTACAAGGACCTTGAATGTCACGGTGCGGAGTCTGGACTTAATTCAGTAGGCGATGGGGAGCCATGGAAAGGTTTTAATCAAGCAAGTGACATGATCCCACCTGCGTTAGAGAAAGATCACTCTGGCTGCAGCGGTGGGGAGGGGAGCCTGGGAGGCCGGAAGAGGCTGCCACAGCAGTTTAGGCAAAGCTGGTGAGGTCCGGGCCAGAGCAGGGATCGAGGGACATTGGGGAGGGGAGGCTACGGTGAAATGAATCTGTGGGCGTCTAGAACATGTCCCTCTGCCCCCGGCCACGGGCAGGAACTGGGCAGTCCCACAAAGGGTCCTGAGGTCTGAGGCACACCCTGGTGGTCCTGACTCAACTTTACGCTCCTGCAGCCACAGTCTCGTAAAAAAACAACCGCCTTTGGCCCCATGGGAAGCAAGGGACACACACACACACACACACACACACAGAGGGATACTGGCAGCCGTAGCAGCTGCATCCCCCACACAGCACCCCTGTTGTGGGCTGGGCCCCATGCAGAGCGTCAGGCCTGCTCCCACACACTTCACCTTCGCAACAGCCCCAGGTGGTGAAGTTAGCACTTGCTCCTTCCATTTCACTGGCTGAAGCTCAGAGAGGCAAAGTAACCTTCCCAAAGTCACACAACCAGGTCACAAATCCAGGCTGGCCTGACTCCAGGGCCCATGCTCTTAATCAGCTATTTCTCTGACTCAAAGAGGGAACTGGTAAGCAAGTGGATGGTCGGATGAGAAAGCAAGAAATTCCCTGCCTCATCCCAAAGTGACAGCAGGAAGAGGCCTGCTGATAAGGTGCGGAAGGCAATGGCAGGGGGAGTTCCTCCAGACGCCTGCACCCCATGTGTTCAGATCCAGACTCACGTGTTCAGAAAGGTGTGTCCCCCCATAAAAGGACTGGGCTAATAAGCAGGGGCAGGGTGGGGTGTCTATCCTTAGTTCTCAGGTGGACCACCTTTGTGAGAAATTAAGACAGCATCTTCCTCTGAGGGCATGTAGCCTGCAGGCACGGCTGGTGAGGATATGAAGCTTTTTTTGCTAATTAGAGGTGCTTCTTCCTTCAAGAAGACAGCGTCTGCCTTGAGGGCACCTGATTTGTTGACTAGAACTTAAGAAGGATTTCTACCCCTATTCTGCATTGAGTACCTTTGGACAGTCAACAACCTGCCCAACTGTACAGGACAGCCACGCCTCCAGTCCCCCTGTTGTGCACCCCTGTTTCCCAGCAATCACTCTCCATCATGGTCCCTAAGAAAAAACATTCCATCTGGCAAATCCATGGGCCTCAGACCATTCCAGAGCTAAGCTTTTTTGTTGCTAGTGCTGGCCGCTGCTGTGGCCTACTGTCCTAATGCAAAAGTTGAGGTCAGACACTGTGCTGATAGCAGGGGTGGGTGGGAAGGGGGTGGGAGGAGCCAGGCTTTCTCTAGAGAGACCTGTATCAAAACACATGGTTCCAGGAAGCAGGGGCCTCTAGTCAAGAGCCCATCTGAAGGGCACTCTGGGGAGTCCAGGGGGGTGGTGGCTAGGCCCACCTTTGCTGGGTGTAAGAGGCTGGTCTGAGGCCTGGCTCTCCTCTCAGTCAGACACACGAGCGGACTCTGCATCTTGTTTCCGACCCCTAGCATTCTCCTTGTATCAGCTCCAGAGCAGGACCAGGGCGCCCCCAGCCCAAGCCCAAGCCACGTCCTGAGGGAACCACCTGACTCCATCCCCAGCTACCATCCCTCCCAGCCTGGGCTGCACCGGCTGCTACCCGAGTTATATAAACAGGAATCATTTCTCTCTCGGAATACCTGAGGCTGCATTTCCGAATGCAGCTTCTTGATGGAAGAAAAAGGGAAAAAGAGAGAGAGAGAATAGAGCGAGAGGAGAGGAAATTTAATTGGCTGACTCCTATCGCCCATGTGGTAAATAAACTGTCTGCTCCAAACTTTGCTAAGACAGAAGACACAGGTCCTCCTGGGGTCCCTGCCCAAGCCCCCCTCAAAGGGTGTTGGCGCACAGTGCTCCGCTGAGGCCTAGGAAAGCTCAGGCAGGGGGCCTGGAAATCCCGCCTGCAGGCGCAAAGATTCCAGACCACCAGAAATGCCCTGAGACCACAGTCCCCTCCACACACACTCGCTTTGGACAGAAGGCTGGGGCCTATCCGGGACTCACCACACATTCAGGGGCCGTGCTGCCAAAGGCATCTCAACAGTATCCCCCGACCCTGGCCTGGGAGCCCGGGGGTGGGGGGGGTGCGGAAGGGTCTAACCTAAACACCTCTTGCTGGGTTTAAGCAGGCGTGTTCTTGTTCACGTCCGTGTGAGGACAGGAAACTGCTCTGTTTGCCCCAGACCCGCCTGGCGTGTAAGGGGAGTTGGGAGGCTCGGACTTCAGGGTACCTGGGTTCCCACTGTGGCTCAGGATGGAGTTTGCATGGGACCCTGGCCTCTCTTTGCCACACTTCAGCGCATTGGAAAGAAGAAAGGGTGTCCAGGTGGTCTCAATGTGTGGTCAGGAAGTGAGGGGAGGCTCTGCCATCTCCAGGAGGAAGCTGAGGCCACTCAGGAGGGGCAGCTGCACCCCCTGCCCCTGTCCCAGCTGAGACCTGGCTGACTTTGTAAGGTTCCTGGAAGCCAGGGCCTAGTAGCAAGGGTGGTCCCGGAGGGGGACACAACCACCACCCCCCCAAACTGTGTTTAAATGCGGACAATGGCCTTCTCTGCCAGTAGGAAGGAAGGGGCACACCCCAGCCACTGGGAAAGAGAGGGGAGCAGGGGTGGAGAGAAGTCACTGAGGCAGGGAGGGCGTGGGGAAGAGGTGACTGCTGCGGGGAAACTGAGGCACGCAGGAAGGAAGGGGGTGGAGGAGGAAATGGGCAGAGTTAGGCAAAGACCAAAGGACGTCATGGATGTAGACTCAGTGACCAAGGGGGCTGTGGAGTGGGGGGGTACCCGGGACAGAGTGGACCGCGAGGGACAGGGGTGGGGGCACTAATGAGGGACAGAGGGAGACAGGGAGAGGCCTCTGCAGGGCGATGCTGGTGTGGGTGGGGAGGAGAGGATCCAGAACCCCCATGGAGGGCTGGCAGCTGCCAAAGCCCTTCAATGAGCCGCTGCCTGTGCTGGGGCACCTTGGGCAGCCCTAGGGACCCCTAGAGCGCTGGCATCAGGCACACCGAAAACGGAGTTGGCAGTTGCAGCCCTTGGACAGGTTCAAGGCGTGGGAGCGGGTTCCCCGCCGCGCGGTAGACTTCGGCCGTCGCCAGGAGCCCGCCACCAGGGGGTGCCCCTCTCAGCTTGGGGAGACCTCGGGGGACCGGGGGTTTGCTCTCCAGCTGCAGCCCCGCCTGGTGGTCTCCCGGCGAGTCCCAGCTGGGCAGGGAGCTGCCCGCCCAGAGGAGCGGGAGAGAGGAGGTCAAGGCCCGGGCAGGGGAAGGCGGGTGTGCCCGGCGCCCACCGCGGACGGCCCCGCGCCCAGCGCGCCCCGCAGCCCGGCCGGCCTCGCTCTCCAGCCGCCGGCCCCGAGGGTCCGTCCTCTGGACGCGGGGCGTCGCGCCCCGTCCTTCCTCTCGGAGGGGACGGGGTGCTGGCGCCGGGTCTGGGGAGAGGGCGCGCAGCTGCTCGCTCGCCGCCTGTGGGTCGGCCGGTCCGACGGCCGGGAGCGGGGGTCGCGCGGTGGGGGCGGCCGGGTCCCTGCGGGCCGCTCCCCTCCCCCCGCCCGAGGTGGCCGCAGCCGCGCGTGTCGCCGCGGCGTGAGTCCGGCTCCGGGCGCCCCCGGCCGCGGCACGACCTCGCCACGCGCCCCCGCGCCCCCGCCCGCGCCGCGCGGGACCCCGGCCCGGACGCGCCCCTGGGAGGGGCGGGGGCGCCGAGCCCGGGGCGCCCGGGGCCGGGGTGCCCGCGAACGCCGGGGTCCCGGCCCCGCGCCCAGACCCGGCGCCCCCTCCCCAGCGGCCGCCGGCGCGCGGACTCGGCTCCCGGCGCGGCCGCCCCTCGCCCGCGGGGTCCCCGAGGCGCCCCGGCGCGCGGCGGGGGTGGGGGGCGGGCGGGGGCCGCGGGCGGAGAGGCTCCGCGCCGGGGAAAGTTTGGACGTGGGAAACTCCCTCCCCGCCCGCCCCGCCGAGAGGAGGGGTGCACAGGGGCCCCGCGCGGGCGCCCGGGCTCCCCCTGCGGCGGGAGACGCGTCCCCCCACCCCGGCGCCGGCGCCGCCCGCCGGGCCGCTCCCGCCGGCCGGGGGCTCCCCCTCCGCCGGGCCGCCTCCCCGCGCCGCGCCCCGCCGCCCCCCGCGGTCCCCCGCGCTCTTACCTCGGGGAGCGGCCCGGGGCTCCCCCAGTCCTGCCGCCTCGGGACGCTGCGTGGGGCGGGAGCCCCGGCGCGGGCGGGCGCGCGGGCGAGTCCGGAGCCCGGGGCCGCCGAGGAGCCGGGGAGAGCGGGCGCGAGAGGGGAGCCGCGGCGCCGCGTGCGCGCGTGTGTGCGCGGGGCGCGGGGAGCGAGGGGGTGAGCGGGCGGGAGCGAGGGAGTGTGCGTGTCTGACTAGGGGGGAAGTGTGCAAGGGACGGATCCCTTCCTTCCTCCCGCAGCCTCTGGTGGAGACTCCGAGAATGCAGCGCCCGCCGGGCAGGAGCGCCGCGCCGAGCCGAGCCGCAGGCGGCCGCCGGGCCCGGACCCTGCAGGCGGGGAGCCCGGGCGCCCGCCCCCAGACCGCACCCCTCCCGCGCGGGGAGTGGCCGGCCTCCCCATCCCGGGGCGGTCCAGGCCCAGGAAACCCCGGGGGGGGGGCACGGCTCCCCTCCTCCCTCCAACCCCAGATCCGCGCGAAGGGAGCGCCCCCCGGAGGGGGACCGTCTCCCTCGCGCCTGGCGGCTCCCCCGGAGGCCCCAGTTGGAGACCCGACTCTTCTCCATCACCTGACTCTGCTGCGTCTAGGTGCTCCAGCCCTCCCCTCCGCACACGCAGTGCCGTGGGGTCCCGGTTTCAGAGAGGGGGTGCAGGCCAGGGTGAAGGCAGGTGTCTCCAGGGGCCGCCCCTGGCTGGCTGCCCAGAGAGGCTTCTGCACAGACCGCCGGGTTTCGGAAGCTGAGGCAGTGCCTGGAGGTGGACGGAGGCCTGGGCCTGCCGCTGGAAGGGCCAAGCCAGGTGTCCCAGAAAGAGAAGCACCTGGGCTGGTCCTTTTGGCGGGGGAGGGGCGCGCGCTGGGCTTGCTGCAACCAGGAGAGTCAGCAAGAAAGGCCGCCCCATCCTAAAGAGAGTGCCAGCTTGGCCCCCCGCTGCCCCGGGAAGCCCCCCACATGCACACCCTCGTTGCCCCAACTGGATTTTCGATTCTCTTTAAAATACAGCTAGTCAGCGGCCTGAGGTCCTTTCTGCCTGGCCCAGTTTCTTTCTCCTGCCAGGCTGCAAGGCTGCTCCCCCAGCTCTCTCTGGGGTGTGCCTGATTGAGGAGACCTCTGACCTCTGAGTTCTCAAGTTCTCACTATGAAGTTGTCCGTGCTTCCTACCTGTTCCCCTGGTTTTCTCTCTAGCTCTTTCTCTCCCCTTGTCCTGAGATGGGGCTCTCCCGAGGGCCTCCCAAAGGGCTGTCGGATAAGTGGGTGAGGGACAACAGGAGACAGGGCTGCTCCCTCCTCTGCCCTTTCCTGCTGCCAGAGGCCAGACACGTAATGATGTATCCCAAGGGGGAGCAGGGCCTTCAGGACCCAGGGTCTACCGCCCCCCCACTTTGCCTCTTCTAATTCCCAGCTGCACCCCCACACCCTGTTCCTTCTCTCACTCTGCAGTGATTACAATCGCCTCTCGGTGGCCGCCCCTCCGGCCCCTCCTACTAAACTCCATCGCTGTTTTATTTATTTTGGGATTTATCCTCCATCCACCAGCCTGCTCCCTCCGCTAAGTCCTTCCCCTGGTTTATTCCCCTTCATTGATCTCTCCCAGCCCTGCCTCTGTATCACCCTCCTCTCGTCTCTCCAGCCCTCGCCTCTCTATTCTTAGCCTCCCCTCTTTCATGCTTTCAGAGACCAGAGGCCGCCCTTCCAGATGCAGCTCACTTCTGTTCTCTCTCTCCCCTCAAGCTCACTTTTGCCAATTGCTCCAGCGGCCTCTCCCTTCTGGTCCCTCCGGTTGGTTCCTCTCGGATGTCAGACCCACTTCATTTTCTTCCGCAGGTGGTTCTCACAGCTGCATAGATACAGTAGGTGCTCAATAAATGTTAGTTGGATGAGCCGCTCCCACAGCTCTCTCTAGATCTTTCCTCTCCCCGCGGTGCTTTATGAGATCCCCACCTCCCCTCTCCCTTCTCAGGCTCACTCTGCCATGCTCTCTCATTCGCCCTTCATTCAATGCTCCTTCTCTGCCTCCCATTTGTGCCACGCACTGCGCCAGGCTTTGGGCACCCAGTCGGGTCACCACCAGCGATTATTCAACGCTTGCTGTGCGTGGTGACTTGCTTTGAAGTCTTCATGACAATCAGTTACTAGTGGCCCCATTTTACAAATGAGGAAATTGGGGCACAGAGTGTCAAAATGTCAAGATGGCAGAGCTGGCGACTGGCGAGGTCAGGTTGGGGCCTGGCACTCAGGCCTGACCCTGCACTGGGGTCTGGGAGAAGGTCAGCCGGGACTTCCACAGCAGGGGACTGAAGTGGGGGTGGAACAAGCACTGGACAGAACTGGACTATGAGCGGCTCTGTGCCCCGTGGGCCGGGCGCCACTGGGCAAGCGGCTCCCTCAGCACTCGTGTGCAGGCAGAGCGAGATGATCATAGTAGCACGCGGCAAACACGGTCCACATGTCAGGTCCTGTGCTGAAAGTTTAATGTGGGTTATTTCATTTGATTCTCATAGCAACCAACTTATACATGTAGAGGGGACACCAAGGCACGGAGAAATGATAACAGTTGCCCAGGTCATGCAAGCGGGTTGTGGCAGAGCTGAGATTCAAAGTGAGGCAGGCTGAGACCAGAGCCTGCATGCTGCGCTGGAGGACTATGCTGTGCATAGTAGGTGCTCAGTTAATGGGTTGAAACTTGCGGGATCAGATGAAGGCGCAGTGTTTGTACTAACCAGGGAGAGCGACCCTGCTGGGTAGGGATGGGATGAGCAAAGTTGGGGTGGGGGGGAGCACCATGGGGACTGGTTCCAGAGGGTGGGCCTGGGAGAGTCCTCACCTCCATCAGAAGAGCGTCTGCCTGTTCTTTTTTTTTTTTTTTTAAGATTGATTTTATTTATTTATTTATTTATTTATTTATTTGTTTGTTTGTTTGTTTATTTATTTATACAAGCACTGGGTACAGTCAGAAGCGCGGGAGGGTGAGAGAATTCACCAGAGTCAGAGCGGGGAGCAGAACAGGCAGAAGGACCGAAGTACACTGCTGAGGGGAGCAGCGGGCGGCAGGAGAGGTCTGTGCGCCATGCGGGACCCTCCTCCGGTGGCCGGGGAGCAGCCAGGGATCGAACCGGCGCTGCGGAGCAGCCAGGGATCGAACCGGCGCTGCAGAGGCTGCGGGCAGCTTCGCAACCCAGCGCTCAACCGCTGCGCCACCGGGGAGGCCCAGCCTGTTCTTTCTTTAGGCAGTCCTCTGTGCTGGCACTTCCCTCCCTCTAGCCCAGGGTTTGCCACCTTGGCACTAATGACACTTTGGGCTAGATATTCTCTGTAGTGGGGCTGCACTGCAGGGTGTTTAGCAGCATCCCTGGTCTCTACCAACTAGATGCCAGCCACAAACCTCACTGCCTCCCCTTATTTTCTTAAAAGATTTATTTATTTATGCATACAAGAGCTGGGGTACAGGCCAGAGATGCGGGGGTGGGTGGGTGAGAGGATTCACCAAAGACAGAGTGGGCAGCAGAACAGGTAGATTGACCGAAGTGCACTGCTGAGGGGAGCCGCGGGGAGACAGGAGAGGTCTGCGCGCCATGTGGGTTGCTCCCTGACTGCGGGGGATCAAACTCGTGCTGCAGAGGCTGCAATTGCTTCATAGTGCGGCGCTTAACCCCTTGTGCCACCAGGGAGGCCCCCCCTTATTTTGACAACCAAAAATGTGTCCAGACAATGTGAAAGGAGCTGAGAACCGTCAATGGAGCCTGAGCACCTTCGCAGCAGGGTGCACCCCAGCACCCTGAGCATCTGAACAGGTGCTGCTGAATGGCCTGGAAGGGGCTGCTCCCCTCTCCTTCCCACACCTGCTCACCCCTTGGCGAGAGGGAGCTTCTTCCTGCTCTCCCTGCTGCGGTGCAGCCTCTCCCCTGCCCCTTTCCAGCTCCCCCCACTTCAGTCTCCCTCATTGCCACAGGCTTCTGGGCCCAGGCTCTTAGATGCTCCCCTGCTCTTCCCTCTGGTCGTCTTCCTTCTCCCTCCGCCTCCCTGTGTCTGTCTGTCTGTCTGCACCCACTTTCATCTCCTCTGTCCACCGGCCCCCACTCCTTCTGCCGCCCTCTCTGCGTGTTTGTCCCCCACCCCTGCCCCTCCCCTCCTGCTGCTCCCCCTTTTGACTTCTGCTCCCCACGCTCTCTCCCCCGCCCTGCCCCTTCCTCTGTGTCCCCTGCTCCCCCCCACCCCCCACCCCACCCCCTCCGCCGCCTCCCGCGCCGTCTCTGGAGCTGGAAGTTAAAAGCTTTTCCGAACTTGCTCTCCAGCCGCTGCAGCCGGCGCCTTTCATCTCCCGGCGCATTTGTAAAACTGCGCAGACTGAAGGGCCGTGACATGAACAACCAAAGAAATGTCAGCGCGGGGACCGGGCCGCCAGCCGCCGGGGGGCGGGGGGAGCAGCCGGGGCTCCCCCCAGCCCCTCCCGAGGAGGAGTCGCGGCGGGCGGGGGGGGGGGGGGGCGCCTCCCCCGGGGGCTCCCCGCGCCCCGGTCTCTGCGGACCCCGGCTTCCTCCCCGGGCCGCTGGGAGCGCAGGGGCGGGGCGGGCGGAGGCGCGGACTCCCGGGTCCCTGGGGGAGGGGAAGGCGCCCCCGAGGCAGGAGAGGCAGCCCGGGGAGGCGAGGCCAGCGGGGGGAGCAGGGGGCCCCCTGGGGAAAGGGCGCTGAGCAGTGAGTCGCGGGGAGCCCTGTGCGCGTAAACACCGGACTGCGTGGGTTCGAATCCTCCCGCAGCCCCTGTCTGCTGCGTCAGGGCCGGGTGACCTCACCTCTCCTCGTGTTTCCTCACAGGTAACCGGGCTGATGACAGCGGTGCCTTTCCAAAGGGCTGGGTCAAGACGCAGGAGGGAATCCATTTGACACACGTAGAATACATGTTTGTTGTAATAAATAAATAAATAAAAACTCAACATTTTCAGTCCATGCTCCAGATAGGGAAATAAAAGTGGGGGTGGGGGACAAGAGAACTCAGCAGGTCAGAGGCACCGCAGGGGTTATAGTCCAGCTCGGCTCTCCTCTCCTTCCCCTCTGCCTTCAAGGGACTGGGCACAGGAAGGAGCACAAGTTCTTGGAGTAACGGACAGAGTCTATTTTGCTCACTGTTGTGGATGCAGCACATAGTAGATGCTCAATACACGTTTGTTGGATGAATTAGTGAATGAATGAAAAGGACTAGACAGGTGCCAAGTCTCAAAGTTGAAAAGCTATTTCGTTGGCAGAGGTGGGGTGGGTTGAGGTGAAGGAGGAGCCAGTCCCAGGGCCCCGGCGGGCGGTGAGTCCAGGCTGGGAGAGCTTGTTGGGTCCAGGCCTGCCATGCAGGACCTAAGCTGCAACAGCACCGTGGACAGTGACACGGGCCCAGGCCAGGGACCCAGCTTGCCATCAGGAGCTATCCAGCTGCCCAGACAGGTCCAGCTGTCCATCTTGCCTTCTATCCAAACTCTCTGACTCCACCACTGGAACCGCAGCTGGAGCCGGGACACACACACACACACACACACACACAGTCCTCTTTCTCCACCCAGCTCCAGAGCCAGGGCAGGTTTTGGGAAGGCAGTGTCCTCCCTTCTTCCTCTCCCTTCCCGTTAGTCCTGGACAGCCTCTGCTGCCCGAGGCCTCCCACTGCAGGTGGCTGCATGGAGATAGGAACAAGTCTCCCCAGAGCTTTCCTGAGAGGCCCTACAGTCACAGGGGAGAATAGGACTGAGCACCTGGACCCTCCCTCCCGAACCCCTTGGTGGGGGGGAAGGGGAGACAGCCCTGCCACATAAAACCCTCCCCCCTCCCAACACTTCAAACACTTGACTCTCCCTGAATTATTCACCTGCCTCTCCCCAGGGCTGCTGCAGAGCGCCCAGCCCAGGTGCTGAGGAGGAAAAAAGCAGGAGGGCCCATTAAATTTAAACACCGCTGAGGATTGTCAGATGTGAGGTTCTATTCCTGGCCTGGAGAAAAGCAGTCAGTAGGAGGGAAGGGGGACCAGCAGGGGGCTGGAGCAGGGGGTGGGGGGGGGCGACCCATCATGGGGTGAGCCACTTGCCCAGTGCCAGTGGGGAAGGGTCATGATGTCAGAGAACCTGAGCCTTCCCTCACCTGCAGGCCCTCATCCATGAGGAAGTGAACTTGACCGTACGTAACACCTCACTCACCTGGTTCTGGTAAGACAGGAGGACTCATCTAAAAATAGCTGCTCTGCAGTTGCCTGAAAGCCCACCATTATTGCTTCCACATGAGAAGCAGGCGTAGCTAGCTCCCTTTGCTCTCAGATTTATCACTTGCTGTTTCCTTCTTACCTTACATCCTGGCGTCACCAAACACTTTTAGTCCTCCTGCCATACTCTGAGCTTTCATAAAGCCTTTCCTGACACTTGAATATCTCTTTGTCTTGCTAAAAACTCCTATATATCCCTCAAAACCCAGCTAAAGTATCAGCCTACCAGATGGCATTAGGTATCCCCCCCCACCTCTGGACCTGGAACAAAGTCTGTTGCTCCCCTCTTCCCACCCCACACAGACCTTGACTGTCAGGTCTGATAGGGCCATCACAGATCATGCCCCCTTAAGAAACAGTGGAGGGACTCCCTGGTGGCACAAGGGGTTAAGCACCACACTGTGAAACAATCAGCAGCCTCTGCAGCACTGAGTTCCATCCCTGGCTGGCCAGAGAGAAACCCACATGGCCCAGCAGACCTCTCCTGTCTCGCCCGCTGCTCCCCTCAGCAGTGTATTTTGGTTAGTCTGCCTGTTCTGTTCCCCCTTCTTTCTCTGGTGAATCCTCTCACCCCCGCATCTCTGGCCTGTACCCCAGCTCTTGTATGCATGAATAAATCTTAAAAAAAAAAAACAGTAGAAAGGAAGCTAGTCACCCCAAAAAGCCTGAGATCTCAGGGTCCTGGCTCTGCCCCCAACTCCCTGTGTGTTTGGGGCTATCCCTGGCTCTCTCTTGGCTTTGGTTTTCTTTCTGTAACATAAAAGAGGAGTGGAGGGGAAATATCATCATGACCAAGGGCCCCTCCAGTAATTATAGCACAGGATTCTCTGCTCTATACTTACTTTTCCAACCATTTCTTGCTCTCCCTCTATTTGGATGCTGTCTGGCCAGCCTCCTATTGACACCTGAAGCAGTGGTGTGCTGGAGCTGGCTGATACCCGCTCATCAAAGCCAATCCTGGATTTTCCAGGAAATTTGCAAGCCAGTTTTGCAAGCCCTTGAAATTGGCCATGTTGAGAATATTTACAGCATGAAAATTGGCAAACAGTACAAATTAGAGCTTCTGCCCACCTTCCCTCTGCCTGCACGCTGCGGTCCCACCTCTGACTTTTTGAGCCCATGACACCCCTATTTGAGAGGCCCGGGCCCCATCTCTTGCCATCTGTTACCGCCCACCAAGGTTTCAGCCCACCTCACATGTCACTCCTTGCTTCGATTTATAGTCTCCTCACTGTCACCGCACTGAATGCTCATTTTTAGTAGCAACACAGGTCGATTGGGGAAGAACATACTCTTTGGAACAGAGCAGGTCAATGGAGATCCTGGTTCTGATATGTGTCTGAAAGATGGTCTTCTTCTTCTTTTTTTTTTTTTTTAAGGTTTATTTATACAAGCACTGGGTACAGTCAGAAGTGTGAGAGGGTGAGAGAATTCACCAGAGCCAGAGCAGGCAACAGAACAGGCAGACTGACAAAGTACACTGCTGAAGGGAGCAGCGGGCGCGGCAGGAGAGGTCTGTTCGCTGTGGGGGACCCTTGCCGGTGGCTGGGGATGAGCCAGTGCTGCAGAGGCTGCGGGCAGCTTTGCAGCTCAGCGCTCAACCGCTGCGCCACCAGGGAGGCCCTGAAAGGTGTTCTTCTTAACGATGGGTTTTCTTCTCAGGTTGCTCCTGGTAGAGGACTCCCCTGACCTGTCAAGTAGAAAGGTACCCCACTCTGGCCCAATCTGGTCATCTCTCTCCATCTTTCATCTGGATTTATTTACCACTTCCTGGCATTTACATTTTCTTGTTCACTTGCCCAATACTATTTATCCCCCATAGATTGTAAGTTCCATGAGGGCGGGGATCTTACCTGTCTTAGTCACTGCTATATCCTCATCTCCTAGAACTGTGCATATAGTATTCAATCATTTTATTGAATGTGATTATATGACCCCAGCAAGTCATGTTCCCTCCTCTACAGCCCACCTGCAAGATCTGTGAGGTCTCTATTCCTGGCCCGAGCTGCTTAGAGAAGAACCCAGGACAGGGGTCCAAGTCCCAGCTTTGCCACTGACCCACTGGGTCACCTTAGGTGATCGCCCCCCTCCACCTCAGCTTTGCCTGCTACTCAGGGTCAGCTGCAATGATGAGCTAAAGTGAGAGCTCTCTTCAATCCTTGAGCCCTATGTTCTGCTACCTCTTGTTCCGTCCCACCTCAGTCATTCATTCACTCACCTTTTTAGTCCACACATACTTATTGAGCATCTACTATGTGCCAGGCACTGAGGATTCAGCAGGAAACACAGAGACACCCTCGTGGACTTCCATGGACTTCCACTGGGGAAGACAGTGAGCAAATACATTTGTACTATTCCTACAAATAGTAAAATAATTAGTACACCGATGGGTAGTGCCTGGAGAGATTTAAAGCAGGAAAGAGGCTCACCAAGCAGGCAGGGGGGCTCCATTTTAGAAGGGAGCTGTATGAGGAAAGACCCAAAGGAGGTGGCTCCTTAGGGAGAGAGCTTTCCAGGCACACGGCATAGTAAGTGCAAAGCCCAGGAGCAGGAGAAGCCCGGAGGCCGCGTGTCTCTAGCCCTGTGGATGGTGGATGAGTCGAGGGTGCTGAAGGCTGCCCTGCTTTCCAGGCTGGGAAGAGGGCCCAAAATTGGTGACCTGGGGGCCTCAAGAGGAGGCTGGGCACTGCCCAGCTGGGTGGGCCGATCCCCTGCTCCTCTTCCTTGCCATCTCCCTGCTGCCTGGACTTCTCCAGAGCAAGTGGGAGCCCAGCCTCCCTGCGTGTGGTGTGCTGGCAGCCTCTGACCGGTCATTTATCTCCCGGTGCTGCGCGTTTCCTGGAGCTGGGCACTTCCTCCCCACTCAGCCCGCTCCCCTGAGTGGCAGAGACAGGTGTGAGGAATTAGCTGTGGGGACTAAAGCCGTGACAGGAACCAGCACAAAAGAAGAGGACAGAGTGTAATGTTTATTACGTTTGAAGCAAAGCAAACACGCGGCCTATTTATGTATCTATAGAGAATTAATTGGCGAGCGGCAGCAAGAAGCAGATTATAAATTAGAATCATTTTCGCCAACTGAAACCCATTCATCTTGCTTCAGAATGGGCCTGTCACCTCCTCCTGACTAATTCCTTTTAAATTCGTTGCTTTTTCTCACTGGCCCCCTGCAGCTCTCACCTTGAGACCTGAATCCCATGAGGTTGCAACTGCCTCAGGGAAAGTCCATGTTCAAGCTCTGGGCCACTAAGGAGCTCACTTTCTCATGCCAGGGCTCAGCGCTGCCCCTTCCCCCAACCCCCTGTAGCCCTTCCCTGTCCTCCTTTCCCCCCACCTGATGGCCTGAGCTCCTGGTGCCCTTGCTGCTCTCCTGTGGCCCAGGGCCTCCCCAGCTCCTTCCTGCTCTGTCAGATCCAGAGAATCTGGCAGTGGGGGGAGCCCTGGCAGAGGCCCAGTCCAGGCAGGTGGAAGGGGCAGGCGGAAGCTGCCCTCCTGGGGGCCCTGGGGCACTGGCTTCTGCTGCTGGCTTTTGATTCTGGGCTCAGAGTAGGCTGCCTCAACAGGGATCAAAGGGAAGCACAGGGCTGTGTCCCTGGAGGGCCTGCGGGCCAGGCTCCAGTGCCTTTACCTGGAGCCCAGGGAGATGAAAGTCTTGAGCAGGTGCCAGCGGCTGCCAGGCCTGGGAGCCTGAGAGTGTGCTGCCTGTCCTGGGCAGTGGCCCAATTAACCCTTCCCTTCCACCTGGGCCACGGCCTTCGTGCTGGAACCTGCAGCAGGGAGGACTAGGTCAAGGCCTTTCTAGGGAAGAGAAAACAACCAGAATGTAAGTCCCCTGCACTGGGACAGGAGAGCTGGGGGCCCTGCAGTGGGCTCAGGTTCCACCCCTGTCTAGGGATAGCAAGTCACTGAATCTCTTTGAGCCTCAGTTTCTTGACCCCTCCCTGTCAGGGTGGCTATGCGGACTGTGTAAGCGTGGCATGGTGAGCCCTAAAGTGCTTGTCTCTTCTTGTAGGACTCCAGTAGGGAAGGGCCTTGCCAGAGCCTGTCTGGGGAGGACTTGAACTTCAACCACTGGGCCTTTATCTATTTTCCCACAAAAGGTGATGGGTAGGGATGCGAGTCCATGCAGGTAACAGCTGGGGATGGACCGTGGGAACTAGAGCAAGGCCCTGGAGGCTCTGACTGGGTCAGAGGAAACCCAATACTTGCTGGATCTTGGGGAGAAAGAGGGGTTCTTAGAGAAGCTGGAGATGATGGAGGTGGACTGAACACGCCAGACAAGGAAGCAACTACATACCCACCAGAGCAGAGGGGCGTCAACACCCCTTTAGACAGTTGGTTGTAGGAATCTATTTCTGCATTGAAATTTATAGAGCTGCACCCAAAAAAAGAAAAGTCAATGTTACTCTATAAATAAAATAAGACAAGACCACCTTCAGAGGCTCATCATCTGGGAGGCTGTCTTTAAAAAGCAGGGGACAGACTAAATGAACCTCACTCATTAGGTCTGTGTAGACATAGGAGGAAGTCTGGGACCACAGAGGAAGGAACAATTTATGGAACTGTGGGGAACCCCACAAATCTGACCCTGAAAAAACACGATTGAGTCTTCAACTTTCTGTAAGAGGAGTTCAAGGCATAATGCCATCTCCCCAAGAGAACCGGCAGTGACTTCCCCGCGGGGGTGAAGCTGGGATGGGGGATGTGAGGAGCCAAAGGTAGAGACATAGTTGGCCGTGAGCCTTTCAGACTTTTTGCCTTGTCAATTCCTGGTGGCTGAGCCCCCGACAGCCCAAGTAGGGATTGGTGGCAGGCAGTGCCCCCACCCTGAGAGGCCTGGCCTGGCTCCCCTGTACCCCGAAGAAGGTGGCCCTTCACCTGTCTGTCTAGAGCAAGCTGGGTCCCACCTTCTGACTCTCCCCTCTCCTTTTTTTCTATCTCTACTTTCGACCTGAAGCGAAACTACATTATTGAGCAAATGAATAGAATGAAGATTCCAGCAGAACTTCCAGCCCAGGTGCAATGAACATTCCAATGCAGGCAACATCAACAAGTTTGCTTCCTTGCAGCTCCTTCCCTTTCAAGAGTCATGGCCAGGGCCTCGGCGCTCTTATCTACAAGGTGGGGCAGCCAACCAGCTGGTCTGCCTCTCCAAGGCCATCCCCGAATGCCTGCATCTTGGCCCCCTTGTCTTGCCCCCTTTTCTGGGGACTTTGCCGCAGATGTTTGTGCCTGCTGAAAACGATGTTATCAACATAACAGATATGGACACAGTTGTGTGTAAAAGGAGCCCTTGGTCTTTAAACCGGTGCTCAGACCTTCCGGGGCTACCCAGGTCTGGGACCTCATGCATGAGTAATAAAGCTTCTCCTGGCCTCGCCATTCCTGAAGTACCGCTTGTTCTTCCTCTGCCTGGGGAAAAGGCCAGAATTTATTTCTACAACAAACCCATCACCGGTTTTGCCCACTTTTACCTCCAAGCCACCTAGGGAATTTCTTCCTCCTTTGCATCCCCAGCAGCACATCAACTCTCCTCTGTCCCCCTTCATCCTGCAGCCAGAGGGAGCTGCCTAATGTCAGTTCCTCCTGCCGCTCTTGCATGGCACCCAAGGGCCCCAGGCATAACATCCAGCTCCCCTGGTCTCCCCAGCTTGTCTCTTACCATTCCCACCTCACTGCTGACCCCCAAACACCAGACCACTTGAATTCTGACCTTTTTTTAATCTCTGTGCTTTGCTCATGGTACCTTTTTTTTTTGGAATTCCTTTCCACCTTCTACTTCCCCTAGCTAACTCCTATGCGCCCATCACAGAGTTCTCAGACCCCACCTCCTCCTGGAAGCCTTCGCTGAACACCCAGCACCACTTGACGCGCTTCTTCTGTGCTCCTGCAGCCCCCAGTCCTACCCCATTGTAGCATGGCTCATCTGCAATGCAAGCATCTGGAGGTTTTGTGGTTAGAACAGCTCCCAGCCCGCATAACCTGGCGCTGCCTTGTCATGACCGTGGACAAATCACTTGATCTTTCTGTGTCTTGGATTTCCCATCTGTAAAATGGGAATGAAAAGAGTAGCTATCAAATAACAAAAAAACAAACTCCAAACCAAAAAAGCACCTACCTCCTGGGGCCGTGGGTTGGGGGCAGTCGATGAACTGCAAAAGTCCTTAGCACAGTGCCTCGCCCCTGGAAAATGCTCCAACAATGTGGGCTGTTTATTCCTCCTGCCCCATCAAGCCATGTGTTCCTGGAGATCAGGGCAGAAGCTGGGCTGTCTCTGGGTTTCCAGCATCTCCCCAGGGTCTGCTTGTTGAGTGGCCACTGGGCTGCTGGTGAGATTCCACATCAGCTCCTGCTGAGCCCGGGGGCTCAGAACCCACCGACCATTAGATTCGAGATGGCCCGCGCTTTGCACCTGGGGCCCGGAAGTGCCCGCAGCTGAAGGGATCACACCAGGCGGCGCCTCTCCCTGTCAGGCCATCATCTCTGAGCAGGAACAGACGGGGCAGTGGACAGGTCCTCGGCAGTCGGAGCTGTCCCTGGCCAGGCTGCCCTCTGTCCAGCAGGCTAGCCCTTCCTGGCGTTGCCCCCCATACCAACTCCCACTCAGCTCCCCAGCTTTTTCTGGGGCTGCCCCAACTGGGCTTTCCTGCCTGGGTGGTCTTTGGCCTCAGTAACAAAGAAGTTTCTCTTGGCAGCGTTACTAATTAGCTGCGAAAGACGATTAGTGTCATTAACAGACTCCAAACATTGAGATGATGAGCTCCTCGCTGGCTGCGGGAGCCCTGGACAGAGGTGGGGGTGGGAGCCCTGGGGAGAGGCGGCTTGAGAGGGAGCTGGCGGGAGAGGCAGCAAGGCGGAGGGAGGGCGGCGCTGGCAAGAAAAAACGAAATTTAAAGTGGATGAATTATTTACTGCAGGAAACAATCCCGGACTCACTTACTCTCACTCGGAACATCCCAAAGCGTAATCCACGGCATTTTTCACATCTCCCCAGCGTGCTGAGTGATTGTCTTTATGACCGGATGGCGGAGGCCGGGGATCTTGTCAGAGACTGGCTTAGTATCGATCATGGGCGTCGTCCCCGGCCTCAGGCTCCCACCCACCCTGACGCCTCGGCCCCAGCTTCGGCCAGACCTCCAGGCCGGCGTGGGCCCAGGGGCAGCCCAGACAGGGACTGGTGGGCCGGGGAGGTCCCGCACCGCCCCTGGTCCGCGAAGGAGCGACGGCCCCTGTCTGCGTCACCGCTGCTGCTTTTGGTCCCCTCCCAGGACGGCCCCAAAGGAGCTCCCGCTCTTTTCCCACATGCGCTAGATGCATTGCGTCATTACCAACCCCCAGAACCCTCGGGTAGAGAGTATTAATCCCATTTTTCAGATAGCACAAGCAGTGCTCCTCCCCTGCTCCTGCGCGCCAGGTAGTGTGAGGGCACCTCTCCTCTGCTCGCAGGTTGCTTCCTCACTCCAGCCCCGGCTGCTGAGAAGCGCCGAGAGGCTCCATGGCTGCCCTGGAGTCACACAGGAAGCGGCAGAGGCGCCCCAGACTCTGATCTCACTGGCAGCCCTCGCGCATGCAGACTGGGGTGGGAGCTGGGCAGGAAGCCTGGGGAGCACACGGTGAACTGGAGCAGGTGTTCGGCAGGACCCAGTGCCCGTCCGGGAGCTTCTCGAGGTGGGCGAAGCTGGCCCGAGGACCGGGTGGCTGATGCCCACAGGCGGTGCAGGGCAAGTCACACCTTCAGGACTGGGGCTTGTCTCCAGAGCAAGCATGAGGGGCCAAGGGTCTGGCCGCAGGGGATCTGGGGGGCTGAGCAGACTCTCCTGCTGCAAGTGCTGAAGGCCCCGGAATGGAGGGGGAGAATTCCCAGCAAGCACAGAACACGGCCTCTCTGCTTTCAGGGGGACAGAGGAGGAAGGAGGAGGGTCCTGGCTCTGGCCCTGACTGCGCTGGGTGACCACCTGAGTCCTGCTCCTCTCGGGCCTCTGGCTTCCCATCTGCCAAGTGGGGCCTTTGCCCAGGCTCCTTGGTCAGGTTCTAGTTCCTTAGGTCGCTTTTCTGCACAGGGGAGGTGGTGGGTGCTGAGTCTGCCCCTGCCACCCAGCGCCCCCTTGTTAGCTCGCCAGAGTTGAGTGACCTCTGGTACCATGTGTGGACCTGCCCGTTTTACAGACAGGGAACCTGCAGTCCAGAAATGGGGCTGGAGCTCACACAGACAGGCAGGGGCAGGGCCTGGGCCAGGATCCGAGTGGAGGCGTCCTGAACCCCAGCCCTGCTCCTCCTGGTCTGCCCCATCCGGCTGCGGGGCCATCAGGCCACTTTGCGTGGGGCCGAGGGCCCACAGGCCCCGAGCTGGGAGAGGGGCAAGTGTGGGTTCCCCAGCGGGGCCAGGGCGCTGGCACTTGGCCATCTTCTTCTGCGACTGTAACTGTAAATAAGGCATCCGGGAGGACTCCCAGCACTTTAACGGGTTCAACGAGCAGTAATGTGTGACCCACACTACAAATGGATCTTTTAATAATGAATAAGCATTTATTTAACAAGTAATAACAGTTTTACCGCCCCCAGGATCCTCTGAAGTCCAAGGCTCTGGTGTCAGTTTCTTAGATTGCATCCCCTGCTCGTATCTTGTTCATTTTGTTCTCTAGGTTCTTTGTCTTTCTCTTATTGATTGGTAAAAGCTCTTTGTATATTAAAGCCATTAACCCTTTACCTACTATAGGCAAATATGTTCCAAGTCTACACATTAATTTTTTTCCCTTAGGTTGCCCAGAAATTTAAAATGTTTTATGTAATAAAACCTTCTTTTGTTTGTTAGTTTGTTAGATTTTGTGGCTTCTGAGTTTCAAGAATTGCTTATGGGGAGCTGGTAGGGAAGACACAGCGGTGCATTTTCGGGGGAGCCCCATCAGACTGCCTTTCACGCATCTGTCTTCCCCACCAAATCTGCTCCTCTGAGAGCAGGAAGTCCATCTTTTTATTGTGGTATCCTCAGCACCTTGCAGAAGCCTGCCCCATGGTAAGCCTTTAGGAGAAGTTCTCTCAACTGAGCTATTGATCACTGCTGGAGGCAACACCTGGCTCCCTTTCATGCCTCGGCAGGGGAGAGGCAGATGGAGTGAATAAGCCAACGTGCTGCTGAGCCTGGGTATTGCGGCTGTGTGACCTTGCGCAAGTCACTTCACCTCTCTGGGCATCTGTCTCCTCATCTGTAAAATTGGGACAAGACCTCTCCAAGGCGGCTTGCGGCTCGAATGAAAAATTGATCCAGGAACAAGAAACACACAGTCCCGGCCACAGAGAAACGTTCCGTAAATGTCAGCTTCTGCAGCGCGGCTCCTGTTGACTGGAGAGCGTTCTGTCTCGAGCTGCTAAAATACTTGGTGAACGTCTTAGGTTGGTTTCCATGGAAGGAAACCCAAAGAAAAGGTGGTTTATTTGGGAGGTGCCCCCAGAAAGCACCTGCAGGGGGGCGGGGAAGTGAGAGAGGAAAGAGAAGGGGTATCTGGTCCAGCACTGTGTGCATTTGGAGCAAACTCCACCCGGGAGACCTGGGGACTCACACCTCTGAGTATCTGTCCCCCGAAAGGTGAGGCAGCAGGGGTGTTTCTGCTCTAGCTCTAAAGAGTCAGTTGTTAGAAGCTGCCCCCTGCTCGTTGCTCCATGACTCCTCCGCCAGGTGAACACAAAGTGACTCTAGAGGCCTGAGCCGTCTCAGGTAAAGACGTGCAGGTGGGCACTGAGCAGCCCAGAGCCCGGGGAGGCCGCGCGCTCCGGCCACCTCTTCTGGAAGGACAGGTGATGATGTTTCGAGTGGGGTGGGCCCGGGGGCAGGGGGTGGGGGCTTAAGGGAGGACTTGGGGGGCACAAGGGGAGTGAACAGGGCCCGGTTCTCCCTTGCGCTCCACTCTGGCCGCCACCTGAAATTGATAGCTGGTACCAAAGGGCAGGCGTGTCACCTCTCAATAAGATGAAATCTATGTCTCAGACGGATGGAGGCGACAGGAAGATTTATCAAGGCCCTGGCAAAATTAACATTTGGACAGGGGACGTGGCAAGAGCAGCCTCCAGAGGGGGTCTCTTTGCATGCATTCAGGCCGGTTCCTGCCAGCAGCTGGACTAAAAAGGGAGAAAGGGCTGCCAGGGTCAACCTTCCAGCTGGCCTCCTAGGGGGGGGACACCAGGACAGACAGAAGCGGACACACAGGGCAAAAGGAGACAGGAAGGAGAAGCATCACCTGCCGGAGCCGGGAGGACTGGCCGGAAACTGGAGGCTGCGTTCTGGCCCGCTCGCTGGCCACAGTGGGCTCTTGTGCGCCCCAGTTCCCCCATCTGGTCTTAACTCCGCACCTCACATGCCGGGCGCGGTGACAAGCGCTTTATTTATAATCCCTCTGATTCGTGAAATCGGCCACGAGCTGGGCGCTATTCCTCGCTGCGCTTTGCCACACTGGGCAGAGGCGCACGGGCGGGCCTTGTTTCCTTGTGCTTTGCTTTATTGCGCGCGCAGACACTGCGTGTTCACCAGCCCCGCCACCAGCGAGAAGATTACAACCCACTGAAGGCTCAGATGATGGTTAGCACTTTTTAGCAATAAAGTATTTTTTAATTAAGGTATGTACATTGTTTTTTAGACATAAAGCTATCGCACACTTAATAGACTACAGTCTAGTGTAAGCATAACTTTCAGAGGCACTGGGAAACCAAAATAGTCATGTGGCCTGCTTTATTGTGACATTAGCTTTACTGCAGTGGCCTGGAACCCAAGCTGCAGGATCCCAGAGGTGCACTGGGGTACACAGTGGCCCGGGGGGCTGAGTAGAGACAGAAACCCAGGCCTCCTGGCTCCCAGCCCAGGGCTCCATCCAGGCCAGGACTTCCCTCGCTGGCCCAGCTAGTCCCAGCTTCGCCCTTGCAGAGGATGGTTTGCTGTTAAAAGCTTGGGTTCTGGATTCAGAAAAACCTGGGTTCGAACCCCACTTCCTCCAGGTCCTTACTGAGAGAACTTCGATTTCTAAGTCTATAAAACGGGCATCCCAGCTGCACCAGCTGGAGGGCTGTCGAGATGGCATGGGCTCGCACGTGTGAAGGCCCTGGCTCGGGGGTCCCTAGGGAGCAGGCTGTGCTGGAGCTCAGCCCCTCCCCTCGCCCCTCTCATCCCCCCACTCTGCACAGGCGTGATTTGCATCTGGGGTTTCTCTGGGTATGAACGTATGCTCAGGAGGTGAGACCTTCCTCCAGCTCGGCATGTGCGGGACAAGCAGGCCTAGAGGATTCTAGGATTGAGGTCCGGTCAGGCAACCAGAGAAGGATGAAGTCGAGGCAGATACCCGACCTCGGACACTGGACACCCACACCAATTACACATCCTGAAAACCCAGCCTGCTGTCCCGCCCCCTGGAGCAGGAGGGAGCCTTTGTGGGAGTAACAGTCCTAAAGCTAAAGGCAGCTGTGGACCAGGCCTGGCTTTCCCCATCTGTGAAACGGGCCCAGGGAGCTCCACCCCCGCCAGGGTGTGCTTGGATGTAACTGGGCTTTTCAAGCTGTGGATACAGTCTGGACCCTGTGCCTCAGTTTATTCTTCTGCACAGTGGGGCATAAGCGTACTTACTGCGGGGCTGTTCCAGAGAGTCAGGGATGCCATCGACTGTGGTGCTTGAACAGGGCCGGGAGCCGAGGCAATTCTGTGCGTGACGGTGTCATTGTTATCATCTTTCACCCGGGGCAGGGGGCTGGGGCAGAGGCTTGTTCAAGGCCACATGCAGGCAGGACTGTAGCCAGGGTGGGGTGTCGAGATTCTGGGACCACAGTCTCCCCCACTGAGCCCTGCCCCAGGTCCCCCGCACCCCCTCTCCTAGTCAGGGTTTCCCCAGCCCCCATCCCCAGCGGCTCCCTTGCCCAGGAGTAAGAGGAGACCCAAATCCAATTAGCCTGGGAGCTGACTGCAGAGCTTCGCCCCTTTAATATAGCTGGAGAAGCTGCAGAGATAAATGGGAAATTAGAATTCTGCTGGGGTCCTGGGGACCCGCCCGCAGGTCCGCCCTGAGCTGGAGCTGCTGCAATTCTCTTTGGGACCAGGGGAGCTATTGAGCCCTAATGGGGAGGCCACCCCTGTGAGGCAACGCATGGCAGGGCCCTCGTCCAGACCCCTTCCGCCTCCTGCCCACCCACTGCTCCCCTTCCTCACCGTGCAGCCTACTCCCTCCCTGTCCCTCCAGACAGAATGAAATCATGACTCCCCCTCCCAGAATGTGCTGGGGGGCATTTGAGGGAGCTGGGGCAGGCATCCTGCTAGGGTCTGACCCTCAGTTCCTGGTGCACCCCTTCTCCTGCCCCTCGCCCTTCCTCTCTCAGCCCTAACCAAATCCAGGACCTGTTCCTCCTGGCCATGGCAGGCACCCCCAGAAGAGCTGGTGCTAGGACTGACCCTGGGGCTGAGCCCCTCTCTAGGCCTGGAGGGGTCTCCCTAGTCACTCTCAAGAAGAAGGGTCTGCACCAGGCTCCCCCGAGAGGTCCCAGAGTATATGCAACATGGGGCATCAATGCCCCCTCCTCAAGAAGGGTGTGGGCTGTCCCAGGGAGCCCCAGGTCACCACTGCTGTCTGCTGTGGCTTCCACAGCTTGCTGCCCCACTGAGGCCTGTTTCCCCTTCTGTCCAGCGGGGAAGGGGTTGACGTCCAGTGGAGACCTGCAGTGGGAGCTTGGATACCCAAAGTCCAGGCCCTGGGAAGCAAGCAGCCCCCCAGCATCAAGGCAGCCCCGCCCCTCTGTCCCCCACTCCCTCCCTCGGGGGACACATTTGCTGCTGGGAAAGTTAATCCATTACAGTTTAAAGGCTCCGTTCCTCGCTGGCAGTAAATTACCTGCTTTGCATTTTGCAGCAACAACTTAACGGTATTAATTTATTGTGCTCTGTCTTTAACAAACATCATTATCATATTGCCAGCCAGGATTATGCAAATGGGAGGGACAAGGGAGAAAGAGGCCGATTCTTGTCCCCAAAGTCACCTTGATTTATTAACTTTGGGGCCCTGGGATTGGCCCAACCTGGGAGACCCAGGCGAGCCGGGAGGTCAGGAGAACAGAGTCTCCTGTCACTGGGGGACGGGCTGGTTGGGGCTCAGCGAGATTGCCCGGTTGTGTGACTTTGGACAAGTCATTCCCTCTCTAGGCCTTGGTGTCCCCACCTGTAAAATGGGGGTTAGATGAGGAGGTCTCTGGAGCCGATAGTATATGAACTTGAGATTCAACCACCCAGGCTGAATGATCCGAGAGAAAGGGTGTGTATTTGGGGGGTGGGGGGTGAAGGCAGCCAAGTGGGAAAAGGTCTGGGCCCCCAGGATCCTTGGCCCAGTCTTCCCTGCTGGCTCCCCGGCCTGTGACTGCTCACCGCAGGGTCTACGCAGGACCAGTGGTGGGGGGTGGGCTCGGAGGGAGAGGGATGAGCGGGGGCCCTGCGGACCACTCAGGCGGGGAGGCAGCAGCCCTTAGCTCTGACTGTCCATCGGGACTGCCAGCAGGAAAAGGGCTCTAGAGTGTTACACATGGGAGACCCTTGCAGCCCCCCGCCGTCCCCCAAGTTTCCCAGATGCTGCGCCCACCGGACACTCCAGCAAAGCCTACCTGGGGGCTGCAGACAGGTGTGGCAGGGCCTCCCGCTGCTCCCCTCCACCCCAGGCCCGGACTGGGAGAGCCGCCTGATTGCACAGCTGGCTGTCCCCGGCCCCCCCGCGGCCCATTCCCCGCCACCTGCAGCCGGGCTCTGCCAGGAACTCACTGGGGCGGCTTCCAAGTTCCCGTGGGCTCCTGCCCAGGTTCTGCCCCGGCCATCAGGGCCCTGCCCCTGGACCTGCACAGGCGCCAAGGTGGGGGTCGGAGTGGGGCCAGGGGCAGGAGAAGGCACCAACCTGGCCAGCTGGGAACAGGGACAGGTGGGGGATGAGCAGACGGTGGGGGCATCCTCCCCGCGGCTGAAGCCCCCGGGGGCCCCATCCCTGCCTTGTTACTGCCTCCTGGCCCCCCAGCAGCGGGCTCTCTGTCTGCCCGGTTTTCCCTTGACCCTGTTCCCCTCCATCTGTCTCGCCGTGTCTCCCAACTAGGCTTTCAGTGATGGGGGCTGAGGCTGGGGAGGGAACTAGGAGCGATGGGAGGGGGCGGCGGGGGGCAGGAGAAGGGGGGCAATTCAATTTCCAGGGTCAGGCCTGGCAATCCAGGTGGTGTGGCGATAAGAAAGCCATTTCCGTGAGGGGCTTCTAATCCACGCCCTCCTGCCTTCACCGCCTGAGGCTTCCTCCTCGCTCGGCTCAGGAAGGGCCCTGTGCCCCATCCCTGTGACCCGTGCCAAGGAGTGTCTGCACAGCGGGGCCAAGACCTGTGGAGTTTTTGTGGGCCCAGGGCCAGCGGACCCAGGAGGAACGGAGATTCTCTCTCCCATGGAGAAAGATCCCTTGTTTGCTCTCTAATTCCCACGGGCATGCGCGGAGGGGCTCCATGTCAGCCGCAGTGACCTTTGCGCTAAGGACCATCCCATTTTGCAGATGGGGAAAATGAGGCTCAGCGAGGTTTGTGGTTTGCTTAAGATTGCACAGCGAGCCTGCGGATCAGTGCGAGAGTGGGTTCATGAGTGCGGGGCATGAGATGACTACCTGAGCTGTGGGCCTGGACCTGGGCTGTGGTCAAGGGCAGGTGCAGCTGCAGGAACCCAGGCAGGGTCCTCTCCACAGCCCTCTCTTTTATAAGACCCCCCCACCCACTTCCTGACCTCAAAGGCATCTCATTCTCTGGATCTGATTAAGAAACCAGACTCCCTTCTAGCTTCTAGAAGCTTCCAGGAGGCCAGAGGGCAGGGACTCAGGCTGCACTGGGCATTCAGAGATGAGTATGGCCCTACCTTCCGCCGCCTTCCAGGTCAGGAGAGAAGCAGGGAGACCAGGACTGGGTGGACCTTCTTGCTTGATTCCCAGTGGCATTGGGAGTGGAGCAGAGGTGGAAGGAGCAGAGCTGAGCCGGACCCTTTCCCTGGCTCGCTCCCTGGGGATTTAACAGAAGTGGCAGGGAATAGCTCCTGTTTGCTGCCCCCAGGAGGTCTGATGGAGGAGAATCGTGAGGGATACAAAGCAAGGAGAGATCCTTAATCCTGTTTGTCTCCTAGACTCCCTCTCCCCTCTTGTGTCTGCCAGGTCTGCTAGGGGAGAGGAGGCAGGGCTAGAAAGTTGGGGAGGCTCCTGCATCCTCTTTCCTCTTACCTGGAACTGGCCTCGAGTTTGAGGTGCTGAAGATGGCTGGGGGGGGGGGGGGGGCTGGGTCCACCCAGCTGTGGGAGGCTCACTGAAACAGCTGGCGGCTGTGCAGGCCGTGGGTGGTGGCGAGTGGGGACTTGCTGTAGCGAGCAAGCTAATCTCATTTGGTTGCTGCAGCCCCAGCAACCAGGGCTGCATGCTAAGTGGCCGGAGGCAGCAGCAGGACTCAGGACGGGCCTGGCGGGGGTGGGGGCTGGAACCATGTGCACCCAGGAGAACCAGGGGGGCCACCCTGACTTGGATGAGCAGCTATGTTGGGCCGTGGCAGGGGGCGGCAAGGGGGCAGCATCCTGTGGGGTCACAGCTCACTCCCTTCCTGGGGTACCTTCTGATAAATGGGGATGCCCGGGTCATCCAGTTCCTCTTTCAATTCTCCGTCCTCTCCCCATCTGGCCCTCCTGCTTTGGGGTCTGAGAGTGGGGTTCATGGAGATTTAAGTGTATGCCACTGGGCAGGAGACAGCTGGGGAGCGAGCTGTTTGCTGGTGGAATTGCAACGGCAAACAAGGCTGGCCACGGGCACCGGCACCAGGGAGAGAAGCAGCTGTAGGAGAGGCAGACAGAAAGTGCTGGAAGAGAGAAGAAGGGAGAGTGGGGGTTTTGAGTCCCCAACTCTGTGGGGCTTCCTCAAGCTCCCCACTGAGTCTGCAGGGGCCTGTTTGGAGGGAGGCCCAGCGAGGTCAGGAAAATGCTCTGTCGAGCTAGGAGCGATCCAGGTTAGCAGGCTTGTGAAATGGTCTGAAAGCAGCTGGAGCTGGGACGAGGGAGGTGGAAAGGCCAGAGATGCGGGGCCTGTGCTGGCGCCAGGCTGGGAGCCGCTGAAGGGCCTCCTGACTGAGACTCCTGTCGGTCCCCACCCCACAGGCTGCCAGCACGCTCAGCTCCCAGGGCAGCTCTGGAATCACTGAGAGAGCTCTGGCCTGCGGACAAACATCTGTGCCTCCCACGTGGGGAGAGATGTCGGGACTGTTGGCAAGCACCTTTAACACTCATAGGCTGGGGATTTGGTGACCACTCATTGAGCGCTCTGTGACTCAGTTTCCCCATGTGCCCCTAGGGCTGCTGCTGACCTGAGAGGGTGCATGCCCAGTGTCCGGCCCAGTGTTCTAGGTCAAGGGATCCCTGTGATCATTTTTTCAGCATCACACCCAGCAGAGTCCTTGGTACCCCAAAATGTTCAAAGCACCACAAAGTTTCGTTCTTGGAACTCTGCCCTCACTTGCGATATGGCTGCGGGTAAATGTCATTACATTTCCGAAACTTAGATTCTCCATCTATAAAGAAGGAATGACAACACCTTCCGGGAAAGTTGTGAGAAGCTAAATGAGAACACAAACATAAACATGAATAAGACAATATATCTCGACAATATTTCGTATGCAGTAGGTGCTCAATTGATGTCCGCTGCCTGCTGGAGTAGCCACCCATCCCACAGACTCTCAGGGGATATCTGGGGTCCAGGTTGGGGTCGAGGGCCCGCCCAGGACCCAGGCAGGAGCAAAGGCGTCCTGCTATTCGCCAGGGCAACAGGACAGGTGCTCTCTGGCGCTGCTTTGCCACAGGAGAGGCAGGACCGAGTCAGGTTTCCAGCTGGTCTCTGGGCTCTCAGGGGCCACAGCTGGGGTCAAGGCCAAGTCCATGGGCTCCAGGACCATCTTTTCTGATTTGCCTTCCTTTTACTCACTCTTCAAGACTCCTTTGCAAGCATCTCAGTGACTGCTAAGCCTCACACAAAGCCCCTGACTTATGTTCAAGGGTCCTGGCAGCTCAGCCCATCTGGGACAGGGATCCCTCACCACACCCGCACCCACACAGACCCTCCTCGCACCCACCTGAGTCCGAGCTGACTTACCCGCCAGGCTGTGGGTAAGTGGACAGGAGTGACCCCACCCCAATCCCAGCCGGCAGGAGCCTAGGCCTCAGATGCTGGCTCGGTTGGCAGTTAAAGTCCCCCTGGTTGTCTAATTTAATCACAGCTGTGTGCATGGTGACTCTATAAATAATTTTTAGTGCGACATAACCATTATTTCACTAATTGCTTCACTCGCACCCCTGGCCTGTGAGATAAATTAAAGTTTGCTGAGTCAGCACCTTTGGACGCTGTGCTTTGGGGCTTGGGGAGCACAGCCCAAGGCCCGGGCTGTTCCCAGGCCAGCCTCAACCTGCTCCCTAATGGGGGAAACAGGAAACGCTCATATGAAGGGGATGAGGGCGGATGGTGTGAGAAGGGGCTCAGAAACGGTGGCCGTGTACAGTTGCATGGGTTGTATCCTGCACAAGGGCACGTGACCAAGGGGACAAGAGGGAACTGAAATCCAGCCCAAGCAACGCTTTATAGTGCACAATTTGTTGCCCTGTGGGAGGGGCCCTGCTTTGTCAGCTGCACAAAGACGCCTTCCGGATTTAATAGTAGTCTGTAATTCCCCCTTGGAGCCACCCAGCAGCTTGTCAGTTTTCTCTCTGCCCTGCTGGAGAGAGAGCCAAGCAGCCCAGACTATGCTACTATCAATAATGTGAAGACCTGGGCTTGAGGGCAGAGGCTGTGTGATCTTGGACCAGTCACTTCCCTTTTCCGGATCGTGATATGTTTATCACACACCAATCACGTCTACGGCTGGGCCTCGAGCCCAGGTCACTGCCTCTGGGTGCTGTGTTCTTTGCATTGCTCTAACATAGTCCAAAGCTAGCCCAAATAAGGTCCCCCCAAGCAAGCACGTTTGGGAAGCTTGGGTTAAATTGATTTGTTTCCTGCAGGGCTTTCCAGAGGACTCACCCTGACACCTGTGTTCCAAAGCAGCCTGACTCAGAGGGCGGGTGGTGCGGCTCTTCCTGAACACATCTGGCCACAAATTCCTTTATTTTAGACCCATTCTTCGTGCTGGGACCCTGGGTTTATTATCAAGTGGGTTGTATCCCCAAGGGCAGAGAACATTTCTATTCCTGCTTACTGCTGGAGGTGGGCACACGGAACCAGACGCTGGACATGGGGCACTGCCTGACCTGGCATCCATGAACCCAGGCCCGTCTTCCTTCCAACCCTCCAGCCAACACGGACCGAGGTCTCTGTGTTCTACCTACTCGAGTCTTTAAGTTCCTGAGGGCAGAAGTTCGTCTGCCCATTTACTGCCCAATCCCTGGGGCTTAGCTCAGTGGAGATCTGCTGAATGAATGAATACCTAAGTGGCTGATTTGAAAAACAGTGGCGCTGAGCTGCCTGGCTTCCCACCCCACCCTAAATCATACCTCTGTGGGACCTTGGGGCATTTGGCGTTGCTGTGTTCACTGCATCTGGGCTCTTGTGTCCCTATGTGTCAGATGTGGATCAAACTCTCAGTCCTGTTTATCCTGAAGTGCTGAAGTGAGGCTCAAATGTAATGATGGATGTGAAAGAGTGCTTTCCGAAGTGTGAACTGCTTGACAAAAGTGAGAGGTTATTACTACCGTGTGTATCTTCCGCTCCTGCGGGGCTGCGGCTGTGATAACGCGTTCACTGTTGATTGAGGGCTTCCCTCTGGTCAGGCTCTGTCCCTGGTACCTTTCACACGTCATTCTTGTCCAGTAATCCTGAGAAGGTAACCCCCTTGTTTTATGGACAAAAAGCTGAGGTTCAGAGAGGCAATGCCTACTGCCCAGGGTCACACAGCTGTAAATGGTCAAGCTGAGATTTGAACCCACACCTGTCTGACTCCAGAACTTGTTCTTTTCTCTCCACTCCCACCTTAGTGGCTCCTCGGGCCCCAACTCCACCCCTTCCCTTCTTGTGCAGTGTGAAAAGGCAGATTATTAAAGTGCTAGCAGCCAGCCCTTGGCTACGTGCTCACAGTGACAAGGGCACCCTTTTCTCAAGTGTGTACCATGCAGCTGGCATTCAGCTGGCTGCTGAGATCCGTTATTTCCCCGCTGACTCCTCACCCGCTTCATGTTGGAGATGTGGCGCCTGAGCGGTGGAGCGTTGGCACTTCGGAAATATGGCCGAGCTGGAATTCCACCCGTGTTGGTCTGCTTCCAGAAGTTTGCTATTTCCTCAGATTTGCGGGCCACTGCAAAGTCTGTGGCCCTGAACAGCATCCCCAGCCTGGGAGGGGTGACCCATCTCCTCCTGACTCCAAGGTCCGACTGGCCAAGTCCCCCTGCAGGAGCTGCTGTGGAGACATCCCCAAGGTGAGGTCTCAGCCTCTGGTCCTCCCTCCCCCTTCTCACACCTGCCTCCTCAGCCCCAGGGGCTGTCCTCGTTGCCTAGTGCACCATTATTGCCTGGAAAACACTGAAGAATGATGACAGCACTTCGAGTCCAGCTCCTCCAAGGTCCCTGCTTAACATCCAGGGAGGCTGGAAGGAGGGGATCGGAGAGCAGGGAGTGAAGTGGCTGCTGACATTCAGGATGGATGAGCAAGTTGTTTATGCCCAAGTCACCCTCAGAAAGCCACCTGGGAAGGCAGGCTTAGGCAGCATGCTCCCCTGCCCAGGCCTCCTGGCCTCAGCCCCGCACATGGGGACAGGACAGTGGCCTCTGCCAGGCCTACCTCCCTCCAGAGGGAGCCCACAGCCTGCAGGCACAGCCATGTATCCAAGCGTGGCATTCAAGGCTCCCACTCACATCCGGACCCGCCTCATCCCTGCTTGTTCATTTATTTAAAATCTGTTTTGATTGCATACGTGCTTGGCAGTGTCGTAGGTGCTGCCTATGTGCCTGGCACTGTCCTAGGCGCTGAAGACATGGCGGGAACAGAATAGATAAAATCTGCCCTCCTGGAAGGCACTGACAGTAAGCAAAACACCAAACACGTAATGACAGGCAGAGAAAGGGTCTAAAGTCAAAAGTAAACCAACCCAGACTCCCCCAAAGATTCTATAGACAGAATTCAGGGGGTCAGTGAAGTTAGAGGGTGAAAAATTATGTTTTCATTTCGCTAAGTTCTAACTGAACATAGCATTTCTCTTCAATTATAAATGTTGGCAACACACTGTGGTCATATTAGCAATGCTTGTGACTTTGTCACCAGCAGAAATCAGATATTTCCTATCACATTACAGTTGTTACAGACATTTCAAAATATCATTGACACTCACGCAGCTTCAAAATTGTGGAAGTTAATAGAGCTGCAGCTAGATCTGGTTATTTAATGCCTTAATACAGAAGTGCCTATAGTACTAAATCACACATTTGTTTTGTAAATATTTTGAAAACTGTATTTCAATATAATTGGCTTCCTTTGAAATTCTCTGCCTTGTCTTCTACACATTTCAAAACACTGTTCTGAGCAGGGTTTGTAGGCATCTTCAGATGCCAAGGGGTCTGTGGCCCTAAATGGGTTAAGTCCTGGTGCAGAGACTGACGGAGGGGGGCGAGGTTCAGAACCCACGGTCAGCAGCCACCCTGGGGATGTGATATTTGAGCAGCCACCTGGAGAAGGCAGAGCTTCTGAGTAAAATTCATTCTGGGCCAAGAGGACAGCAAGGCTACGGAAGGAGCCAGGAAGCCAGTGTGGAAGGAGCAATGTGACCCGTGGGCGCGGGGTGGGGCAGGAGCCATCAGGCAAGGCCAGAAGGCCTGGGTAAGGACTGGGCTAGTGCAGGGCGCCCTGTATTCTGACAGCTGACCATCAATGGCAGGTCATTTTGAAGCTGAGCAGAGGATGGAGCACTGAGGAGTGAGGAGGGAGCAGTGAGTTCAGGTGCAAGGTGATGCTGGTGACTTGGACCAGGGTGGGAGTGGTTGCATGGTGGAGACACCTGGAGGCTACCACCAGCAGCTTCCACTACTCACCTCAGGCCACCACTGGGACATCAGATCCCCTGCTGCATCAGATCCCCTCCCTCCCTCCCTCTTTTGCAGCTGAATATATGATTAGAAGTCATTGGTGGGGCCTCCAGGAACAAGCTTTTTATAGGAGGTGGGCCCCCTTTTGCCCCTCTTCTTCCTCCCCCTTCTTCCTGGAAGACGGACACTAATAAATGAAGACCATTCCTCCAGCAGCCTTGACACTATGAGGAAAAGGTCAAGGGTCAGAGACGTCATTCCTGATGTCTTTGAGGGATGAACTGGGATCAGAACTTCTCATCATAAAAAAAACAATGGATTCAGCCTTTATAGTTATTGGCAGTAGAAAAAAATTCCTACCTGATACAACCACAATCCAACTATTTATTAGAGGTCTCTGAATAACACAGGCCCCTCAGACTCAACATATCTAACGCTGAGTCTGCCATCTTTCTCTCAAGGAACTTCTTGTTAGGGAACCCAAACATCTGGAAGAAACGAACAGTGCAAGAACTAGACCCATCCATTGACACATCCACCCACCCAGTTCACCCATCCATCCATCCAGCACCCATCAACACACCCATCTGTCCACCCATCATCTACCCATCCATCCATCCACCCACCCATCATCTATCTATCCACACATCTATCCATCCATCCATTTGTCTGTCTGTCTGTCTATCTATTCACCAAACTTCTATTGGACATTTACTATGTACTGGACTGCTACTAGACGTAGGAGTTAGAGATGTGAAAAATATTTTGTATTTGATGTTCATTTGCTTCTATATGATGGAATATTTCTGTGAGAGCATTCCAGAAGTTAGAAACCACCGCTGTCCCCACAGAGGGAGACTGGGCACCGGGAGATAGGGTTTTGCATTTCTTTCGAACACTTTGAATGTTGCATCATGTATCATGTGTTCACTAAACATTTTTTAATTGAAAATATATGTACATCTCATCTGGATTTTCAGAATTTGGCTTGCTCCTGAGAAGATTTGAGGCAGCTTACAAGACAACACAGAGAGGAATAACTGCAGCCCTGCTGTCAGGGAGCTGACAGTGTCATGCCGAGTAAACAACTCCAACACAGTGTCACGGGTGGGGGGCAGAGGCCACAGACGCACTTGGTGCGGTCCCGGGTGAGTCTGCCGCTGCACTCAGCCAGATGACCACCTTCATCTTGCCCCGGCTCCACTGGATAATGGAGATGCCCGTCTCTGGAACTTAATGGCCAAGAAGCCCCCTCCCCACGTTCAGGCACTTCGGTGAGCTGCAGCTCAGTCACTGAGCCACCCTTGTGTCCGTAAGCCTAGACCAGGGATGTCTGGGAGAGCAATCCATGGGGTGGGGTGGGGGGAGCAGGGTCCTCCGTCCCCCAGCCCCGCTAGGCCTGGGGGTGAATGCACAGGGTACAGGATGGAAGTTGTCTCCGGCGCCCCCGTGTCCTGTGCCCACAGCCTCGGGCTGCAGACGGGCAGGAGCTGGGATGGCAGGGGGCCCAGGAGAGAGCCCAGCTCTGCCTGGAGAATGCGGTCATTTCAGAGCGGCCCTTTGAAATGGAGCAAGAATAACTTTAAACAATAAGATGCTTCTCTCTCCCCCTCGGCTGTTGCCCAGGCAACGCCAGAGTGCTCAACAACTGTTTAGTTTTTTAAGAAACCAAATCTCCCTCCCTTTGGTCAGCTACCGCCAGGAAGATGAAGAGGCCGCGTGGGCGCCCCTTGCGGCCCATTGTGCGGGAGCCCGGGTCAGCGCCTGCAGCACTGACATTTAAATCTGACGCTACATATTATATATGAACCGCCAGCCGCGCTCCTCGGCAATGCGTGCCCCTCGACGGGGGGGGGTTCTGTCTCCCGCTCCAGATCCACGCCTGTGTGTGTGCTTCTGGCAGTCTGGGGGGTCGGAGCTGAGATCCTGACCTCTGCCTGCAAAGCTGCTGGTGGCTGTTGGGGTGTGGACGTGCCTGTCCCCTGCCCTCTGCAGGACCAGGCCCTCAGGGGAGCCCTCATCAGGCCACCTTGATCCCCCCCCACCCCAGGGTAGCTCTTACCCTGAGGCTCCCCTAACATCCCCGCCTCTGAGGGGCGTGAAGAACCAGGCACTCACCTGTTTTACAAGCTCCCGCTCGCCAGGCTGATTGGTGCCTGTTATCTCTGCGGGGCCTCCGGCCTTCCCAGGAGGGAGGCTGCTACTATCCCCGGGTTACCTGGAAAGAAGCCCAGGAGCAAAGTTCTGCAGGAAGAGGAGCAACGCCAGGCACGCTCAGGTGGAAATCCTTCTGCTCTCAGGACTCAGTGTTCCCATGAGCCCATTTTGCTAGAAGTGGAAACTGAGGCCGAGGGGCCCCCAGGACCCTGGTGGGTATGGCAGGATTCGGCCCCTCACCACCCGGCGCAGGGCCTGTGCTGGGCATGATGGCCCCGGGGAGGCTCTGTGACCAAGGACAGGAAGGTGCTGGGCACCGCCGGGGTGCTTGGGGGTGGGGGGAGGCAGGACTCCCTGCTTTGCTTCCAGGGAGGGAAAGCGAGGAGCCTTGGCAGGGTGGCGTTCCGGCCGTGTCCTCCGGCGAGCCGCAGAAGGATGAAAAACCTCACTTTGCTTCCCCGGGAAATGGCAGCCGGACGGGAAGACGGTCTCCATCACGGCCATGGAGGACGTCCGCGGGCCCGCCGCGTTGGAAGGACTCGACGCTTCCTTCCACCCTCACCCTAACTCCCGACGCAGAGCTTCTCTCCATCTTCACGTGCCCCGGGGGAGCCCAGGGGAGCGGAGCCACCGGCCCCAAGTCACCCCCCAAAATGAGTCATTGACCAAGCATCAGACACAGAGGGTGCAAGTGGATGTGGGCTCACGTCTCCCACAAGAGAAATAGGGGGGCTTCCAGCTCTCAGGAAACAAAAGAAGGCAGAAGGTTACATTCCGAAGCACCCCACCAGGTGCGCACAGGCCCTTCCCCAGCTCAGCCACACAACCCGGGCCGGAAATTGGCTTCAGCCGCATCAAAGCCTCGAGGGGAAGCCTGGGCACTTGTGCAACGGGAACCGCCTTGTGGGGGCAGGGAGGGGGCCCCTGAGATCTGTGCCTCTCCATCGGCTCCAGAAAGACACAGGTGGCCTGGCCTGCGGGCGGGGGTCCCGGGGGTGGCTGGCTGCGTCCCGCAGTGCCAGAGCCAGCGCAGGCCAGAGACAAGCCCCGCCAGGCTGCGGGGCAGGATTAACATTTCCCAGCGGATGCTCCCCGCGTCTCCCCCTCCCCTCCTCCCTGGGGTCCTGTCTCCCTGGGGAAACGTGGATGTTCATTCTCCGCTTTCCGCCTCCTCCCCAGAAGGACCCCATCCCCTGGCGTGCGGCGTCCCCCCACGTCTCATTTAGCACGGCTAAATGGCCAGCCCAGAGGTGCGGGGCGGGAGGGGCCGGGTAATGAACTCCCCTTGGCTTCCTCCGCGAGATCACTGCCTTAATTTACGAGGCCTGAGTGAGTCTCATTTCCCCAGTGCGCGTTGAGTAATTAACTATTAATAAAAGCATTACTGAGTTAACCACGGGGGCATGTTTAATTCATGGGGCAGCCCTGGAACAGGACGGGGAGGCTTTGGCTCAGTGGGAGATTCCTCCTGGAGCAAAATGTTGCCAGCGGGGAGGCTGCCCCCGGCCAGACCCTCGGGGCCCTGCGGGGAAGGTTCTTCCGCCCCTAAGCAGAGGGGCCTGATCTCAGGAGGGGAGCGAGAAGGCCTGGCATCCGAACCGGAGGCTGCAGAGAGGAAGTGAGGAGGGCCCAGGCTTGGGAGGTGTGCGACCACCCTGGCTTGGGAGGCTCCGCGCTCCAGCCTGGAGCAGAGGTGAGTGACCTGGGCCAGTCACACAGCTCCAGCCTGTTTCTTGCCTGCAGAGTAGGGCGCCTGACAACCCTGACCTTCCAGAGGAAAAGGACGTCAGGGATGAGGGAGGATGTGGTCTTCCCCTGTATGGAATTATCTTTAGGGCCCCTCCCCCACCCAGAGGCCCAGATCTTTGTTGGCTATCGGTGGGGGGAAGGGAGGCCCTGCTTGTTCTAGAGCAACCTGGTGGAAGAGCTGTGGTCAGGACACGTGCCGGAGGTCTGAGGGCCCCGCATCTTACCCATGTGCTCTCCGCGCAGCTGAGGGGAACCGATGTCTAGGGCTCAGACCCCCGTCTTCTGCTCACTCACACCTCTGTGCCTTTGCACCTGCTCTTCCCTGCCTGGTAGGCTTGTCTCCTTTTGTCTGCTTGGCAGCTCCCGCTCAGCCTTCAGGACTCCGTTCAAGGCATCAGCTCCTCCTGGGAATCTTTGCTCTCTTTCTGCCCCAAGTGAAATTGGCTGCTCCATTTTCTTGCCTCTCGTACATATTTCTATTAGAGCATCTATCTATTCACCTGCCCATCTGCCCACCCACCCTTCCATTCACATTTATGGGGCACCTCTAGTGTGCATCTAATCATATTGTTTTGTAGTTTTGGATAAATGTGTTTTTCTTTAAAGCAGTAACTCTTCATCTTTTTGGGGGGTCAAGGAGGCAGCCCCCAGCTGTCAGCCCTCTCCGGACACGTCTCCTTTGGAAGAAACCACCTCATCGAAAGTCACGCCTCCTTCCAGGGAGAGGCCCACTTCCAACGGCAAAGGCCTGAGCCTCTTGCCCCAACTCGGGACAACTCTGAAGGTCAGCCAGCTCCAGATTTCCCTGTGGGGTTGACCAAGGCCTCCGTGGAGACAGCTCGCATCCCCTGCCGAAACCTGATCTCCATCTCCGAGCTTTCTTCCCGGGATGAGAAGCCAGGCCCACGTTCCTGGAGGACAGCGAAGGCCTCTTGGGGGCCCCTTTGTCTCCAGCAGCTCTCACTGCCCCAAGTGAAATTGGACATGGCGTAGGTGCTGCAGAGACACTTACTGGATGCTGTTCTCGGCTCTGTCCTCTGCTGACCCAGCAGGTGAGCTCTCATCAGATGCGGAGGAGAAGGGACAGACCCACCAGCAGCTGTCAGCAGGACCAGGGCTGGGGGCCAGTATCTGGGAAATGTACGAACTGCACCAAAACTCTGAATAACCATGGGAACAGAAATCCGGCTAATTGGTTACTACAAAGTGGGGGCAAAGGAGCCTGGCTGATGTCAGGCCTGTGCGGTGAGGGTGACGGCTCAGAGGATGGGAGGCCAGCAGGGAGGCTGGCCTGGGGGTGTGGTGTTGGGAGCGGGGAACAGCCTCCCTTACAGGGCAAGTCATTTCAAAGTTAGACTGGTTCCCAGAATCTGCACAATCCCCACTTCGGTTTCCACTATTGGAAATTGCTTCACAGAACAAATTACGTCAGGCAATGTAGAGGGAGGCCTCCTCTACAATGGAGGCCTCGAAGGCCAGGGCTCCTGCCCACCCCTCCCCTCTGGCTTTGCCACCTGCCCGAGGTAAGCTCCACCCTCCTGGCTGAGGCTGCTGGGTGCTGATCGCGATGTGCCTGGCACGGTGAGGTGGTTTTTCCATCATCACGACAGCTTCATGAGGAGAAGGATACAATTTCTTCGCAGATAAGAAGACAGAGGCAGAGGGGGACCAGCAGCTTGCTCAAGCCCACCCAGCCCATCACAGGGCAGAGGGGTGTGGCCCGGGGTCGGGAGGGGTCCCAGGGCTGTGTCCTCTGCCGAGATCACACTCCGGGGGCTTCGGGTTACGGCCATGGAATAGGTGGGCACACGCGACCGTGCTGGGTTGTTAGGGATTCAACAGGCTGTGCCAGGAGGCCAAGAGGGGGCCCAGCAGAAGGCCATGGTGTTCTCCCGTTACCCTCATCCACGACTTCCTGGGCTGGGAGGAGGGAGGAACGCATGCCAGCCCTCCAAGGCCCAGCGTGGCTCCCCGAGTCCAGCGCAGAGCATGGCATGCAGTCAGCACGCCCTGAAGGCTGCTGCCCCCAACGACGGCCTGGGAGTCCTACCCTCACTTCTCTGGACTGCAAGCCGGGGACCCAGCTCTGTCCATCGTTAGTTCCGACGCAGAAAGCCGTAGCAAGTCCCACCAAGAGAATCTTCTGGCGCCATGTAACCCTATTCGCAAGCCACAGGGGTTCAAGTTTTGCTCAGCAGAATGGAGAGAACAGATGGAGGTAATCCCCTGAGCCCTCGGGGCCGAGAAGGTACCAGAATGAAGATGAAGGTATTCCAAGGCCTGCTGACGTCTCTCCCATGGGCAGAGTCCAGCTCATTCTCATCCCTACCACGACCCCAACTGCAGACATCCTCTATATTGGGGGCATTCACCTTCCTTCTCTGTGGGCCCCTGGGAGAGGCAGTGGGCATGTAAGCACTTAAAATTGGAACCTACAGGTCAGCCCCTGCTGCCTCCTCCCTCTGCAGAAGGCCCTGGGCTGGAGGCTTTTGGGGACAGACACCACAGCCTTGGAGAGACAAGTCACATCCTCGGCTTCGCTCAACCTGTGCGAGCGCCGAGTTGCCATGGCGACACTGCAACCCTGAGATGCAATGGCTGCAGACGGCATGGGCGCGTCTAGGGCTCCAAACCGAGGGGTGGACGCTGTCTGGCCTGTGAGGCCAGGCGACTGGGAGGGCCGGGTGGGGGAGCAGGAGAGGGAGCCCTCCTCTAGGCTCAGCTGGTAATTGCCACTAAGTGAGGGGCTGTCATTGAACCCAACATGCGGGCCACGAGGGCCCCTCTCTGCACCCTGTAATTACTGCACCAGAGGCACTGGCTCCCTGCGCGGGAGAGGGGGGCGCTGGGGGAGCAGACAGGAAGCTCTCATCCACCTGAGCCAGCGGGGCCCTGGCAGGCTCTCCTGCTGCCGACCCAGCATCCTGCATCCCAAGCAGCCTCTCTGGCAGAGGCAGGCCCCCCCCCTTTCACAAGCCCCCCTTGTCATCTAGTGTGGAGCTTCAGCTCCCTTTGATCCTGGCCTCGAGGCTCACAGAATCCAAGGTGGAGGGTGCCGGGGTGAATGGCAGAGGTGCAGGAGCCCGATCAGGCAGCAACTCAGGGGCGCCTTTGGCATCACCCCTCCGTGTGGAGTCTGCGTGTGGTGAAGCTGCACCGGAGGCAGGACACCTAGGTTCTGGTCCTCCTGAGCCTGGGGGCTGAGGCTAGCCAGGCCCCCTCCTGGGCCTCAGTTTCCCTTGCTGTACGGCTGGAAGTTGGAGTCCAACATTTGCAGGCAGCCTTCACCGTGGCCCTGGCTGACTACCAGGTGAATCCTGTTCTTGTACCAAAGCTTTCCCTGGGAGGCAGCAGGCCCTCGTGTCCCCACCGGCGCGCTGTGGCAGTGCCCTGCACGGCCGTGACGGGAAAACTGCAGGGGCCCCCAAACTGAAAACATTTACTCTCTGGCCCGTCTCAGAAAGTTTGCTGCCCCTTTTCTAAAGTATTAACATTCTCCCAGGCGGAACGGAGCTGTCGTGGCGCCAGGCTGGCCGGGAGTCACCGGGAGCCCCAGCCCGGCCTGGCCCACAGGCACCACGGGGGCTTCCAGGGCCCCCAGCCAGGACTGCCGGAGCCGGGCGGGCGGGCTGCAGGGCGGTGCGATGGCGCCACCTGCTGTGAAGGCCTGGAAACACTCCTGCTGGGAGGGCCCGGCCCGCCCGGCCAGCAGCTCCCCCGCCAGGCCCACCTGGGAACCCGGCGCGTCAGAGGCTGATGAATGCGGTCTAGGGGCGCCGCGGGACCAAGCCAAGGTACCGGGGCGGGAGGCTCAGGTCCCAGAGGCCATCCACGCGGCCGCCTCTGCGCCACACCCCTGGCCTTGACACCTAGCTCGTTCAGCAGTCCTGCTTCCGTGGTTGTTGGAAGCATTTCCAGAACACCTAGCGTTCAAGCCGCTACCGACACTACCTCACTCTTCAGGACAGATCTCAATGATCTTGACGTGACGTGAAAACGGGTAGGAGGATGATTTGCTTGAGGTCACTCAGCGGGTGAAGGATTCGAACACGGGCTGTGAAAGCACCGCGGTCCCCAGGACAGGTACTCGGTATGAATTCCTTTCCTGCTGCAGGTGTGGCGGGGCCAAGAGGGGTCACGGGGACTCAAGCAGGAACACCTGAGACTGGGGAGCCCTGGGGCGGCCCAGCCATTGGCAGGCGGCCCCATGCAGGGAAAAACGGGGAGAGGCCAGGCCCATACGGCCTCGCTGCCCCCACACCTCCAGGCAACAGCAGGTGACCAGCAGACTGGAAACTCTTTATTTCCAAACTATAAATAGATCTGTTCTCCCAGAAAGCCGCTCTCCAGGTGACGAGGCCCCAGCCTCTCCAGCAACCGTTCCGACTGCTCTGCAGTTCCAAGCCCCGCCCTCCGAAGCCCTTTATAAAATCACAGTCACAAGCTTCGGGATCTGACCAGCAGTTGAAAACAGCCCCCTCCTCCCACTGGGACGCAGGCCAGCTCCGGTCAGGTCCGAGGCTGGCCAGGTGCTCCGCTTGACGAGCTTCTGACCCAGCCCTGACGAGCGAGGCGGCGTGTCGTCAGAGGTCCAGCCCGCGTGCCTCCTGGCCTCGGCTGCCCAGCTGCTCTGAGGAGTCTCCTGGGCCCACGAGCCGCCGTCCAGTGTGAGGGCCAGAAGCGCCTGCGGCCCGACGGGTCCCCGGCCAGTCACTGCGGCCCCTGCGCTGTGAAGTACTCCTCCTCCTCCTCATTGTCCTCCTCCTCCTGCTGGCTGCCCCGGAGCAGCAGCTCCAGGTCGGGGTTGGAGCCCAGCCCCTTCAAGGGTTTAGGGCCTCCATCACCTGGGGACAGAGAGATCAGTCACAGACCTGCCGTGCACCCTGCCCTGAGTCTGCACTGACTAACGCAGGACCCACCACCCACTCCCCAGAGACGACCCCACGGCTTCTCGGAAGAGGCAGGGGCACAACCACGAAGCTTATTTATTTCCCGAATTAGAGGAACACCCAGCGCGGAGGCGGCGAGCAATGCAGACAGCCACCAGGCTGGGTCTGCTTTGGGGAAGTCAGGAGCCACCTGCCTCTTCCTGGCAGGGCTAAGCTGAGGGGCAATGAGAGGGCCGAAGGGTCCCGGGGAGAATTCATCAGAAATCAGGCTTCTGGAAAGGGCTGGGGTTACCTCTGGAGTGCAGGGCTTTGAGGGCCACATGCAGGGAGATGCCTGAGAGGCAGAGAGCGAAGCCCAGCCAGTTCACGAGGCTGATCTGATCTCCCAGAAGATGAGCTGCCAGCAGCAGAGTGCAAACTTCCTGCAGGCAGAGGCAGGAAGGAGAAGTGGTCAGTAGGAGCTGGGTCCTTGGCCAGGGGTGTGGAGGGCAGGGGAAGCAGGCACTCCCACGGGATAGTCAGATCCCCAAAACTCGCGGAACCAGGGCAGGGCAGGGCAGGCTGGCCTACAGAGCAGAGGAAGGTTGCCATGAGCTTGGAGGACCAGGTCTGCCTGCAACATCTGCAGAAGTCTGTCAGAGATAGGGCAGAGGACATGGGTGTCCAGTCCACTGCCATGCCCATGGCTGCCCTTCCAGAAGACACCTACAGATAGAGCCCATAGCTGCATGGGAGAATGCAGTGTCACACAGGGCTTGGCAGAATACACTGCTCAAATGAGACCAGGGAGTTCAGCTTAGCCTCACCACGTGGATGGCAGCTGGTCTCCCCACGGGGAGACCCGTATCTCTGGTGTAGTCACTGCTGAGTATTGGTGTCTGCCTGATCAAGGGAAAAACTCCCTCCATGGCCCTGAGCCCCTGCTCAGGAGTGAGAGCTGCCAGGGGAGGGAAGGGGAGCTGGGTCACTGGGCAGCAAGAAAGGCAAAGTCAGCACTCGTGAACAACTAACCCTTGCTGTGTTGTTGGCAGACATTGCCAATCAATCCCTGAACAATTTTTTTTTTTTAAAGATTTACTTATTTTTATACAAGCACTGGGTACAGTCAGAAGCGCGGGAGGGTGAGAAAATCCGCCAGAGCCAGAGCAGGGAACAGAACAGGCAGACTGACGAAATACACTGCTGAGGGGAGCAGCGGGCAAGGCAGGAGAGGTCTGTCGCACCATGTGGGACCCCTGCCGGTGGTCAGGGATTGAACCAGCACTGCAGAGGCTGCAGGCAGCTTCGCAGCCCAGCGCTCAACCGCTGCACCACCAGGGAGGCCCCAATCCCTGAACTCTTTACTGAGAAGTTTGGATGGCAGCTTCTCAACCCCTAGTGCCAGGTCATTGCCAAATGACCAGAGTAGGAATTTGAATAAAAATGTAAATGCATCCCAAGCCTACTGGAGTCAAGTTTGGCTGTGCATCCCTACTCGGCAGCTCCTAGCTTCATGTGTTTCCCCTGCTGTGAAACGGGGACGACTGTCCCCACCTCACAGGGCTGCAGTGATGATGGGAAGAAGCACAGAGGGACATCCGGCACCCCCTCCCCTCCTTCTCTGCAGGGCCCTAGGGTACAGGAGTTGGGTGGGAGTTGCTGTTGAAAAGAGCCTTTGGGGGCTCCCCGCCAATATAGGTCCTGGGTGACCGCTGAGCCTGTACCTTAAAAATGCCGGCAATGGAGAGAGTGAGGCTGGAGGTCCTGGAGACCAGGAGGAACTCTGAGAAGCCCAGACCAAAGGCGAGAATCCCACCAAGGAAGAGGCTGCCGAGCACTCGCAGGAGCAGCCCCGGGTCCTGGGAACGGAAGATTTTCTCAGAGGTGGATAAATGGAGACCTGAAAGCAAGCAGGGGGGAAGCGGGAGGCCACGTCCAGGGGGCCAGCCAGGCAGCCTCACCCAGCCCTCAGCCAGTGGGGTCTGCCAGCCGTGCTGCTGCTTCCTGAGCACCTGCTGACTGAGGCCCAGAAAGAGGCCTGAGGTCGAAGGGAACCCCACACAGCTGGCCTAGCATGTGGGGAGAGGGGAGAGCGGTGGCCGGAGAGCCTGACCGGAAGTGGGGGTCGCTGAGCCTCTAGGCCAAAGCCGAGGGGAGGAGACTTCGGAGAACTACAAGGGCAGCTGCCCCCTTCAGGCAGTCTTTACCCCCACTGCCACCCCCGAATCCAGTGGCCTTTGCAGTATATAACTAGTGGGCCAAGGAGAGGGGGCAGCCCGCCTGTGAGGACTGTCAACACCCTGGCCCCCTGGGAAAGGTGCCTGTTCTAAATGTCAGGTGGGCCACGCCATCCTTGCAAACCCCCATTTTAATCCAGGTCTTGCCATTCCACAGCTCTGGGACTTGGCCAAGGTGTGTCCCCTCACTGGAACACAGTGTCCCCCACTGACCAAATAACAGTGCTGGGACTAGACCAGTGTTTCTCAAACAGTCTGCTTTGACAAGCAGTTCTCACGATGCAGCACACATCCGCAGACACACAGCAGAAACCGTGGTCCCCGTCCCAGAGACACCCACACAGGCATCCACGCACCAAATTCTGCTGAGATTTTCAGAGCATTCTCGGCCCTCCCACGCTGCCCCCCCCCCCCCCGGGGAGCAGCCCTCCCTGCAGGGAAGGCCCTGGGTATATTAGCAGGGTGTCAAGGTGAGCCCCAAACTAAGCACGCTGAGGCTGGCCGAGTCTTTGAGATTTTTTGGAGGGAAGCACCAAAGAAATGCAGAGTGACAGCCCCCCACCCCCACCCCCACCCCGGCAAAGCGCCTCCCGATGTGGGGCATCTTGTCTGGTGCCAGGCTCAGCAGTGCTGCAAAGGCATCGGCAAATTGAAGGGAATTCGGGGAAGAGCAACGTAAGTAATGGAGGCGCTTGGGGGATTAATTTACCAGAAAAGATTAAAGGAGCTAAATCCATGCAGCTTTGCTAAGTGACGGCTACCAGGGGCTTTCGGATGAGGCTTTGCAGAGCTGGGAAATGGTGTAAACACCCAGGAAGGGAGTGTGGCGTTTGGTACAGGGGGCATAATGAAGGAATGGGGAGAGATTTGTAAAAAGGAAAAAAAATGAGGCTGAGGAACAGAAGTTTCCTGGACAACGGAGCTGCAGAATGATTTTCTCAGAAAGGTTCGAGACGCTTCACTGCTTGAAACTTAAATGGATGTGGGACAGAAGCCTCTGTAATGACCCGGAGGCCAGAAGGGACTCTGGAGGAAGGATAAGCAGATGGGGGGGGAGGTGGCGCTGCTCCTCCAGCTCCCTCCCTCCCTCTTCCCTGGGAGATGACAGCGGAGGGGACCCGCTCACCTGCCCAGACCCTGTGCACCCCACGCCGCCCAGACGTGCACCCCAGCCTGGCCCCTGTATCCTGCTTCTTCACCCGCAAAGCAGGGCGCGGTGTGGGGAGGATGAAAATGAGACAGTTGCTTTAAAGGCTGAGGACAGCCCCGCGCACCGGTCGAGCTGTCATCAGGGCCCAGGGTGTTCACTCCCCCTTCCAGGTAGCACTTATCATGCTGGGCTCTAGAGTTTATTTTGAGTGTCCAGCGCCCAAAGCAGGCTGGGGAGGGACTGCACCTTTTATCTCTGCAACCTCCACGGCTACCATGGCGCTGGCTCAGAGCAGGGACCGGGGAGCTGGTACAGCTACATGCCCCCAGGTACACAACCCGACGTACCTTCAAATATGGCAAAGAGAGGGAAGAGTCCCAGGAACATGAGTGGCTGCAGGTGGAACATGGTGTCGATGGGGTTATGGAGCCCTGCAGGTGGGGACGCAGGACGTCAGGACTGGCCTGGCCACCCCCACCCAGCCCGGCAGCCAGACCCTCTCTCACCGAGTTCAGGCTTCTGCAGGAGCATCTGGGTGAGGGTCCAGCGAATGCCGCCGATGAACGAGGCCCCCAGCACCAAGGCGAAGCCCTCGATGTTGAACTGCGTGGACTTATAGGTGAACATGAAGAGGCCCCCCGCGATGAGCAGCACCACCAGCACAAGCGCCGCACGCTATTGGGATGGGGAGCAGTTACACAGGAGGTGGGGGTTTGGGGGGTTGAGTTCATCATACCTGGAGTCTGGGGATCAACAACTATCTTGGCTGCCCCTACACCAAGTCCCCTTCCCCTCCCTCACCACCCCAAGGGGTGAGCCTGGCTGGCTCCACCCCCCACCTATGTAGGACCCACGTGCTTTCCTAGGCCTTCCAAAGTCCCCAAGTGCCCACACCCACTCCCCCAGCAAACAAAGGGCTAGTGTCTCATGCTCGGAGGAGCCTCCAGGTCCAGCTGGACCTGGCCCCCTCATCCTCGGTTCCCTCCCCCTTGGGTCTTTACCCCGCCCCCCAGTGCCCTGAGTCTGGGTCCTGCCTCAGACATGGGGGTCACTGCACCAGGCTGGGCTTGTCTGCTCTGTCATACTCAGACGTAAGCCACTGCTCGGATTCCCCTTTTTATTATTAGCATCTGTGGGAGCAGGAGGGACGAAAGGGAAAAGCACGTGGAGGGGCCTCACCAGCTCTTCCAGTTTGAAGATCAGAGAGAAGATCAGGATGAAAAGCACGGCTGAGGATTTGGTCATTGTGTACCTGGAAGCAAAGATTACTAACCACAATGCACTGCCGCCGCCCAGACCCCAAATCAAGAAAGGCGCCCTTGGCACCATCAGCGAGCTGGAGAAGCGGGGAGCCCGAGGACACCTCGGGGCAGCAGAGGCTTCTGGTACAAAGATCAGAGAGGGCGTGCTGAGTTGCTGACACGTGACCTTTAGTGGAAGGCATCTCTGACTAAGAGGCCTCCGATGAGCACCAGGGGGAAAGACTCGGGCCTGACACTGAGCTCACAGAGTCCTATTATTTATCTACCCCTCGGGGTAGAATAAGGATGGAGAGCAGGATAAAGATGGCAGGATGAGGGAAAAGGAGGCCAGGATTGTGCTCTCCGAAGCACAAAATCAGCTAAGGACGAGATCCTGCTTGCCCCAGCGCGGTGCCCCCTCTTCATCTGCCAGGTTGAGGGAGCCCGGGCGTTGGCAGGTGGGCACGCCCCTGCCCAGCTTACAGAAGAGGCGGGACTTCCAGATTGCTGCTGGGCGCCAGGAGGAGCTGAGAGCAAGGGCTGGTCCCAGCAGGCGCTGGCCGCTGTGGGCTGGCCAGCGCGCCTGGGCCTGAAGGGGGTGGTGTGTGGCCGGTACTCACAGTGAGACGGTGATGTAGAGGAAGCTCCAGTTGGACAAGCCCACGTCAAGTGCTGTTGCCAGCGCTGTGGACACAAGGGCAGTATAGGTGCGCCTGCCGAGACAGTCCCCGACGCACCCAGGGTGCCTGCAGGCCTGCTCCTTCCCCGGGCCTTCCTTTCTACCCAGCAACTGAAGGGTCATCCCTGGCCAGCAAAGGGCAGTGTTGTCTCCAGCAGCAGCGCCCAGTCCATCAAGACTGACTGGGGCCTGCGTTAAATATTTTGAATGCGCACCCCCCACCCACCGTGAGGGCTGTGTCTGGTCCTGCCAACCCCCCGGGGAAACTCCCAGCTCCTCGGGATAAACTCACGCGGCCTCCACCACTGACCCCTGCCAGTCTCTCATTTCTCCCACTGGCTCTCACCAATGCCCAGTCTTCCACATGCTGAGACCCTTTCAGCTCCCTTTCAGGCCTCCACATACACTCAGTGTCTCCTAGGACGGCCAGACCCTCACCCTCCGGGGCGCCCCTCGCCCGGGCCATCGGGGGCTCCCCCTCTCCACGGGCGCCCACCGCAGCTCGTGAGCACAAGGGCTGCTCTGCTCACCGCTGCCTCCAGGCCTGAGACGTGGCCCAGCCTAGATGTTCGAGGCCTGATCACGGCCAAGGGCACTACTGAGGCCAGGGCTGCGCCCAGGGTTTTTTCTGGGCGTGCGCGGGGGTGGAGGAAGTGGGCAGAGGAGAGCACATAAGCGGCACAGGCGGCGGCGGGGAGAGGCCGGCGGAGAGGACGGGGCCAGGGCTAAGCCCCGAGCCACCAAGGCTTCTTACACTCCTGGCTCGACCTTCCGACGAGGCCTGATGTTCCCTGGGGCCGCCCCCAACACACACCTGTCGGGGCGACTTTTCTGAGGTAGTCGGTCCAGCTGAGCACCACGCGGGCCCTGTGGCTGGAGCACTGCACGAGCGCCCGGGACAGGGCGGAGAACAGGAAGATCACGGCCAGGTGCAGCATCGTCATGAACAGGGGGAAGTGGAAGCTCTGCACAGAGGGAGCCCATGGCAGCCGGCCCCCCGCGCCCACAGCCCTGGCTCCCCCTCCCCGCCTCGGCTCATGTGACACAGGCTCACATAACAACCTCCTGAGAGGACAGGCTATTCGTCCCGATGGGGGATGTCACCCCAGAGCATCCCGCAGGCCTGGAGCTGCCTGCTCCGCCCTGCCCCGCCCTACACCCAGGAGCTAGCAGCGAGGGCCACGCGCTGGGCCAACCATTAAACTGTGGAAATATTTCTCTACCTGCCCAGGTTTCCCCTCACCCTCCATGCCTCCCTCTCACCCAAACATGCAGGGGGACCCCTGGTGGGGCTGCCAGGGTCCGCTCCACCGCCAGCGTGACCAGGGGCCCGTGCGAGCGGCTGCAGCCTGTGCCTTCGCTGTGCTGTTAGGGGGCGTGACCGCCATGGCTTCAGCCACCTCCCTGGCCGCCGGGTCTCCAAGTTACCTTCGTCAGCCATTTGTTGTAGAAGGTGATGCCGATGGAGAAGCAGTAGTAGAGCAGGACCAGCCCCAGAGTGAGCACCGCCTTCCACACGAAGGCCACGTCGAAGGCCCACCTCCCCATCCGTGGAGCTGCTGCAGCACCTGCTCTGGTCAGTCAGGCCAGGCACTCCTCCTGAAGACAGCCCGCGGCCTTCAGCAAGTACGTCTCCTGGCTAGAGGAGTTCTCTTCGCTTCCATGATGGACCAGTTGTGGGAGCCTGCGGAGTCCTCACCCAAGGGGCTGGTGGCCCGAGCTCACGCCTCCCATGGTCAACTGGCTGCAGGCCACACAGGTCCCCAGGTCTAACCTGGAAGGTGGGAAAGGCAGTTGGGGTGGCTCAGCAGAAGAGAGGTAGCCCCCACCCACCCCAGGCCCACCCCGAGGATGCATCAGAGCAGATGCCACAACAGGAGGAGGCCCACATCCTTGCCTCAAGCTTTTCTCCAAGGATTGCCAAGTGACCGTTTAAAAGTGGATCCCACCAGGCCACTGCTTAAAGCACTTGAGGGGCTTCCACAGTGCTGATGCCCATGGAACCCTTCCTGTAGCCAACAAGGCCTGATCAGGGCCCCGGGTCTCTCCTGCCTCCGCTCTGGGGTCTCTGAGTTCCAGTCCCACCCTTCAGAACCGCCCCACCCCATACAGAGAGACACCAGGCTCTGTCCTGGGGCCTATAGGAGCCAAAGGCTTGCCCACCTCCATTCCTCTCTCAGTTGATCCTACAGCCCAAATCCCTTGATGGACACCCTGGGATACAGGCTCTCCTACTTCCCCTTCACTGCACGTGTGCAGGGTGTGATGATGTGGGTGGCGGGTGGTTCCCGGGTGCGGTGGTGAGCTCCCCCATGGCCACGGTAGCTGCCCACCGGGCACAATGCAGTTCTCCACGTGGTCTAAAGACTCAATGTCAGGCAGCAGTGTGGGGAGTGACTTTGGGGAGCTAATTAAGGCATTAAAAACAGGCCAGGAAATCAATGCCTGCCTTACCTCTCACTGCTGCTCCTCCATAGGCAGTGCCAGCCTCAGGGTCTTGCCAGACAAAACCACTCCCTGCCTCCTTATCAACCCAGCTTAGCCCGAAGAGTGGGGAGCCAGGGGAGTAGACTGACCCCTTCTCACCCAGCTGCCATTCTCTGTGTGTGTGTGTGTGTGTGTGTGTGTATATGTGTCCCCACCCCTGGGGACTTCACACCCTGCCGAAATGCCCCTCCCTCTTCTGGAAGCCTTCCTGGATCCCTCTGAGCAGACAGCCTTCCTGAAGGGAGTGATAACATTCCGTTGTGTACTCTGGAACTGGGTTGGATTTGTCCAACCCCCAAGACAAACTGGGAGCTGGCACAAACCTTGCCCAAAGGTCAATCACCCGAGGGCTATGTTCTCTTCAAGGGACCTTGAGAAACACCCGGGGCCTAGGAAGAGGCAGGCCACGTAACTGAGACTTGCTCCACGTCCCTGCAGCTGGGACAGCTGACCAGACCAGGCCACATCACTCTGCTGGGTTTTCTTCTGGTCTTTCTGGATTCCTTTTTGGTCTTTTGTTGGCTCCTCCTTATTAACCCAGCCCCCAGGCCCCCAGGGTTGGAGCTTGGCCTCTCGATCTTAACCCTCACCTTGAGTAACAACTCATCCCATCCAGGCCTCCTCAGTTCTTCCATTAGCCCTACCCTGTTACTCCAGCGCCAGACTCGCCACCTGCCTGCCTATTTGGTAGCTCAACTCCAGAGAAGTAAAACCGAGGGTGCCCGCGCAGGATTCCTGAATCATGCCCCCAATCAAGCCCCAAGTCCCTTGCTAGAAAGCACCAGCAAAAATAAGCTTGAACCCCCAAATCAGTGAGGAAGTCGCCACGCCTCCCCGCCCGCCTGTCAGGCCCACTGGACACTCCCCACCGCTCTGCGCGCACCCCACCCGCGTGCACCCCCCGCTGCGGACGGCCACAGCCTCCTGCCTGGATCCTTGCTTCCTCTTCTCCCCTGCCGCCTGGGGTCCCCGAAGCAGCTGGGAGAGCGCAACCCCAGAAAGCTGCCCGGCCGGCCCGGGCTGAGCCCCTCCCCGGCAGGCCCCCCGGGAAGCCTCGCGCCATCTGGGGCCCGGCCCCGCCACGCCGGCCCCGGCTGCGCGCCAAACCCGGCGAGCCGCGGCCGCCGCCACGTCCCCGCGCCCCGGCCCCGCCCCCGCATCCTCCGGGCCCCGCATCCTCCGGGCCCCCCATCCTCCGGGCCCCCCATCCTCCCGGCCCCACCATCCTCCGGGCCCCCCATCCTCCCGGCCCCCTCATCCTCCGGCCCCTCCCACCCCTGACGTCGCCCGGCTCGCTCCGGGCCGCGCCGCGCGGGGCGCCCGCCAGGAGAGCGCGCGGGGCGACCCCCAGGCGGGGCCCCCAGGCCGGACCCCCCCCCCGCGCGCCCACTCACCTCCGCGCGGGCGCCCGGCCGGCCCAGCTGGCGGAAGTGCCGGGCCGGGGGGGGCACTTCCGCCGGAAGCGCCGCGGCCTCCCCGGCGGCCCCGCAGCGCGCCCGCCCCGGGGGTGTGGCCGGCGGGGCGCGCCGCTTCGGAGTCGGGCGGGCTCAGCTTCTGCGCCGGTGTCCGCCCCGGGCGGGGCGGGGCGGGGCCGGGCGGCCGCGGGGAGCCCCCGGGCGCGTCTCCGGGGCTGCTCCTCCCGAGCGAGCGGACGCCCCCGGGGCGCGCGGGGCCCGCGGCCGGGCGGGGAGCTCGGGGCGGCTGAGCCGGGGCTGCGGCGGCGACTTCTCGGAACGGCCCCGCCGGCAGGAAATAGCAGGGAGCGAGAAGAGGCGCCAGCCTCCCTTGGGATCCAGGCGTTTGTAGGGAGAACAGAAACTCTAGTGGGGAAGCAGCCAGGGCCAGGGCGGTGGTCCCCACAGCGCCAGCGAGGGAGTTTAGAAGGTGCAGGACAGTGAAAGAGGCAGAGCCTGGGACAGGAGCCCCCCTGGGTGGCAGGACAGGTGAGGCTGCGCGGGGGCTGTCCGCCCTCCTCCAGCCCCGCCTGAGCGCTGGCCGGGAGGCAGGGGGCCTTGCAGCGCCGAAGGCCCAAGGCCAGGGTGTAAGCAGAGCACGACACAAACCCTGGTTCTCCCCCCCCCCACCAGCTGGCGTCACGTGGGCGCTAGTTTTTTGGGCACTTACCTCTCACCTACAGTGACACCCATCACTGCCCAAGGTCCTGGCTCTCTTCAGTACCCAAGGCCTGTGCTACACGCACTTTCTGAGCCGGCTTGTCCTTGGCCCCTTCTCTCAGAGGCATCTATTTTCATCACCACACTCATTCAAGCCTCCCAGCTACTCAGGCTGACGTTTGGAGCAACAGCCTAAACACCAGCTGGAAGGCTGGGCACTAAGCACTGGCAGCACACAGGTGAAGACGGTGTCTTCCTTGTAAGCACAGGACACGAGCTGTTCCCTGGCGGTGTCCCTGGCAGGGAGCAGAGGACGTGTTCCTGGGGATGTCTGGTACGCCTTTCCCGCGTGCCCAGCGGGCCTGACCAGAAAACACTCACTCCTATGGACAGTCTGTGAGCATCCTTCCCTGGCGGGGGTGTGGTGGGGACAGGGGCTTTGAAGGCGCTTAGAAGGGGGGCTGAGGGCTCCAGTTGCTGAGGCAAAGTGGAAGCCCCTGGGCAGACAGAGAAACAGCTGTGAACAGGAACCCGTCTACATGAAAGAGTATTTATTGAAAACATGGTTACTGACAGGAAGCTCCTGGCTAGTCTTAGATTATAATCTTGGCTCACAATTGGAAGTGTTACCATCTTTTCATAGTTTTTTTTTGTGAGGGGAGAGGGCTCCAAGTTTATTTCCCCTTAAACAGTCCATCCTAGGACAGGCAGATCTTATATAAATATATATACAGGTCTGGAAGTATGGCCTATAGTAGAGAAAATATATAGCACACTCTTCGCCGGGCAGCACCGACCATGCCGGCCACCAACACTGGGTGCCACGCGGTGGTCTGTCCGAGGAGAGAGGCCGCGGGTAGCGGCACCAGGGAAACCTCAGCCAGCTCCCTGAAATCATGGCCAGTGGCAGAAACCCCAAGGCCAAAGGATGCGAACTGCAGGGGCTACAATTCAGGTCCGGTGGGAGGTTCTCCCCAAGGAAGGAAGAGACATCAGTGTGTGGCGGAGCAGAGGAATCCAGGGTCTCACCACAGGCCTCATCTGGCCTCTGCCAGCAGAGTTCTTGAGCCTAAGAGGGCAGGACTTAGCCCGCAGGTCTTTGACTTGCAGGGCAATGTAAGAGCTTGTTGGCAGATGTTTCCATCAGACCCACAGCTGCGCAGACAAGCCAGGTCTGGTGGGTCTTGAGACCAGAGCTGAGAGAGCCACACTCAGCAGCATCTGGCACTGTGCGAGGCCACAGTGAGCCCTCACAAAGACAACAAACGCAAGATGAGGCATCTACTGACAGGCCAGGGCCTCTGCGGACGGGAGTCAGGGGCCTCCCAAGGCAGCCTCCCGGAGGCTCTCAACATGCCAGTGCCGCTGTCCTCTGAGGCGGCCTTTGTGGGCCAGCTCTTGTCCCCGTGGGGTCCAGTTGACCAGAGAGCAGGCGCAGGAAGAAAGGTGAGTGGCTGTCGTTAAAGCCAGCTCAAGAAGCAGTTTCATGGGCTGGAAGGCAAGGGCATCTGTCCATTCCTCATGGCTAGCTCCCAGGCTCCAAGGTGATGGGGGCTGGGGAGCAGCGCACCCTGCCTTCATGACTGCTGGCGGACAGGGACCAAGAGGAAGCACTGGGTGGTCCGAGGTGGGCTTGCAGAATGGCTGGCACTTACTGGCCACCACAGTCACCACAGATTCTGTACAAGCAAAAGACAAGGCACCAGACTGTGAGTGTTTCTCCTGGGCCCCAAGTCCCGTCCCGGGCACTGACGTCTCCAGCTCCAGGCTCAACCGTAGTGGTAGACGAAGTCGTAGCTGCTGGGCTCCTTGGGCACCGGGGGTGGGGCTTCCGGAATCTGAATGTTCTCCAGGTCCAGGAGCCGCAGCTTCATCTCCATGCTCAGCAGGGTGTCCAGGTCACTCTTGGTCAGCTCGCTGGACATGTCCTTCCCTAGGAGGGCACTGAGGCCGTCGATCCAGATGCAGTACTGTGGGGAGCAAGATGCAAAACATCACTTGATGACCCCTGGTCAGCAACACACGACCCTGCTGAGGCCCCTGTCCTGTGCGGACCCACAGCGGTCTCTCTAGCACAACCAAACGGGAGAAGAGCCGAGGCAAACTGGGAGGTAATCATTCATTCTCGCAAAAGATCCTTCTGTGTTTGACGAGGGATTTAAACTCTTTGAGACAATGTGAACTAAGATCTTAATTAGTGGATACAGCAAATTGAGAACTGAGTGCTGGGCATCAACTACTTGACATCAGCAATGATGGGCACAAATACAAATTGGAGAACAGCTGAGCACAAAAGGAGTCACTGCAGGGCCTCAGTTGTTTTTAAAAAGTAAATTAAAAAAAAAAAAAAAACCCACACAGTCCATAAATACTAAAAAAAAAAATAGCTTCCTGAGAAACTGAACTCAAGGGTCTCATAAGAAGGAGTAAGAGAATTCTCCCCAGCCCTGTAACTCCACCTGTCCTCTCTGTTGCCTTTTTCCTTCCCCCACACCTTTGTCACCTGTCTCTGTACCTGCTAGTTCTTCTCTAGTCCTACTAAAACTCCCCTGGCAGCTCAGGCCCTGCCTAAGCATCTCCTCCTTCAGAAGCCTCCTCTCCCTCGCCCCCCAGTTCCCTCTGATGGCTCCCAGAGCCCGCCAGATGGGTCTGTTCTCCACCGCAGTTTCTCACTGCATATCTAGTATCTCCTGCTACTGCAGGTGAACAGTCAGCCCCAAGGTGGCGGGACCAGCTCCACCTGGACTCCCTGCTCAGGGTCCACTGCAACACAGGCCGAGAGCGCTAAGGAGGGAGGGTCTGTCGATCACTTGGGTACCCAGTCACAGAGGGACTGAAAAGAGATTTTCCTAGTCCCAGGCAAATACATTACCCCACGCTGACCTTGTCTCTCTAAGGACAATCCAGGGCTGTGGCTGCAGAGGACCCGGGAGGGGCCAGCCCAGCATGGCCTGCAGTGTGGCAAGTCCCGGGTGTCACACAGCCTCTTGGTAGCTCATAGCCCTGCCAGTAGGGGGCCCACTGTGCCCCTCCACCTGAAGAGTCAGAGAGGCTCCACTGACCAAGGCAGCACCACCTGCTCACCTCATACTTATTAGGTGCGATGAAGTTTAAGGTCTCATCAGGGTCATACAGGATGGAGAAAGCTAATTCCAGCACCTCCTGAAGGAGAAAGGGTTTCAGTTACTTGGAGCAATCGAGTGGCTTGGGCGCTGTACACCAAGGTCTTGGCCAAAGTCCTAGTTAACTTGGCCACACCACCAGAGTACTGCCTGGGAGGTGATGTCGTCAGGCCCTGGGCACATGCATGCGTGTGGCTGGGGAAGCCCAGGGTTCAATCAGCCGTCCCTCAGCCACTCCCAGCCCGAGCCACCCCTAAGATGTGGTGATACATCCAAGGTTTCTTAGTTGAAGGTATCACCACACGCAGAACCTTTTGTAAGTCAGTGCCCACGATGGTATATCACCTTAAATATAGATCTTAGTAATTAAACTGAAAGCCTTGACAGTTTAAAAAACCACCACAACGAAAACAATTTGCAGCCAAAGCTAGGACAGTCTGAGCATCAACAGTGTAACTGCAATGAACTAAAACAAAGAGAATTTGCTAATACCACCACACACGCAAAATTGGTCGCTGTGGATGCTATCAGGGAACTAGCTCACTGTTCTAAAAGAAGGCACATGAAAGGAAAGAATCAAGCATTGATCCTCCTTTCTTACATAAACCGTGCTACTGGGAAGCCAATCGCAGCCGACAGCAAGTTTCTCCTCAGAGAGTATTCAGCTCATAAATGAAAAGGAATGGCTGCATTAGTGTCACTAGCCGCAACCCGTAATTCACGGCTGGAACCAGGCGCCAGAATTCTGCTCACCTCACAAAAAGAGAGACCACCACACACGGGCCTCTGGACAGAATCTGCTAGGAGGCAGGGCCTGCTAGGAGGCAGTCTCCCCCGCCCCCAAAACAAGGTCAAAGCTGAACTGGATCAGCCTCCAGATCTACAGGTCTGGGACGGAGGAACAAGGGACACTACACCATGGGGAGCCAGTGGGCCAAAGTTGAGGCTCTGGGAAACCTACCAAACAAGCAGCCTGGTCCCTTCAACTAATAAACTGCAAAGAGAGAAAAAAGCCGGAGGAGCCGGAGGGGGAGCTTATGAGTCAAGAAACTTAAAAGATTAACCACAGAGTGTGGACCTTATTTGGATTCGAATTTAACAAACGAAATGGGTGTCGGTGTGTATATGTGTGTGTGCATATATTTATGTTTTTTTATAGAGAAATTACGGTATTTGTAAGACAGTGGAAACCTAAACATCAGTGGAGTATTTCATGTTAAATAACTTCTATTTCTACTCAGGTATAGTAATAGTGATGATGTTCAAGAGTTAAAATTATAGTGGTATAGTCCACATGTTTACAGATGAAATGACATGGTTTCGTGGGATTTTCTTCAAAGCAAGAAAGCGGGGCAGAGGACAGGCAGATTTGCATGGCTGTTGAGCCTGGCTGATGCGTATATGGGGGATCTAGCTTTTTCTGTGTATGTTCAAAATCGTTCCGAAGAAAGCATTCAGGAGCCATTTGGAGACGGAGAGTCGGGAAGAGAGAGCTTGCAAACTGAAAGGCAACCCTGCCCGACCTGCTCTCCAGGTACCAACCATGTCCCCAGGCTCCACCGTGGCAGGACAGCCTCTCCTCACCTTGTTCTGCTTCAGCGCGCTCTTCTCCTTCATGTGGGGACAATCCTTCCCGGTAACAATGGCCTTAATGTCTGCAACAGGAACTGACAAATGAAGGGAATTAGTCTGTGGAAGCTTCATGAAGCCCACCGGGTTGTGCTTCAGTGCTGGCAGGGGAGCCCAGCGCCCAGACTCCAAGGGCTGTATTAGCTTGGGGAGGGTGGCCTTGTCCTGTCCTCTCCGCCACGGTCACTTCCTACGGACAGTGGCTGCTGGGTTGTGTCAAAGCTCCATGGAGTCAGTTCAGGCCACCTGGGTTGTCCGGCTAAGGAATGGATACGCCCTCACTTCCACCTAGAAGCAGTGCACCAGGGTAAACAGCCCTGCAACAGCTAAGTTCGCAGCTAAGTTCGGCTCACACCCTTCACAGTCCTAACTGCTTTCCAGAGACAACTCATTCACGCCTCTTACAAAAGAAAGTGGCCATTATTCTCCCTTTACAAGAAAAGAAACCAAGGCAGAGGGAAGCGTTAACTTGCAACCAGTTGGAACCAACTGGAATAGCTAAGTAGGGGGAAGCCGGGGTCTGAATCCAGGCAGGCTGGCTCCAGCTCTTCTGCTCAAGCACTGCTGTTCAGCTGAGTCTAGCATCACCCTTTAAACCCATCGCACCTATGATCTCATGAAATTCTCCAGAGCCCTGTGAGCAAGCCAGGCAGAGATGACCTCTGCCCTCTGCCAGGAAAGGACACAGGTCCAGAGAGACAATTGCCCCCTGCCAGCTAATCAGTCTGAAATGGGTGGGACTAGAACTCGGGTCTCCGACATCAGGTCCAGGCACCAGGACACAACAGAGAAGGAAACCTACTTTTCTCCTGCAGGGATTCGAATGTCACCTCCCCTTGAGGGTTGTCATCCAGGTCACCATAGTGCAGGACCTTGTGGTTTAGCGCCAAGCGGCAGTACCAGAAGCGTTCTGGAACACACGGGAAGCCGGGCAGCTGAGCCAGGACAGCTCTGGGACAGGCCTGGGACAGCAGGCCGATGATTTGCCCCCTGCTGCTCCTGCAGGCCCAGGCAGGCTCCCTCCCTTGGCATGGGGAGGGCCAGCTGTATCCGGCTGCCCTCACCTTGTCTCCGGCGGTTCCCAATCTTCCGGAAACTGCTGCCCTCACACAGCCGGTTTAGGCGCTGCTGCTTGATCAGCTCGAGGATCTCAGGCTGGATCTTCTCCCTCAGCTCCCTGAGGGGGATGGGGGGGGGGAGGGTGGACATGCAGAGGGGAGTCAGGGGACAGCAGAGTTCCGAAGGTAGGCAGAGCCGCAGTGGCCTTCCCAGGTGGCACTTACACAATGGGCGGGGACTGGAAGTCATCCTGGCTCATCCTCTCTGACTGGCGCAGCCGCAGAATCTCAGAGTAGCTCAGGCTTCGCAGCTTGCTCTTGAACTGATCCAGGGAGTTGGGCTTGGAGGGCAGGGCGCGAGTGATCTGCTCTCGGACCACCTGCATGACCTGAGAAAGGAAAAGGGCAGCCCTCAGGCCCACCCTGACAGCGGAAAGACTCTGGTTCCGGCTCCGCCCTCCCCTGGCGCAGCACAGCAGGCCTGCAGAGCTCCCGTGAGTCAGGCCCTGCTGCCGTGAGTCAGGCCCTGCTGCCGAGGCTACCTTCTTAGGGGGCCATTTAGGACAAATGCCTGTGGGTGATGCATCCCGAGCCTCACACAGGTCAGCGAGTCAACAGGTGGTAGAATGAGCTCAGGTCTTTGGAGTTAGAGAGGTGGGTTCAGGTCTTGACTCTGCACCTCAGTCTGTTCCTTGAGGCATCACTTAACCACCTCGGGCCGCCCCTGCTCATCTCTGCTGCGGCAGGAAGGAAGACGTACCCGTGACAAGCCGCCGCGGAGAGTGAGGGGCGCTGTGGACGCAGCACTGGGCACAGAGGGTTGTGTCCAAAAAAGCCCGACACAACAGTTCAAAGAAAAAGAGGGTCTCACACCGCACATGCGGTATGATCCCCCGGGGAAGGAAAGTCTACAGAGGGAAACACGTAACAGTGGTCGTCCCCAGTGGTGGATTTATAGATGGCTTTTCTCCTTAACACAGTTTTCACGAGATGAGTAGTTTCAAAACTCTCAACTTGCACACTCCCAGCTTTTGAAGGCTGAGCAGCGCACTACAGAGCGCGCTCTGGGAAAGCACTGAGATGGACAAGGCACCCCGGCACGGCATGGAGCCACCCCACCCTCCTCCCAGTTCATGCGCGCGGTGGGGGGTGGTGTGCTGGCTCTTCTGGGCAAACAGGGCACCTGGGAGTCACCTGCGCCAGGTTCCAGAGGCTAACCCGTGCCTCAGCCCCGGCCAGCTGCCACCAGGCTGGTCTTCCCACCCCCGGATCCCCAGGTTCTGGCCAGTCGTCAAAACAGTCATGGGCCTCAGAGGAGGTCCGCAACGCTGACCTTGTTGAAGTCCTCGGCTGTTGCCCTCATCTCCTTCCAGGTCTTGTTCAACAGCTGGATGCAGATGCCGAACAGCTCTTCGAACGCCCGGTCATGAGTGAAGAACATGGGGTGGTAGTCATTCCGCCCTTCGTTGGCTGTGCAAGACAAGACATGGGCAGCGTGAAGCTGGGCGCTCACGTTCAGAAACTGGATCTCCTGCTTCTGAGTCCCAGGAACAAAACCGGACCAAGGGCTGGGGCTGGTGAAAGGGTGGGATGGGCATTTCTCCTCAGCCTCCTCTTCTAGGGCACTGCCACGCAGTCTGGCCTACCCGGCATCAGCTGGCCCTTCCACACAGATGTGGACAGTGGGGAGGCTTCAGACAAGGCTCAAGTTGCCACCTCACATGCAGCAATGGCCAGGGTTCCCATAAACAAGAATGAGAGGGATTATAGCTTGCTCGGAGATCGAAACCAAAAGCACAGTAAGGTTTCCCAGCCCCACTGACACCTAACTTCACAGCCTCGAGTCTCACAGGCTCTCGAGTATACCAGGCGCGGCAGAAGGAAGCGGGGCTGCACAGACTTACGTAGCTCCCCAACCTGCAGGATCTCGCAGAGCATCTTGGTGAGCTCGATGGCACTGCGGCCAAAGGGGCACTCGTGCTTGTCTTCCCGGCTGCTGTTCTCCAAGACGATCTGAGGAGAGAGAGGGGGAGGAAGGATAAGCGAGCTGGGAGAGGGAGGCAAGAGATGTGACCCAGGACAAAGAAGCTGGCCCCCTGCCTGTACCCGGATATAGGTGTCCTGGTGGACTTTAGCCAAATATAGCATGTTGTCCAAGGCCAGCATTCCAGGGGGAGTCTGGGTGAAGTCCATTGCTGGGTTGATGTGATTCTGGAGAAATAAGAGCACAATTTGAGAGCAGTCTCCTGTGTACTCAGTAACCTGGAATACAGGCCCCCCAGCACATCCTCCTTCCCGCTACTATGGCTCATCACACACCTGTCTTTACTAGACTGGGGGTTCTTGGCCAACTGCGTGTTGCGCCCCGGATAGGGTGCAATAACAACTTAATTCAGTTTGGCCCATCCTCAAGCCACTGTGTCCCATCCCAACACCCAACCCATCCCAGCTTGTCTTTTTCTTTTTTTTTTTTTTAGAGATTTATTTATTTATACAAGAACCGGGGTACAGACCAGATGTGCGGGAAGGAGAGAGGATTCACCAGAGACAGCGGGGAACAGAACAGGCAGACTGATGAAATACACTGCTGAGGGGAGCAGCAGGCATGACAGGAGAGGTCTGCCGCGCCACGTGGGACCCTCACCGGCCAGCCGGGAATGAACCTGTGCTGCAGAGGCTGCGGACAGCTGCACAGTGCAGCGCTCAACCGCCTGCGCCTCCAGGGGAGGCCCCTACCCCAGCTTTTCAAAGAAGCTAGCTAAGCTGGAGAGAGCACTGGGCCCTCTCTCTGCACTTGGCTGACCCCGCCGGGCTCCTCGAGAGCCATCTGGTTTATTTCACAGGGCCAGATGCTGCACATAGACTTGTGAACCTGCCGCTGTTGAGGCAAACCAGTGTGAAGGCACCTCTGGTCTCTTACTGTCGTTTATTGCAGACCACGTGAAGAAGGGGGCGGTCTCAGGCTCTGTCCGAGTGAGACATCTGGCAGAATTCCCATCATGGCAGACGGCTACCAACACCTGCGCTCAGGGAAACTTACTGTGAATCCCAGCATTTTGTAGTCCTTGGTGTACATGGCTTTGCGTTTTTCTGTCCCACTCCCAGGGACATTGCTAGGGTCAGATTCTGCATCAAATGCAATCCTCCTCAGTTCAAATATAATGTCTCTTTGAGCCTGAGAGGCAAACAGACAGACAGCAGGTCAGTTAGCCAGCTGAGGGAGCCAGGAGAAGGAGGAGTGGGTCAGGGTTTTCAGACAGAGCTCTGGTCCTGATAGATCTCTTAGGAGGCACCCCTCTACCTTAGCAGGACAGAGCTGGGCATGGCCTAGACAGCCCCCCAGCAGGAAGAGATGAGGAAAGGCGCAGAACTGAGCCCCCAGAGGAGACAGAAACCCCCAGGCACACTACAGGACCTCGGGTGGGATGCACCACACCCAACAGAAAGCAGCACAAGGGAAGCTCCACTCAGCACCAACCTGGTCATTGGGGTCCATCTTGGTCATCATCCTTTCTTCCAAAAGGTTAAAGGTCAGGACTTGGAGGACATACAGCTGATGGGCCATCTCAGTTTTAATTGGGCGGTTCCCTCGGATCACATGCTGGCAAAAGCAAAGGCAGGGAGCAAAGGGTTGAGCTGATTGTCTTTTACCAGAGTCACATCACGGGAAGCGGGGCTTTCCTCCCCTACACGGATACCTCCCCTTCTAGAAGGGATGAAGCATGAATGGCTCCATTCAGCAGACAGGACTCCCTGCTGGCCCAGAGGGCACCATCCCTTTCTCGGCACTCCCCCAGGCAGGGAAAGTGGGATGAAGGGCGGAGGCCACAGCCTAGCCGCCAAAGAGGGAGGCGACCCAGTGAGATCATGGCTGGGAGATCTGCTGCCATCAGGGCCCCGCAGGCTCCCTAGCTCAGGACAATAGAGCTCACATGGGTGTGCATGGGAGACTCTGCTCAAAGGGGGGGGGGGCATCTAAAGCTCCTTGTGCAGCCCCCCCATTTCTCTCTCCCGCTCCTGTCTCCTATGCCCCCCTCCCCACAGCCCTGGCTACCCCCTTCCATGTCCCCACCTCCTCTCACCCTGGCCTCCCAACTCTCTCCATGGTCCCACCTCCCTCTCAGTTAATCACCTCCTCCTTCGTCCTCTGATGCCCACCCCCAGCTGTAGTGCCCCCTCCTCCTCCTGCTCTGTCTCTCCCTAGCATGTGACACCCCCTCTACAGTTCCTCCAGGCTGATCACTGCTTGGTCATGTTCTTGTCTCACTCTGTCCTGTTCTCACTCCCACGACAGCCTGTTCCTTCCTGCGTGCTCCCTGGTATTTCTCGCTCCTCCTCCATCATCGTGAATCCTGTCACACTTAGTCTTTTCTTGATTAAATGAGACCCTGTCCCATTCCCACAAGTGCCACCTTAGGGTCCTTCATGTCCTTGGTCCAGCTGTGTCTCTCAGCTGGGCTGCCCACTATGGCGGCCCCAGCCATGTGTGGCTATCTCTTAAAATTTATTTAAGTTTGAAAGAATGGCCCTCAGTCACCCTAGTCACAGTTTAAGCTCGAGGGTCAGGTGCAGGTAGTGCCCACCACCCAGTGATGGCCGTGGAACATTCCCTCATCACAGGACGTCCCACCGACAGCCGCCTCCAGAGTGCCCTTTAGGTTTAAGTGCGTGCTCCAGGGCCTGCTCTGGCTCCAGATCCCTCTCCTTACACCTGCGTGCCCCCAGCTGGTGGCCCCTAGTCACAGGTGGCAGTTGAACACCTGAAGGGTGGCCGGTCTAAACTGAGACGTGCTGCAAATGAAAGGTGTGCACCAGGTCTTGAAACCTTAGTGTGAAAAAGATGGAAAGTATCTCAATTGATCATTTTTTCTATTCATTATTTGTTCCAATCACTGGGATATATTGGGTTAAATAAAACATGTATCATTGAAATTAATTTCCCCTCTTCCTTTTTTATTGCTACTAGACTATTAATGGAAGGGGGGTGCTCATCGCATTTCCAGGGTCCGTGCTGCTCCAGTCCTGCTCTCCCCCCATCCTGTCTTCCTCTAGACCCGCGCAGCCCGACACGGCAGCCATGGGGGGGGGGGAGCTAACTTTAAGCGGAAATCAAGTAAAACCACAAATTCAGTTCCCCAGTCACATTAGACACATTTCAAGTGCTCCAGAGCCATGCGTGGCTCCAGCTACCGTTTCAGACAGCACTTTCGCGGCCACCAAATCCCACTGGAGATAGTGCAGCTGATCGACCTCTCCCTGTCCCTGCCGAGGCCCTCACCCTCCCTGCGCAGCCTGCTAGCTCCATCCAGAGCTCCTTCTTAGATGTCTGTCTCCCCCAAGCTTGTGTTCTCTCTCTCTGCTAAGCTCTACCTGTCCCTGTGGCTTCCCTTGCCATCCCCAGGGCTCTTCCCTGCCCTGGCCACTCCTGACCCCTCCGTGCCTCTTCTTTCAGCCCGCTCCAAACCCATTCCGTTCTCCGCTCTCTGATTTCTCCTTAATGCTGCTGTTCCTTCCTCCTCACCTTTCTCCATAATTCAAAACATCACCCCGAAAAGGTTAAAGCTGACGTAATGTTGGTTCTCATTCACCTTAATCTTCCTTTCTCAAAGGGCAGACCCCATAGCAAAGCCACTACTCCTGCAACTGAAGCTTAAGCAAGTACAGCTCCAGTCTGCTGGGTTAGTTTCACCTCAAGTCTCATTTGACTGCCGGGACCTGGGGGCCAACGCTCTCTGGCCTGAGAGTCAGGCTCTGCACTGAAGTGAGCACTGCTGACGGGTCCCAGCAGACCCCAGACTGGGGCCTTGACACTGACTTGTCTTCCATAGTGGAATCTTTGCTTGTTCAGAAGCCCAGCTGAACTTGTAAGCTCATTCTGATAGGGGACGACGACGACTTAAGTGTTCCCAGGCCCTGGCAAGCAGCCTGGAGCATTTTGCTCAGGGCCCTCCCACCAGGCTGGAGGGGGACTATGGCCAGAGAGGCAGCCAGCGGGGAGGGGCTCCCTCCATGAGGTGGAATGTGCCAGGCTCTGCGGGTCCAGCTGGGCACTAGACTTCACAAGTGCCCCAGCCAACTTTGTGAATTCTGTCACCTCTGCATTCTGTTCCCTACACATGAGCACCCATAAGAGCCCAGTGCTTTGAGGGCCTGGCACCCTGCCGAGCACTGAGTCTCCACAAGCAGAGGTCCAGGGAACTGCTTGGGGCCTAAGACTGGTCACTGGCAGAGTGGGGGCTAGTAACGCTAAAGTTTATGTCAGAATTACTAAGCTCCTCATACCTGACTCCTGGTTTTCATGGTGCTCCCTTCACTGAGGAGTCCTGGTTCTCCCTTGTTCCCTCCCCCCACCACAGATTTATTTATTTATTTATATAAGCACTGGGCACAGTCAGAAGCGTGGGAGGGTGAGCAAATTCACCAGAGCCAAAGCGGGGAACAGAACAGGCAGACTGATGAAATACACTGCTGAGGGGAGCAGTGGGCACGGCAGGAGAGGTCTGCGCACCATGTGGGACCCTCCCTGGTATCACCGGTGCTGCAGAGGCTGTGGGCAGCTTCTCAGCCCAGCGCTCAACCGCTGCGCCACCAGGGGAGGCCCCTCCCTTGTTTTTGACAATTGACAAAAAGGTCTCTTCCACACCCAGGTCCTGGCTCTCCTCCCAGCTCCCGCACAGCCCTACCTCTCACCTCAGCCTCTCCCAGCCACATTCCCACCCGCTAACAGGAAATCAGACCTCCTTCCAGATGCCTCCCCCTCCCCACCAGCTCTCCCCCACCCCCCACCCCCCCCAGGAAACATACACATCTTGCAGTTATTGCTTTCAAAAATGCCAGTCTGGTTATTTCACAATCCTGATTAAACCCTCTCAGCTGCCCTTGGCAAAAAGACCAAGGCCTCATCACAGATCTGCACGCTGGAGTCAGAGGCACATTCCGAGAAGCAGCCCCCACCGGGGAACCCCTTTTCTTCTGGTCTGTACCTATCCACAGACTCTCCTGAGGGGACCCACTAAAGACTCCCAGGCCCTCTCCCATCACTGTTGTTGGTGGGGAGGGGCTCCATCTGTCCTTCCCTGACCACCAGTCTCAATGGAGCCACTGACCACAGGGAGCTTGAACCACTCGTCTTCCCCACCGGACGGGAGGTTCTTGGGGAACACGGCGTCTCATTCGCCTATCCCAGGGCGCCACACAGCTCAGGTGTATGATGGGTGCTAGCTGAATGAATTACTTTCCTCTTTTGTGTCTATTTTTTAACACATTCCCCCCGGATACACATTTTTGGAGGGTCGGGGCCACAAGGAGTATAAGCAGGTCTTAGAACTCCCACAATTCTTGGTGGGGGCCTTCTAGAGACACCCCCCCTAAGAAGTATTCAGCTGATAGAGTTCCCTCCAAGTGCCCTCCCACTCAACAGGAATTTCAACAACAGTACAACTATTGTAATAAAAGTTGCTATTAATAGTAACAAAACAACAACAGTAACAACCATAGCTTGACCCAGGAACTTACATTAAGGATTATGGACCGAAGGTGCTTCTGTGCAAATGCGTTGGCCATATCCTATTGGAGAAAATAAGCAAATATAAGGCAGGGTGGCAGGCTCACAGCTGGGGCAATGACAAGAGAGGAAGGCCACGTCCTAGCTCTGGGGCTTTTCTCTGAAATGTTTTTTTCCTCTCAAATGAAAAGCAGGCAAATGGGGGGAAAAAAAAATCTGACCACCAAATGCATTTTATAGACTGACAACTTCCTTTACTTTTCTTTTTCTTAGTGTAAATTAACTCAAATAAGGTCTCCCTTCCCCATGGCACAAAGCACTGCATCATCTTCAGAAGAGGGACGCAGACTGCTCAGGACAAGACACGTGAGCTACAGGATGTGGCCGATGGACAAGGCGCGGGAGCACAGAGCGGGTGACGTTCCCAAGCCACATGCACGTCGGGGCAGACGCCACCAAGGCCGGAGGGCACCCCAGAGAGGCACTGACCCCAAACCCAGGACAGGAGTCTGTCCCAGTGCTGAGGGGGACAGACACTCTGCCACATGATTCACTTCTGAGTGGTTTAAAGAACAACGTGTTGGGTATTTTGGGGGAATTTTTCATAATAGGGTCACCTTCAGATTTTGACAGTAATGCTTTATTTATTTAGCACACTAGGGAAATAAAGTATCATTGTAAGTGATCTTCTAGGGAATGAAGCTTTAAGGGTCCTCTCAGCATCATTATTTTGACCATTCTTATGCAAATCATCTAAAAATATATTATATACATTTCTATATTTCTGAAGAGACCATAATGATTATAATTTAATCACTGCCAAGGACTTGGCTTCATCAAAAAGAACATCAGTTATTATTCTGTGTTGTGACATTATAATACCCTAAGGAGCTATTGAAATGTGAAGCTATTTTCCCCTAAACAAAATGGTCCCAGAATATTGTGCTTTTAATTTTTCTGACAGCTTTTCATAATTCTTCTGTCTCCTCCTTCCAATGTCAGCCATCGCTTCTTACTAATGATAATTAGCATGACTTTCCTTTCTAAACTGCTGCCTTCCTTTAATTTTATAGATAGTTCTAAATCAATGGGCCTGGGAGAGCTGTCACACCTCTCCTATGCAGCCAAATCCATGAGCTCTTGTCATTTTTCTGAGCTGAAAGGCCTTTCTCTCTCACTTCCAGATTTCTAGCCATATTCCAAATGGCTGACACTGCCAGGAACATTAAGTTTTACTTTGCATCCCCTGAGCACAATCTGGCCAGCAGAGGAGGAAGGTGGCCTAGAAACTTCTTTGAAAGCTATAGGAGGTTGGTTTGAGATGAAATCTTGCTGTGGACAGCTCACAAAGTGGTAATTGGCCAGTGGGCTACTGCTAAAACATAAAGGCCCTGGACTAAAAGCTTCTCTGTGGGGCAGGGGGAAAGCAGTCATCCTTTTTCATATCCTCCCATAGCCGACCTCTCGAAAGCGCCTTCTAACCAAGAAATGAGCATCTGAACTCCCTTTTGTCAGATGTCTAAACCTTTTCAAATTCCTTCAGCCTAGAAAGCATCCAAAAGGGCATGGATTTACCTTTACTCTTTGCTACAGCAAGCCAGAAGGCGCTGCATCCTGGGATTGTCTAGATTGAAGTCACAGGCTGTTTCTGCATCTGATCTTCCCTGGCCGCACCACAGATCCACACACAGACAAGTTACAAAGGGAAGACTAAGCCACATCCCCTGGGGCAGGTGTCTCCTTAAGCCTGTGTGGGCCTCTCATCTGCCCTCCTCCCCAAAGCTTCCGGACAACGGAGATTTGCAGCACATGACCTTTGCCTGTGTCTTGGGGTTCCCAGAACATCTAGATCTGCTCATGAGATTCTCACCCAGCTTGACCTCCCCACCTGGAAGAGAGCCGGAGCCCTTTCCATACAGCGATGCTACTTACAGTGACAGGCAGGTCTAGAGGATTAAGATGCTTGTCCTGCCGGCAGAAAGCAAAAAGCACAGAGAAGCAGATGGAAGAATGAGCTTTCAGCTTACATTCAAAACAGGACTAGGAAGGAAGAGATTAACAGAGCAAAGCCATCCAAGAAAGACAAGGACAGACAGAACCACAGATGCTCCTGGTCCTCCCACTAAAGTCTATCCAGAGCTTGGTACATGATCCCGCATGAATTCCAACTTACTGAGTCCATGGTATTGACCGAGAATTAAAAAGTCTTCCCTTTGTAGAACCACTTGGGTTTTTGCCAGAGAAATCCAGAATGTTAGCGTCAGAGGGCTCTTAGAGATTGTTTGATCTGCCCCTTTCACTTAATAGACTGATACCCAGAGAGGTTAAGGCACTTGCCCAGCCAGTGGCAGGAAAGGAATTAGCCTCAGAGCTCTGGAGCCTGTTTGCTCCTCTGCCCAGCTGGTCCCTGGTTTCCTCAGTTATCAAACAGGAGTCTTGTTTTTTTTTTCCAAGACATCCTTGAAAAGTTAGCGGAGCATGTTGCTCCCATGTTACAGGTGGGAAACAGGTTCACAGAAGCAAGTGATTTGCATAATGTCACAAAGCTAACAGGGGAAGAAAGAAATTGAGAACCTGGATGTCTGCACATGAAACGGGCTAAGTCCCTCCGCTTTCATTTTGTTAAGTAAGGATCTCATTTGTTTTGGCCTCTTTAGCCTCAACAGTGATCTTGGTGGGTCTTTCCTTTCTTTTTCATCCTCTAATCAAGTTGTCAGCAAATTAAGGCCAAATTAGGCTTATTGCCTCTTTGTGTAAATAGGATCTTACTAGAAGATGGTTGAGTTTACCTATTGTCCCAAGGGCAAGGCGGAGCAGCTGATGTGTAGGCCAGAGGGCCCACAACTGAAAAATAGCTACTCTCCCATCCTTTGGAGGGACACATTTTGAGGCCGCTGCTCTGACCTTGGACTCCACTGTTTCCCTCCTGGTTCTCCCCTGGGTCACCTTAACAAAGCCACTCTGATGGGCTCTGGCCAGAGGGACAGAAGGAAAGACTCTCGGGAAAATGGCTGGGTCCCTGCTGTCTGCACAGCAGAGGGTAGGTGGGTGAGAATTCTTCTCTCAGAAGAGCCCAGATGAAAAGCTTGAATAGGCAGCCACAGACCTGTCGCTTGTCCTCGGGAGCCTTCAGAAAAAGTGCGTTAATCAGTGCAATGGCGTAGGTCTGAATCTCCTGGTTGGAGCTGTGTCAATGGAGAAAGAAGCAGAGGGAGATTAGGAGACTGACCGGCAAGGTGATGCTTAGAGACCAATCACATGCAGACTGTAATCAAATAATCATCAGGGCTAAGTCTCAAACACCTGGAAAGGGGCACACTCCTGGCCCAGCACTCCAGTAGTGGGATGTGCCAGAGACAGTAATCAGAGCGCAGGCCCAGCCCTGGCAGCTGGGTGCTCCACTAAAGTACCATTGAAAATGACAGAACAGTAAGTAGCCCAAATGTCCACACCAGCAACTCTGTTCATCCATAGGAAATCTAAGCAGCCATTAAAAACTACCCCGGGGGCCTCCCCGGTGGCACAGTGGTTGAGCACTGGGTTGCGAAGCTGCCCACAGCCTCCGCAGCGCTGGTTTGATCCCTGGCCACCGGGGGAGGGTCCCACATGGCGTGCAGACCCCTCCTGCTGCCTGCTGCTCCCCTCAGCAGTGTACTTCATCAGTCTGCCTGTTCTGTTCCTGGCTCTGGCTCTGGTGAATTCTCTCACCTTCCTGTGCTTCTGACTACATAAATAAATAAATCTTAAAAAACAAAACAAAACAAAAAACACCCCGATTAGGGTAAAGGTTCCTAACCTGGGATCCCAGGGTGGGCTTAGGGTATCTGTGAATCCTAGAAGTGGTGCAGAAATTATTCTACATCTTCAACTATGTGGTATTTTTTCTAAGGAGACGAGAGCCCACAGCTATTACTGGATTTCCAAAGGCTTCTGGGATACAAAAAAGACTTGGAAGAATCTTGACATGAGGAGACGTATAGGATACATTATTCAGTAAAAGAGTCCAGGTAAATATAGTATGTATAATAAGAGCCCAATTTTGTTAAAAATCTGCCCAGAATCCTGAATTCCTGGCTCTCCACATGCTGTGGTAGGCACATAATATGGTGCTTTCCAGAGGGGGCTGGGCTTCTGGGTCAGCAGAGAGCACCGTGGCAGCTAGCGGAGGGCAGGGAGGGTCCCATAGCACACAGCAGAGCATGGGACTTCTGGTGACAGCTACTGGGCCTAAGGAATGCCATGATCCTCTAACATCCTCACGGAGGCCACTGAGTACCACTGAGCATTCAAAGACAACGAAACAGAGCAGTGAGACCGAAAAACCAGAACTCGCCCTCCGGAGTGTACGTTGCCCCCTGACCTCCATCCACCTTTCGGGCTTTTGGGTATCGAGAGAGAGGCTGCGGGGTTCCTAAAAAGCGACAAGGGAAAACCAGAACTGCAAATCCCTTTGTGCTTTCTTTTCCCTTGGCTCTGTGGGGAGGAGCAGGGGAGCGGAGCTGCGTGTGCTGGAAACACCACTTCTGGGAGCCGTGGTGTCCCTGGAGCTGGCGGGGCTCCAGCAGCATCCTTTATCGTCCTGCACCAGGCAAAAGCGAGAGAGAATCGGCAGAATCACCAGGCTCATTCTGAGAAGTCCAGACCCTGAGCCATGGACAAGGGTCAGAAGTGAAGGAAAAAGAATGGCGAGGAGAGGAACAGCGTTCCACACCCATCCTCTGGTTTTGTTTATTATTAAGTAGAACATTTCAGGAAGCGCTAAGCTTCTTAAAAAATAAAAACCCTACATTTACTGAATACCTGTCGCTAGGCTAGGCTTTCTTTTTTAATATTATTTGATCCTCACAATTCTGAGATGTGGGGATGATTAATTTTTGTTTAGAGATGGGGAAACTGAAGCTGGAAAAGATGGGGTAACCTGCTGAGGGCGGAGACCTCGCGTGCAGTCAAGCCGGGATCTGAACTCTCCTGCACTCACCCCTACCCGGTACACAGCACATTGCTGGTCCAGACTTAGTGTCCATCCAATAATTACTAATTGAGCTTTTACTTCAATCAGAGCAGGGAATATACAAATGATTGGTCCCTATACCCAGAGAGCTCAAAGTTTAAAATGGAAGACATAATAGGAATTATGACATTCTTTTATGTCTATGTAATCACCATAGGTACAACCAGATTATCTGACCCATCAGAGGAGAAAGCATCTAATTCTGCCTGGCACCATGGTGGTTAGGAAGATTGAGGGAAAGGTCACTTTATCCTGAAGGCAAGGAAAGTCACAATGGATTTCAAGCAGGAGCATGACATGACCAGGAGGGAATCATAGGAGGAACTCCAGCAATGGCGTGGAAGAGGAGATGAACGCATGAACAAGCGGACCAGCAGCTTGTAAAAGCAGCACAGTAGAAAGTAGTAGGATGGGGAGACTTAACCAAGCAGAGGGCAAGAAGAGGACAGAGAGGGCAGGGGGCAGGCCCGGAGCTCTTACTCACACCTGGAGGTGAGAGATGAGCTGCCCCACAGTGATCTCCTCGGCGATCTTCTGGTACAGACTCTGGCTGTTCAGGACCATGCTCTCCAGGATGGCCAGGGACCGCTGAAGGATGGACACATCCACCATGGGCTGGCTCACGTACCCTGCAATCTAAAGCCAGACAGGGGCAAATCAGGAAGCCCAGGCCTCAGAGACCTGGACAGCCTCAGGATCTGATGCCAGCCCACGGAGGCCTCTCCCAGGCACGATGCCCACGTAGGGGCACTGTCCCCAGTGGACAGTGGCATCCAGTTTATGGCAATCCTGACCAACATGCCAGGAATTCCCTAGGCACGGATAGCTCCTTTCAAGTGGCAGTACCCGGTCAACGGTGCTGCCTCAAAATTAAAGAACTTAATCCTTTGTTTTCAAAATAAGGGCTTATGTTAAAAAGCCAAGTGTAGAAGCAGAGGATCCCACTGAACCAGGATGTCCTTTTGTGTGCATGCTCTTCTCCGCCCATACACCGCCCCCCAGACACACGGAACAGAGGAATGCTGAGGTCTTGTAACCTCTTCTCAGTCCCTTCCATAATATCTGCGACACAAGGTTACTTCACATTTGCCTGCATCTCTCTGGCTCTGGGAAATCCCCAACGTCCTTAAGTCAATGTCAGCTGAAATTCTAGGTCAGCAGATGTAGGGGAGTTCATTGGTTTCAGTTCAGTTTTCTGAATCGCCACTGCCCCTCCTTGCTCCACCTTGGCCTTTAAGTATCAGGCCATGAAATGAATGTGCTTTTCCTCTAAAGAGGAGAGTTCAGGAAGTAGGCCAGAAGACTGAGGGCTGGTACTAGCTGACTGGCTGGTGTTGTGTCAAGTCCCCCTGAGGCCAATCCCACCATGCCCACGTTCAGCTTGGTGAGCCCGGTTCCACCTTCTCAGGGCAGTTGCTAAGAGGAGCCCTGGGAAGATCAGAGCTGGAGAATGTAGAATGTGGCCTCATGGGACAGAGGGCAGATCCTCACCAGAATGTCTGTGCTGCCTGCAATCCCACCTAAGCCTGAGAATACTGAAAACTGAGGGAGAAGAGAAAGAACACGGGAGCCTCACCTGCTTAATAAAGGTGATTGAAACCATGTCCCAGGAGACAATGCCATGGTCCATGAGTTCTAAGAAGGCAGTCAGGGTGAATGCCAGCATTTCACTGTAGCTGAGACGTGCAAAAAACACACAGAATAACACAAAGATTCAGAGTCAGCGAACACAGGTATGAAGGCGCCTACAATGGGGGGGGGGGGTTTCCATGTGAGCACCCCATGGGAAACAGGGACACGACAGCGCACACCTAGCCAGGTGAGGGGCAGGTTCCATCCAGGCATCCGCGGTTAGGAGAAAAGAGTACAAGCTCTGGGGATGGGCTCAATTCCTGTTCAACTGTTTACTGATGTGCAAATTTTATCTTTCCAAACTTTAATTTCTTCCTCTGTAAAATCGAGTTAGTCTCACTGTGTTAACCTCACTGGGTTGAGGCTCATGAGGGCAAGATGACAATGGACACACAGCTTTTACTAAAGAGCAGCCAGAGAGTAAGGATTAAAATGCTTCCCTCCTCTTTTTATATATTTAATCCTTTATGCATCTGTGTAGTGCTTTATAATTAGCAAACTATTTAAACTTCCATTTATGAAGCATGTTCAGGCCCTTTTTCACGAATAATACTCATGACAACACAGCAAGGGATTACCCCCCTTCAAAGAGGAGGAGGAGGGGCGGCCCATCCAGTCCTGCACTCTCAGGGGATGGTGGAACCCTGGGCCAGGCGGGCGGCAGCAGGGGCGTCAGGATTCAGTGCAGCTGGAAATCCAAGACTTAAAACAAATGCCCAAGATTAGTGGGTTGGTTGGGCTGAAAATTTCAACAGCTGATCCAGAACCACCGGCTGAAAGATTTCTGACTCCCTCTCTGCTAGTTTACACTCCTCAGGCTTAGAAGGCAAATGAAACATCTGTTTATTCACTGCTGATCACGACAAGGCAGTTTCCGCCTCATCTCAGCCGGGAGGATCGTGAAGATGGCATATCAGAGTTCTGGATGTCCTCGTCCCGTGACAGTGGGTGGTGAGGAGGTGGTGAATGTGGGGTAACCTACAGTAAATACATGAGTGTGGAGGGAGTGGTGAGGGAGGGGCGGGGTGGTTAGGAACAGACGTCTCTTCTAGTGGATAATGGACAGCCCGACACTAACTGCCCTGAGGCCAATCATTTCCCATAAACCAACAGGCTCTGACCTCTACCTTCCTGCCGCTCGGAACCCCTCATTTAACTCACTTGACACAGAACTGTTCTCTGCTGCCACTTAGCGCATGAGAACCCAGCTGGATGGTAAGATAAAGGACAACAGTGCTTAGACCCCTCGGGGTGGACCCTCGAGCTTGGTGCACTGCTCGATATGCAGAAGGTGCTCAATACATTCGTTTCACTGGAAATGAGAGTAAGATGCCAGCAAAAGCAGTGGCTTCCTGAAGACCCTGGAACAAGACCTCAGTCATACTCACTGGGACAGGAGCTTGGTTCCACTTTCCACAAGCCGCGTCAGCACAACGATGCCCTCCATGTTGATGAACTCGGTGGCAAAGGTCACATCCGCTGAGAGCTTGGCCAGCTCCTTCATGGCATCCAGCCGGGTGTCCATGTTGGATGACTGGGTCCTCTCCATCAGCTGGCGTGCAGCCCGGGACTGCGAGACCAGGGACAAGATCTCTGCCACCCGCTCCGTGCGGCAGGTGACTGCTCTGTGGAGAGCCCCAGGGCCTTTCTGGGGATACCTGAGCCCAAGGCAGAACTATTCCTTTGCACTGCTTAGAAGCTGCTAAATAAATGTTTACTGGAGCAATCAGGGAATTATCAGCAGGCCCAGGCCAGTGTATAGCTACCTGTATCCTTTCTGGGCCACTCTGGCCTGTGGAAGAGAGTGAAAGATCTGGGAGGTGACAGTGCACCAGCTGCGCAACCAGCCATGTAAGTTACAGAACGACTATCAGTCCATGGAGGAGAGGTTTCTACCAATTACAGCTGACAGACAGCAGAAGGGCTGTCTCTGGGAGGATTCAACCCTGGGAGAACCTGATGGCCAGAGATGCTAAGCCAGGGTCCCTGCAGCGGGTGGAGAACTTAACCAGATGATCTTTAAGATGCTTTCAATCCAAAACTGACCTTTTTTTTTTTTAACTTTCTCTCACAGTCCTTATTTCTCAAAGTGGTAATCCTGGGAATGTCTCACAGTCCTTATCATGACTTCTCAAAGTGATAATCCTGGGAAAGTTTAAGATCATCAAGAGCTGGAAGCAGCTAATTTCAGAGTTTTCTGAAAATAGTGGCCTCTGAAGACTCACCCCCACCCCCACCCCAAACCAGCACAGGGACTTTCCTCACAGGATGCTGCCTCCTGGGGGAAACACCGCTGGGCCTTCCTCCCGTGCGCTCAGGTCTTGTCCTGTGCTGAACATGATAACCTTATAGTCAGTGCCTCACAACTTACTGCTTCATCATTCTCTATTTTTTGTGCTAATTTACCGTTCTCCGCCGTGAAGGAAGACCCCGGGGAGAGGAACACTCTGGTCTTCTTAATTTTTTCTGACAGTGCTAAGTTCCCACTGCTGGCCCAAGGTCAGGCCTGTTCATACCCCTCCCCCTCTGGTGCCCCTTTTATTACAAAGATGTACAAAGATGGCCCTTTAACAGCATGCTGCGCTCGATGGTACAGAAATCCTCCAGTGTCTCGACAGACCAAGGAGGAAATGTGCGCCCCGAGAAAAGGTCACAGGATAGAACGGTCGGAAGAGCACTGGTCTACATCGCACGGAGAGACTGCCAGCTCCAAATGTTAATTTTTCCTCCCGAGACAGCATTTCTGGGCTGCTGCCTCCTGCTCCAGAGATGTGCCTCTGAGAAAGTCAACGACTCCTTGCAAGAGGTCTGTAAAACGCATCGGCACTTACATAAAAGTGAGTAATCCCAGACTGTCACATTAAATTAGCAGAGCTTGGGGGGGAGTGAAGTCCCTGAGATGAGAAGAGGTCTGAAGAGAGGGAAGCAGACAATGGAAAGAATACAGGCTCAGAGTCAGACAGACCAGGCTTTGAGAGTCGGTTCTGCCACATTTTCAGCTGTGTGACAAGGGGCAGGTTATGTAACTTTGCTGAGTCTCAGTTTCCTTGTCTGCAAAATGGGATCCTCAAGAGTACCCATCTCGAAGGGTATCTGTCAGGATTAAATGACACAGTCTGTGCAAAGTGTATACTGGATACACTTGTTCGGTAAATTTCAGCTGTTATACTCCCGTCTCACAAATGACCCAGACACTCCCTGCACCCCAAAACAGGTGCTATTGTGCCCGTCATTTTCTGGCAGTCCTCCTACATATGTCTCCAGATTCTGTCCACATCAGCCATCTTCTTTGGGGGTCAAGCAATTGAAGTAAATCCCTTCACCTGGGCTTTGGGTTCCTCCTGTCATGACCCAGCAAGGTCCTGTTCCTTAATGACCCCTCTTTCCTGCACCTTCAACCTTCTCTTCTACCTTAATGTCATTTTATGGACACACAGAAGCTGCAGCAGCAAGCACCAGGTCTGCAGGCAGCAGGACCTGGGGAAATAAGGGGCTGGAATTCAAGGAAGACCTTTCGCTGAGAAAGAAGCTTCCTCAAATTGCTTGGGTTTTTGAAACACAGGAATGTTTCGACTCTTTTCGAAATGCATGTCTGCTCGACTCTACATCCCCAAGTCACTACCTCTCTATGCACTTCCCTTAGTAACCACGAAATGTGGTCAACTCAAGGTCCTCCTCACCTTTCTTCAACTCAACTCATGATGATATGGGTGTCACCTCGTCACCCACCACACTGCTTCCGCGCTCACTGGTACCTCACACCTTCCGGCCAGCAAACAACCTTTTCTTTCCTCAGTTTACTTTCTCTCTTCCTCGCTGCAGACACTTCCTCTCCGGACACTCTCCCTGCCCTGAGCAGTGACTGCTTCAGGCTTGTGGTTTTCTACCCTTCTGGCTGCCTCCTCAGTAAGGAAGCAACCTTGAAGGGCTGCTCTTGCAGACACCAGGGGGTCATCTTAGATTGTCCCCTTTCCTCCTGCACCTGGCCCGGCGTATCTCTGTCACACCCAGGTTACCTCCCAGCTACTCTTTCTGCCCATTCTGCCGGTGCCATTGCCATTCGCCTGCACAGGCTGTCGACATTTCCCATTAGCGTCTTAAAGATTCCTCCTACTACCAACCTTCCTTTTTTTAGCCCATCTTCACACTGTCACTGAAGTGATTTTTATAAAATATATATTGGGCCTCCCCACTGGCGCAGCGGTTGAGCGCTGGGTTGCGAAGCTGCCCGCAGCCTCTGCGGCGCCGGTTCGATCCCCGGCTGCTCCCCGGCCACCGGAGGAGGGTCCCACATGGCACGCAGACCTCTTCCGCCACCTGCTGCTCCCCTCAGCAGTGTACTTCAGTCCTTCTGCCTGCTCTGCTCCCCGCTCTGGCTCTGGTGAATTCTCTCACCCTCCCGCGCTTCTGACTGTACCCAGTGCTTGTATGAATAAATAAATAAATCTTAAAAAAAAAAATAATAAAAAAATAAAATAAAATATATATTGTGTTTACAATGTACCTTCCTGCAAAAATCTTTCAATGTTTCCATGTTGCCCCTGGACAAAGTCCAAGCACAATCAGGTGCCCTCACAGGGCCTTGGGTGCCCTCACACCCAGCATCTCCCTGAATGCCACAGCCCAGCCACCCAGCGCTCCTATCCCCCCTCCCCATGGAGATGTCTCTCTGTTCAGAATACTTATTTTCTTTCTCCAGTTCCTTCCTGCTTACTCGTCCACATCTGGCCTAAAGTGTCTCCTTCTCTGGGAGGGTTTTCTGGAAACTCTCAGGGTGAGCTAGGAGCTCCTTCTCTGAGTTCCCACACCTCCCTAAGCAACCTTCTCTCAAGTCCTGAGAGATGCCCTAGACTGTATTTGTTTGTTTGCTCCCAACTAAGCTATGAAAACAAATACTGACTTTTCAGCCTCCATAGTCTGTTTCTAGAACGGGTTAGGCCCACAGCAGGTGCTCGCCTGTGGCTGTTAAATAATGGGGCTGCCCAGGAAAGCAGAATACCTACCGGGGAGATGGCCAGCTGCAAGATTGTCCCATTCTTAATGTCACTGCGAGTCTGGGGCAGAAAGAGAAAAAAGTAAGCACTTCCATTTCTTAAGTGGTTGTCACTGAGACCTTCCACTCGGGCCCTTTTTCCCTGCTTGTTCCTTGGCAAAGAACTTCTAAGACCTGACTTTTCAGTCTCCATAGTCTCAGTTTCTAGAACAGGGTCAGATCCATGGTAGGTGCTGACTCCCAGGAAGTCTAGAGGGGAGAACTAGGGCTAGTCTCCCTCATCTGCCCAGGAATCAGCTCTTTACCCCATAAATGGAAGAACCCTAATTTGGCAGAGCAAGTAGTGCCCTCTCCTTGGGAGGGCCTCCTCCCTACTGACCTGCTCGGTGATGTAGAGCTGGGGGCCGTCCGCATAGCGCAGGGTGTAATACTCCGGGTTTGGCAAGGACCACCTGGCAAGAGAGAAGCAGGAGAGCCCATGTGGCCATTCCTCTGGGCTGTAGAAAGCTGCAAAGAAATACTTTTCAGTAGAATTGCTTAAGGAGTTGAGTGGTCTATCTGGAGCACAGAGGAAAAACGCCAAAGAATTAGGATGAGATGTTAAATAAAGCACTTTATCGGCCACTCGTACAGGCTGGCACCTCAGGAGGCGGGACATAGGAGGAAGCACGGTCCCAGCTGCCACCAGGAACTCAGACAGGGCACTTCTGGATGTAAAGGAAAGACTGAAGTTGTCTGGAGATCTTAGGGACATCCTCACTGGCTCTACTTCCTGTAAGACAATGACCCCCCCAACCCCCTCACTGGGGCCCAGCTAACTGGAGGCCTTCAGCAGGATTCCTCTCCCGGTCTGGTGGTGCTCCTTTAGTTGGTGGCCTGCCCTTGTCCAAAATGAGGGCAGTGACAACTTACCCATCACAAACTTCTTTGATGATAGATCCCAAGGGCCGTTTCTGAAAGAGAGAGAGACCCTTCACCAGCAGGCACACCGACTCATGCCTGGCTCCGCAAGGGGCTGCCAAGCAGGCCCAACCAGGGGCCCAAGCATGGACGTTTTCCCTGATGGCGTCTGTTGAAGAGGACACCTTCCCTAAGCCAAGCTAACTGACCTTCCAGAGGGTGGGACTGGCCTTAGCCTTCTCACTGCTATTTCTACTCCCGATGCCAGAGGTCTTCTCCCTGAAGACAGCCTCTGCCATCACACCCTGACCCCGCTCCTGCATCGCAGCTTCTCATCTCGGGAGCTTACCTGGTCGATTTCAAGGAGCTGAGCATTAGCACCTGGCCACTCGATGGCCACTTTGACGATGTCTGATGGCGGAGGCATCGTTTCCAATGGGCCCTGCTTCCCCAAGACACACACACAGACACCGCTGCCTGGGGAGAGAATCAGCAAGAGGGGGGTGGGGCGGGGAGGGGAGTCACTCAGTTTGCCTTCATCATCCCCTTGCCAATGATTCTGAAGACTCAGAAGATAGACAGTGTCCAAAGTAACACCTGGAACTACATGGTTGGAATTTTTCTAGATCACCCCACAACCTCTTGGCTTTCTGTCTCTTTAGAGTAAATCAGCAAGGAGAAATGGGACGGACCTATCTATCAGTTGCAGATCAGCCAGGAGCAAGATCTGCCAATGTGACCCCTCAGTGTAAGGGTCGAGAGGACTCCGCGGTAGAAGAGCATATTTACTGCACACTCCTGTCTTGGGACCTGGAGGAGACGCATATGTTCTGAGGCAGATAAGAATAGACACAGCCTTTTCTTGGTTGAGCAGTCAGCTGAAGGAGCCAGCCGCTCCTGCCTGCAGCCATCCCAAGATCCCGGTGTCAGCAGGGCCCGGCCACATGCTCCCTTGCCGCCTCCCTAGTTACTGCTGCCGCTCCTTCCCCCTCAAAGGACACAATGTGGAGCCTCATTTGTGTGGGATGAGGCGAGTTCAGAAAACTGGGAAGAGAACTGGGACAGGAAATGCTATTTTAGTCCCTCTCCCCGAGGGCAAGGGCTGCTGAGAGCTCCAGGGCAGGGAGGAGAGGAGCCCCCCACACCAAGGCGCTTCTCCGGGAGCACGGGCTTTGGAGGTACCTCTGGCCCCCTCCCCCCGCTTCTCTCCAAAATGAAGAATAAATCATTTTGAACAAGTCTGGAAGATGGGCCCATGTGACTGGTCTCCTAGGCAACCAGCCGAGCTTAGTGGTACTCCAAGCAGTAGCTAAAGCGTTTTCTCTCCAAGGTCTGATGAAGGGAAGTCACTCGGCTGATGGATTATTTCAATGTATATTTACACGACTTGCCTACAGGTTCAGGAGAGCCTCTCTCTTAATGAAAAAGACCTTTCTCCTGCGTCCTCCAGGTTTAACCACTCAGCTGCAATTGCTACCCGATGGAGACCGCCCGCCTGCCCAAGAACACGCCGTGGAGCTGTTGCTAGGCTGTCACCCATGCACCGATCAATCTTTCAGCCCAACCACAGATGTCACTTCTCACCATCTTTGGTATAAACCTCTTTGGTGAAAGGGTAGAGAAGTCCCTTCCCCTAAACCCACAGGTCTCAGAAAAAGGGGAGGCTTCATGACCATTTCCTGATGAGGCTGCCTGCTTCACAAGGCAACTGTCAAAAGGACAGTATTTCCAAAATGTGACAGTGTGAGAGAGATGGTTTTTGAGCTGCTTCCACTGCTCTGTTGAGTTCTCCCAGCGGCCTCACGAAGTAGGCAGAATAAGGTTATCATCTCCACTTCAAGATGACAAAACTGGAGCTCGGAGGTGGGTTTAACTGCCCAGGTTCACCCAGCTAATAAGCAGCAGAGGAGACAGAACCAGGACTGACTTGGGTGGTGTTCTTCCCTCCTCCCGAGCCCACCTGAGTTTCTGCTCATTGCGACTAAATCACACCTAACGGCGCCGAGGGGGCTGCCTGCGGCCCGAAGCCCTACCACTTCTGCAGCTCCAGGCAGAATTGGTCCTGTTCCCAGACACAAACCTCTGAAAAGAAACTGGTCCCATCAAACAACGTCTAGTTGAAACGCTCTGCTCCGGGGACACAGCAGAGCTGGGTGCTACCACGAGCCCCTGGCTGCCTTGGCAGGCATCTGTATCCAAATCGGCCGATCTGCCATAATTAGGAGATGTGACCGTGCAGCCGTGAGACGAGTTCTAAGCACTGACATGTTTACATAGAGTAAAACACGCAGCACTTAAGCATACATGTGCGTGCACACGCGGGAATATCTGCTCATGCACACACGCGCCTCCCTGTTACCAGCACTCAGAACAAGATTTGCATCCCCAGAAAATCCCTTCGCAGCTCCTTCCAGGCCACCCACCACCCCTGCAAGAAGCTTCCTAACGGTTTCCATCCCCGTGCCTTGGGCCGGCCTGTCCCTACTTCACACCCGCTCCCACAGGGCTGGGCGCACGGCTCTCACACCATTGGCTCTTTGTTCCGTTTCTGCTTCGAGGAGACAGTGCAGGCACAAAAGGAAGAACGCTGGCCTGGGACGCTCCCTTCTGAAGAAAGTGACCGGACTCGCTCTCTGCTGGTACTGAAGGAGCCTCTCCCCAGCCCCGCCACAGCTGATGGGGCCGGGCGAAGCCGCCACCTTAGCCGGGCTACTCTAATTCTTCCTCTTGAGCTTAAAGGCCCAGTCTAAGGGCACTGGCGGGCCCCAGGGGTGGGGCAGAAAGGTCGCAGCGTCAGAGCAGGTACCGCGGTGAGCCAGAGGTGAGAGCAGCAGACCCCCGAGCCCTCAGAGGAAGCTGCTGTGCGGGAAGAATCAGCGGCGGGTAGACAACGGAAGGCCAGAAGCCTGAACCACCGCCCCACGGAGAGACGTAAAGCCCACAGTCTGCTGACTCTGCAGGCTCCCCGGCGGTACTTCGCAAGGGGGGCTGCCTGCTGTCCCCTCACCTCCTGCCAACAAACCGCCTTTAAATCAAACCAGCCTGTGTTTCTGCTCATGGCAGCTAAAACTTAGCCTCCATCTCAGATCAGCCCCCAAATGGAAAGACCTCTTCAATGGAGATCTGATCAGACAGCAGCGTGCGGGGCATGGCGGCACTGAGCAGGCCCTTAATCAACACCTGCTGCACAATGAAGCGCAAACCCTTCCAGGTAATCTGGTTTGCTTAAAACAGCCCAGCGATGTGGGAACTTCACAGGAGCACCGTACGTGCATGGCAGGCCCAGGCTGTGCAGACAGCCTGTTCGGAGCTGCCCCATGTTTCCACACCATTGTAATAGTTGATGCTCGCAAGTACCCTAGAAAGCACCCCCACCATTTTACAGGAGATCCAATGGGAGCTCAAATGACTTCAGCAACTTGTCCTTTCAAAGCATCCTTCCCACCCCTCTAGCCCCATCACTCTCCAAGAGAGACAGAAATCACCCGAGCACCGGACCTCAAGGTCTTAGGACTTCAAAGTCAGCTCTCCTCTCAACAGTGTTTCTTTGATGCCGCTGATTAACCCGCTCACAATTACACGGTGCTGAGGCACTGCTGTTCTGAGGGTTTCATGTATATTAATTTATTTAATCCACACAGCAACCCCAGGTAGTATATCATTATCCCCTTTTACAGATAAGGAAATGGAGACACAGAAATGTCAAGTCCACGCTCAGCCTCATAATTAAGTGGCACAGCCTGGATCTGGGCCAAGACTGGTAGTGTCTGAAGCCACATGAAAGTGGGTAGTGCTCTACCTGGCCCACGGCAGGTGGTGATGGAAGTTTTTGGTTTGCTGTACCTTAAGCCAAAGCAGACTGAAGTCAAGAGGCGCATGTAACAAAACTCCCTTCTTTTAACAGGTAACGAGACCCCGCTGCCTGACCAAGGCAATCCATGCCTCCTCCTGTGGCCTTGAGTCCTTCACAGTCTAGCCAGATCTCCCTGGACCACCTGTTATGTAAATGAAGGGGGCCACATTCTCCTCTGACTGATCAGAAAGTTCCTATTCAAGCAGTAAAGCCCAGCTCAGACATCACGTCCTTTCTGTCCCATTCTTAGCTTCCCTCTGTCCCCATCCCTTCATCTAGCAAAATGAGGTAGGACAGGGGCCTCTGTGTCCTCTGCATTCTGGTCACGCCTCCACCAAGGCTCCTGCCCAATCCACTGTGTACTCACACCTTTCCCTTCTTCACCAGCCCCACCTCCAGGGCAGTACAGCCCTGCGGTCTCTCTACCTAGCAGAGCGCTTAGCTCAGAGTCAAGGCTGGGTAAGCACCTGTATCTGCTCAAATCCAACTTCCTCAACTCCTCCCAAGCAGGGCTGGCTCTGACTGCAGAGGGACTGGCATGAATCGTTCTGGTTGTCTAATGTCCCCTCCATGTCCCACCACCTTCCAAAGATCCACTGTTTCCATTACTTAAAGTTCTATATTCATACCTAACATTAGAACACATCTCACTAGGAAATCAGATCTGACACCCCCCGACTCTAATTGAAAGAGAGGGGAAACATCCCTCTGCTTTTCTCCCCATGGAGACATCAGGAGATGGGAGGGTGGAGTAAGTCTCCTGATATTTCCAAGATAAAGGATTTCCTTGTGGGGAAACCCTTCCAGCACTTATTTGCTTACTCTTTTCATTTTCGAAAGGAAGTGGAAATTAGGTCGAAGCAATCCAGTAACATTGCAAAATTCTCAGGGTTATTAATAGCCTCTTACTCCACCACTAAGCAGCACTATAGAATTCAACCACAGACAGCCAGGACAGGGAGCTGTAGTTCCATGCCCAGGCCCAGGAGGCCAGGAACTAATACACCCTTTCCAGAGTGAACCCCTCTACCTAGTAACCTCCCAACCCGTGGCGCATTACAGAGACGATGATGATTCCGCAAACTCAAAATGCCTCCAACAGGAGAGAGACACAAGTTGATCTGAAGAAGATAATTTCACTGTCAGGCATGAGACTGTATGTCCAGGTTTTCAGAGGCAAAGCTGGGAAAATAACAGACAAGTAGGAAAGTCAGTGTCTCCACTGGCACATCCTCTGAGTGGCTTCCGGAGGTGGACCTCCTGTTACTTAAATGAAGGAGGCCACGTTCTCCTCCGACTGACCAGCAGTGCTCCTATTTCAGCAGTAAAGCCTGGCTCAGACATCACTTTCTTTCTGTGCCATTCCTGGCTTCCCTCTGCTCAGAACCTTACACAGGGCCCTGGAGCTTTTCAATCACGCTTGTGGCTGCTCCAGCAGAGCAGATTCTGCAGGCAGGATGGCCCATCTTGGCCCATCTTAAGAAAGGAAGTGAAAGATGATCTCTTTCCATTAGTAAGGAATTCAGAATGAAGACCACAAGTTTCCGCTCCCTCCTCCCCCCTATGCTTTTAAGGATAAGGATTGAGGGTGCTTTTGTTCTCTACCTTTGCTTTTGATTCTGTGGAGAAGACTTGGGTGAATTAGGTTTTTGTTTCTACAACAGAACACACCACACCAGGAAGGCAACCAGCCGTCACACCCTCCTTCTAATCAGCACCACCATCTCAAAAGAGGTTCTCCCTCTGATTCTTCTCATCTCAGACATGACTCAGCTTCCCTTAGTTCAGACCACAGAATGAGGATGAGGCTCTAACGGACAGTAGAGAGGGATTTGGTGGGCAGAGATTCAGATTGCAACGAGTACTAGAAACGCCAAGAAGGACCATCACTGGCTTCTCCTCCCCACTGGTCCCAACAGCGGCTGAGGGTTCTCCTGTTTGTTGGATCCTGGGTGGATCCCAAGACTCATAGGTTAAAAGTCACTCACTTAGGTAGAGCCTGAGGTATGCTGAGCAGAGTATGGGAACAGACGGACTGCCAGGGCTTCGGCCCCCAATACCTAGGTGAAAAGGGTCCAGGCCTCCACTCGTCCTGCCCAGAAAGCTGGGCAGGACCCACACTGACAGATGGAATAAACCCTGCAGCAGAGCCTGGGCTTGGTCAGTCCCACCTCGACTGGCCTGCAGACTTGTTACCCTGGGCGGGCCAACTACCGGCCTCCAGGGCCTCCACATCCACACGTTTGCTTGCTATTATCCCTTCCGCTCTGTGCCAAACTTCTCAAGCTTTTAAGTCACAGCTCAGAAAACCTTCTCTCTGCCCTCTCATCTAGGCCATCATCTCTACACACTGCCCCAGTCCCACTGACCTCTGGTTGCCCAGGAGCAATTTTTTCTCTTGCAACTGGACGTGCTCTCTGCACACCTGGGCGCCGCAAGACTGCACGCTGTCACCCTCTCCAGTTCAGACCCAAGGTTGTTGGGCAGGTCACACACATGCAATCACACATGCTGAAGTCTGAGACACAGACTCTAGACCGTGGTTCTCAGCCTCTCACAACCTCTACACCCACCTGCTCAACTCCCCTGCAATTCTCACCAATGGCCAGGACTGAGAGCCACAGCCCAGCATCATCAGCAACCTGGTGTGGACACCCCATCTACTCCTCCCCAGCCTGCAGCACAGAACCTCCCACACAGCTATGCCCGTGGAACCCCACACCGAAAATACCCTCCAAGGTGCCCCAGACCTTTAAAATACTAATGACAGAAAACCTTCCATCATCCAATCCCTAAGTGCAGTAATGGAGGAGGGAGACTTAGAAGGGGTCAGTGTTTACAGAAACAAACTGAGATGGAAAATGCACAGGAACTTTAGGAAACTTTCCCTTCAGCAGGCTACAGGGCTGCAACAGGACAGCAGCCTTGTGGGGACCCGGGGTGTGGGGAGGGAAAGAGTCCTGGGTTAGGACTGAAATCCCAGGCTGTGGGCCTGATTCTCAATACTGACCATAACAACACAGCATTGTTCTTGCTCTTGCAGTAAAATCAGGCCAAGCCCTTGCATTTTATAAAGAGGGAGCTAAGAGCTCCAGAAACTGCCAAGGCCAAAAGGACAAAAGCCTAAGGCCCCACCCCCACCCTTGGGTCAGCTCTCCCCTACAGCACCGGAACCTGGACTCTGCAGCTCTGCACAAAACTCTCTGGACCTCAGATCCTGACCAATGGGAGGAGGTTTCCAACCAGACCTTGAATGAGGCAGTTAAAGGCTTGCGCTCTGCAGGGGGGCAGACCTGGGTCTGGATCTCAGCTCTAACAAACTTTTATCTGTACAATGGGGGTTTCAATCAGTCCCAGTCTATGACTGAGCATTACATGGGATGCCTGGCACAGACTGAGCAGAACTTCAACTGTGTGAACTTGCAGAAGTTGCAAAAACCAGGTAACACATAGGGCATACAAAAGACCTATGTGCCAGGCTGACGCCTATCGATGCTGAAATGAGAGCAGAAATGTGAAGGTAATCAGGGAGAAAAATGGACAGAAAAGGCAGAGCACTGTAGCAGATGTCCCACCCCCACCACCAGTTCCAGAGCAGTGGCCAGCATAATGCTTGGTACGTGCTAAGTGCTCAACAAATCTTTTCTAGTGACTCAAGTACAGCCAGCATGCCTGGGGGGTCATACATCCTAATGCTCAGGCAGTTAAGCAGGCAGGTAAATAAATAAGGGTGTCAATGTAGGGGCCATGGCAAGCTGCAAAGAACGACCAGCCTGGAGTTCAAATTTAACATGTTAAAGCACATCACACAGCCTGGTCTGGAGAGCCACTTTGTAGCCTCTGGCTTATCACGGATTCTGGTTCTTCATCAATGTCTTGCACTTTGCCTAACCATCCTGTGATCTGGTCTTGTCTTTCAAGCACACTGTGAGCATCCTGAAGATGAAGGTTGTGACTTAAAAGTCCCAAATAACATAAGTAGCCTAGAACAGGCCGGCCTCATGGTAGTGAGGGCCTCACTCAGTGAGCAATTTCTGGACTGAACAGCCAAACTGTTGAACTCAAGGCCAGGATTCCCAGGATCTTGGAGATCCTGGGATCTACCCAGCTCCTGGGACCAGGCTGAGTTGGTGCACACTGTGCTCAGCTGCGGAGACTGGGCGAAAAAGAATGGATCTTGGAGCTTTTTCCTTCAACGGCATCAAATATGCTTGTTCCTGAGCCACGTAGGCAGGTGGCACTGATGTATCCACATTCTTTTGACGTGGAATAAGTAAGAATATGCTATATATAGAATATGCTATATATCCCACTGTTTTCAGGAAGTTTAGACCTCACTTTCTGTATCCCCAAATTTCCCTGCTAACTCCTAGAAGCATGCTGTACGGAAAAACTAGACTCTGATTAACAGATGGGGATTCTGGTCTTAATTCTGCCTCCTCTATAACCAAACTAGGATGATCACTGGTGGGCAATGTAACTTATAGGAGCTTCATGATTTTGATTACTAAATGCAAATAACAATAATAACCTCAAAAAAAACCTGTAGGGATTAAATGGCACAGGTTAGTGTCAGGCACTTCACAGCCCCCCAGTCATGTGTGGCCATCGAACACTTGAACTGTGCCTCTTAAGAATTGAGCTGGGGGCCTCCCCGGTGGCGCAGCGGTTGAGCGCTGGGTTGCGAAGCTGCGCGCGGCCTCTGCGGCGCCGGTTCGATCCCCGGCTGCTCCCCGGCCACCAGAGGAGGGTCCCACATGGCGCGCAGACCTCTCCTGCCGCCCGCTGCTCCCCTCAGCAGTGTACTTTGGTCCTTCTGCCTGCTCTGCTCCCCGCTCTGGCTCTGGTGAATTCTCTCGCCCTCCCGCGCTTCTGACTGTACCCAGTGCATGTATAAACAAAACAAACAAAGAAACCAGCAAACAAATAAATAAAGCATGCCTCTATAAAAAAAAAAAAAAAAAAAAAAAAAAAAAAAGAATTGAGCTGGGCTATGTAAGTGTGAAACCTGTACCAAAGACTCAGATTGCACACAAAAATGTGCCATATCTCTCCAGTAACGTTTTCATATTAATTATATGTCCAAATAATATTTTGGGAAATACTAGCTTAAATAAAATATAAACATTAATTTCACCTGTTTCTTTTTACTTTTTCAATGTGGCAACTAAAAATAATTTAATCATATGTATGGCTTGCATTATATTTCTACTGGACAGCATCACTCTGGCATAGGGTGTGGCACACAAGAAGTACTCCAAAGTAAATTTTCTTTCCCCACAGGCAGACATCAGAAACCACAAGTGACACTTCCTTTCTCCTCACAAATCCCTGTCCTCTATTCACTTATTCACTGGCACTTTACAGTGCCAGCCCTGTGCAAGAGGCAGGAGACACAAAAGCAAAACCAGACACTATCTTCTTCCTCATAGATCTTATTAATATTGTCACAAATGTATGCAGAACTGCAGCTGTGCAAGTTTCTGGATGGACATGGGGTGATAAAAGAGGGGATTTGTTTGGTGGGGGACACACACACAGGGGCCAGGGATGCCTCCCCAGGAAGTGATACTTGAGTGGTAACTTGAAGGATGAAGAGCAATTTCGGGGCTCAACCAGGAGAAGTGTACAGACGGACCGCCAGAGCCTGGTATGCAGAAGGAAGCAGGGGGCGTTGAGCAAGAGGGTCTATGAGACCAGGGAGCGGTCGTGGGACCTGGGGGAGGTTCGGGGCTGACTCCAGGGGTACAAAGCGGGGCCAGTTTTAAGCAGAGGTCCCAGATCTGATCTGCATTTTGGAAAGCTCCCTGGGCTGTGGTGCAGGCAGCGGGAGAGGGGCCCGGCGCCCGTGGGCTGGACAGTCCGGGCGCTGCAACAGCCCCGGCCTGAGGCGAGCAGCCTGGACGAGTGGGCGGCGGTGGGGATGGAAGGGGGAGGCCTGGGGGCCACGGAGCCCACCCGATCGGCAGGGGCGGGGCGGGGGTGTTGAGTGGCGCGTGGCCAGCGGCGGGGCTGGGGGCGACTTCCAGAAAACCCGCGGGGCCCCCGACTAGCGCCCCAGCCCCTCCCGCCTCCCCCGGCGTGCCCGCGCCCCCGGGCTCCAGCCTCCCACCGCCTCCCTCCGGCCCAGCGCGGCCCAGACCCCGCTCCCCGCGCCCCGCCCGCCTCCTGCCCCCGAAGCAGGACCCCGAGCCCCTTCCCGCCCGGAGGCCCCGGCAGGGCCGCGACCCCGCGGGAGCCCGACAAGCCCGGGGAGCAGCCCAGGCCCGCCCTCCCCAGCCCCGCCGCCGCCCGGGCGAGGCAGGACGCGGCCGCGGGCCCCTCCCCGCGCCCCCGGCCCCATCCCGGGGCCCGCCGCGCCCCGCCGCCCGCGCCCCCCACTCACCAGGGCGCCGACCTAGGCCCAGCTCGCGCCCCGCTCCGCCGCGGCGCCTGAAACCGCCCCGCCCCGCCCTCCCGGGACCCCGCCCCACGCAGGCAGGCTCGGCCTCCTATTGCTCTGTTTCGCCGTCGCGCTGAAGCCTCTTTCCCCAATTGGGCTGTTTGCGTGTCACTCAGGAAGGGGCGGGCCCAGCTGCCGGGAAAACGCCGACGGGCCCCGCCCCCGGAGGCCCCTTAAAGACACAGGCTGCGCGAGTCCCGCGATCCCGGCTCCTCGCGCCCACCCTCCCCGGGCTGGGGGGCTGCGGGGACCGGGGTTCTCAGCAGCAGCTGCAGGTCACATTTGGCCCAGCCTGGGATTGAAGGAAAAGGCCTTGGTTCTTTGTGACAAATCAGAGGTTCTCAGGGCACAGTTGTCCTCCGGCGGCTCCCGGCTCCGTGCCCCGCAGGCTTGGACGCGCGCCCGACGCGGGGTAGCTGAGGTTTGGGGGCCGAGTGGGAGGTGACAGTCGTGGCAGAGGCTCTGAGCAGCCGCGCGGCTGCTCACCACCGAGTTGGAGCTAATTATACCGGCACCCAGGGTTGACCGTGGGCGCCGAGCAGAGGCAGAAGGGTACAGCTCAGCTGTGCTGCTGGTAGGGACCCGTGGGAGGTGGCATTTCGTCACCACACCTGCGGAGGGAACGGCCCGGGGCCCTGCCAGCGCCCCCCTCGTGCCAGCTCCCGCACAACCACCCGCGTGGAGGTCTGAGGCTGGCCCCCTGTGACAGATGAGGAAACTGATGATGGAGAGGCCCAGCCATCCTGCAACTGGTGATGGGCAGAGCAAGGTGTTTGCCCATTTTGTCCAAGAAGATCATGACAACAATTCGGGGAGATGGGTATTTTGTTGTCTGTGTTATAGATACTCAGCAGAGAGACTGAATGATGACTGCCATTTCTGTGGCACTTCACGGTGCAAAGTGCCTGCAAAGCAGTTTTACATATGTTGTTTCATGCCAGCCTCAAGACGATTTTTGTTAGTTCTGTTTTCTGGTGAATAAATGATACCCAGGGAGGTTGAGGCTTAGTAACTGCTAACAACACTACAGCCCTTGCAAGAGGTGGTCAGCAAACTTCGCATAAAGATCTACGGAGTAGATACTTTAAGTTATAGAGATTTTGAGTTATATGGTCTCTCACAAATAAAGTTACTGTTGTAGTATGGAAGCAATCATAGACAATATATAAACTTATCTGTGTGACTGTTCCAATAAAACTTTATTTACGGGCCTCCCCGGTGGCGCAGCGGTTGAGCACTGGGTTGTGAAGCTGCCCTCAGCCTCTGCATCGCCGGTTCGATCCCCGGCTGCTCCCCAGCCACCAGAGGAGGGTCCCACAGGGCACGCAGACCTCTCCTGCTGCCCGCTGCTCCCCTCAGCAGTGTACTTCGGTCCTTCTGCCTGTTCTGCTCCCCTCTCTGGCTCTGGTGAATTCTCTCACCCTCTTGCGCCTCTGACTGTACCCAGTGCTTGTATAAATAAATAAATAAATCTTTAAAAAAAAAAAAACTTTATTTACAAAAATAGGGCTTGGCCAGTGGCTGTAGTTTGCCTGACCCTGATCTACGGCATTTTGCTGGATACTAAAGCCTCTTCTAAACCATTGCTTTGTGAGATTTTCACAGGCAAGCCTGTTATTATTCATACTATTGTTTTTATTCATGTATTTATGAACACATTGTTATTGTCATCAATAATGTTGCTAACATGGGCCTCCCTGGTAGCACAAGGGGTTAAGACGAAACCTATGAAGCTACCCTCAGCCACTGCAGCACAAGTACTATCCTCCCCACCCCCCCCATGCCTTTGCAATCCTGATGATGTGTTGGAAGGTGAGAGCATCGTCCCACAGAAGGTATCGGGGCTGCTGAATGATCACATGGAGCAGAGACTCCTGAAAGGTTCATACTTTCATGTGAAAGAGAAATAGTCTTTGTTCTTTAAGTCACTTTGCGGGGGCAGAGGAGGTTGACTGTTAGAGCCGGTCCTGCACCAGATCTAGGGTGCAGGACCAGTGGCACTGATCACCAGGCGATGCTGACACAACCCAGAGAGTGAGCAGCTACTTAAATGCTGTGCCCAGTACCTCCCTTGCCTCACCCTTGTCCTGACCCTGCTCAGTGCACATTTACCCAAGAACTGAATCATTCCTGTTACTTTACAAGACTTTGTCTTATTTTCCCCCGATAGTCCAATGCAAGGTCTTTAACTGCAAGTGTCAGGAAACAAGTCCGGCTAACTTTAGCACAGAAGGAGCTTATGGGCAGGCTAGTGGCTAATTCACAGAGGCGACAGGAAACTGGAGAACTAGCTGACAGAAGGACAGAGACTGACAGTGCTTTGGTGTTTAGGTGGCCCCAAATGAATGACTCAGTCCCAGGCTTTCCCCTTCTTTCTTGATCAGATCTTTCTTACATCAGAGTCAAAATCCCTGGAGCAATATCCAAGTGTCAGAACTCAGGTAACATGCCCTCCCCTTTGCTAAGAAGGGTGGGCCACTTGATAGCGCCACCAAGAATAGACAGGGAAGAATTCCAGGTCCCTTCACTTCACTCCCAGCTGCTGCCCTTGGACAACTGAGGCCAGGTCAGGCAGAAGTACCTGAAGCGGAATGTCATGATTACATGAACCCAACCCTGTGTTGGGGACATGGTAGAACATCACAGTTAAGATCAAGATCCCTGGATTCCTAACTGAAACCACAAAAGCTGAGGGGCAGATGTCACTGTTGGTGGGTTCTCATCTACATGCTCACACTGCAGCTGCAGGATATAACTCGGGCTCAGGGTGCGGCCAACAACAGAGCTTATTTACAAAGAGGTCAAAGAGATAAAGAGAGTGGGAGAAAGGAAAGAGTTAGAAATTGGGCACTGGTGTTACAGCCCTTAGAGAGGTAGGCCAGTGGCAGACAGCTCTTTTAGAGGGGATGTCAGGGGTCCATGCACCAGTGTATACTCTTTCGGGGATGCCAGGCGTGGGCCAAATGGCACTGATCACCAGGCGATGCTGGAGGCAGAGGCAGGAGCAGAGGTGAGGCAACAGTTTGGAGTGGAGATCAGATGTGATGGTCTCAACAGTCTGCAAAGGTCTATGAAGGTCTTTCCAGGAGTCTGTCTGGACGAGTCTGTTTAAGCCAGGTGAAGCCTTGTTTATGCCCGCTTAAGGGCACTGGCCTTTCAATCCTGATTGGCCATTTTACTTGATTGGCACCAGAACGAGCTCAAACCTGATTGGTACTAGTGAGATTTTGCACCTAGTTGGTCCATTTTCAATACCGCACAGGTTTCAAAACAAACTGCACCAGCACTGAGTTGGATGGTCACCAGAAGGGCGCCTCTGACAGAATCAAGCAGAATCATCCCTTGTGTGAGTCACTAGATCTCTCTGTGCCTCATCTCTTATACAATGGGGACCAGAGTTATATCCTGCAGTTGGAGTATGAGCATGTAGGTGAGAACCCACCAACAGGGACATCTGCCCCCCAGCTTCTGTGGTTTCAATTAGGAATCCAGGGATCTTAACTGGGGTACCATACAGTGAATGTACAGCCCTTCACACAGTGCCTGGCACTTAATGAGCACTCAACAAATGGTGGGTAGTGTAACCATTAGAGTAGGTCTTCAGCAAGTATTTAGTGGGTGAGTAAATTATATTGACCATTTTGAGTTCCTCTAAAATCACATTTGAAACTGGAGCTGAAAGACTCCTCCCAGTTCTCTAATCCATTGACCTTCCACATTTGCATCGAGCCCCTTGGGGCTTCACTTCCTTCCTTATCTGTCTTAGAACCCTGGTTTTTGTTGAAATCCCTCAGTGTTGGCCCCCAACTCCTGTGCTCCAGCTCTCTGCATCTACTCACCGAAGAGCTCAGATCTGCTTGGCCCTAATTTACCACCTGGTCCACACCTGTGCCCAGCAACCGATGGGGTCACCCTAACTTCGTGGCTGTCCCTGCCTACCCACTCCCACCCACACAGAGGCTAGCTGGCATCTTCTCTCTCCTTCCACTCTTCACTCTTCATTGATGATATTCTTATATCACTGGCAAAAAATGAAAGACAAAACGAGGAGAAAACGATCTTGTCCCCTATGGCCAAGTCCATCACCAACCTCCCTGCATCAGCGCCTGAGTGCTCAGTTTCTCTCCTATGACCATAAACACGCCTTCCCTGGTCCTCTGTAAAGGCAGCCCCTGTGGTGTATGTTAGATTTCATCTTGTCTCAAGCAGAAATCTTGCTTCTGAAGTATCCCCTCTCCCGGGCAACATCAATGCTTGTCTTTTCCATCAGCATCCACCTTTGCTGTAATATGTTCTTTAGAGCAGTGGAGGCTTAGAGAGACAAAATCTTCACCATGGTCTATAAGATCCTGCTTTGACTTACTCTGTTTTACTCCCCCACCCTCCCCCACCCTGCTCACTCTGCTTGAGTCTTACAGGTCAAAGTACTCACTCCTCAAACACACACTTTCTTCCTACCTCTGTGCCTTTGCACTTACTCTTCCCTCTCCTGGAGTGCCCTTCCCTCTGAGTACCAGGCGGCTCACACCTTCACTTTACCGGGTAGTGCTCTCACGTCCCCAGGCAAGTCTCCCTGATCACCCTATCTCCTCTAACTCAGGCCCTCCACCCCCACTCTGCTCTTTTATCTTGTTCATAGTACTGGATGTCATCTTTTTCTTTTCTGACTTCAACATGAGTGGTAAGCTCCACAACGCAGAGATGCTGACTATCTTGTTGCTGGCTGCCTCCCCAGGACCTAGAGTGTATCTGGTGCATGTGCATGGTGAATAGCTTATTTTCTGCCCCGTTGAATAGACACATACAAAGAAATGGTGTGCAAATGGTGGGTCTCTATGAACTTGACTCATGTTAGGGTCGATTCTTTGTAAGTATGCAATTATTGTTGAAATATAATCCTTGCCACCACACCAAAAGGCTTTCTGATACAGTGGCTCATAAATGTCAAAACCTACGTTTGTCTACTAAAAGAAATAGAATCAACATTTATTATGGGTCTCCTATGTGCCAAGACTTCTGTCCGGGACCGTTGTAACGTTACCTCATGGAAAACTATCCAGTTTCCATGGCATATTAAAGAGCCCATCTTACAGATGAGGAAGACTGAGGGTTGTAAATGCAAAGGAACTTCCTAAGGCCACACAGCAAAGTCAATGTGACTTCAAAGCCCACATCTTTCTCTTTACACTGTTATAGGGCATGGCGAGGAATACCCCAGAATCCCCAAACCTGCCTGCTCTAAACAGGTTCTGTCATCCACTGCATCAAGACAAAACATATAGACCTTTCATGGAAAGAAACTTTAATACAGTTAGTGTACAATACAAAAAAGACAAAGAATATAGTTTCCAAATCAAGCACCCAAAATTACTCATCCCCTCGTGGGTAAAAGTTCAGCCAAACAGGATTGGCCCAAAGCAAGGCCCAAAAGCCTGCCACAAGTCTAAAGCACCTTCTGGCAGGGACCCATGGAAAAGGGTAAAAAACAGCTAGACAAGTATGGGAGGAAAAGAGCAAACTCAAAATCAAGATAAAAGCTGCCATTGTTAACCTCCCCAAGGGTCTCTCACCACAGCTGTTTCAACCACTCTAGGACCAAGAAGCAAGAGCATGTCCCTCTGCTCCAGGTGCCTCTTTCAGGTCTCCTTCTTGCTCTCCATCCTGCTTCCTTCCTTCTCCAGTCTACTCTCCAGCCTCTTCTTCCTCCCTGCTCAGCTCCTCCCTCCCTTGGGTGGAGCAGGGACCCTGGAACCTCCCCTTTTCCTGGGGACCACCATCTTACAAGACTACGCACTGGAAACAATCTGGGCATTTCATTCTTCAATTCACTTATTATGCCTGGATAGATGTGAAACTTTGTTCTAAGGTCTTTACATGATTCATCCTTTGACCCTCACATTCCTTTAAGGTACATACTCTTATTACCTTTACTACACAAATGAGGAAACTGAGGCACAGAGAGGTTAAGACATTTGCCCAGGGATATTTGAGGGGCAATAAAGTTAGTATTCAAATCCAATCAAATTTCAAAGCCTGGGTCTTTTCTGACACATTGGTCTCCCTTAAGAGAACCCTCTGCCTCGAATAGAAAGAGAAGAAAAATGACTAAAATGGGGGAATAAAGTATCATTAAGAAAATTCATGGTGACTTGGTGCTTTAAGTGGGAGGCAAAGGGCAGGAGGCAGACAGCCAGTCTAGCATTGGCTTTTGCAGGTTGGGGGTTCACATAACTCACGATAACTTAATTTGCCAAGATTGTTCTTCCAGGAACTGGGACTTGTGGTGTCTTTGTGTGAGTGGAAGCAGAAAGAGGGGCAGGGGACTTCGGAGACCGAGACCGTGGCGAGAAGTCAGCTGTCAGCCCCAGCAGGGATGGGCTCCACCGCCAGTGTGAGACCAGCGCGACCTGCTGGCCAGCAGGTCACAGGCCCAAATCTCAGGTTCTCTGTGTGTTGGAGCTTTGGGGAGCATATTCAACGAGATTGCAAAATCTAGCACACCCAGTCAATAAAGCTAATAGGCACGACTTATCCAGATAACATTAGGGTAGGGGCCAGGCACTGTTTTAAGAATTTTACATTAATTTTATTCACATATGCATCTAATTTAAACTTCAACTCAATCTTCTGGAGTGGGAATCATTACTATTATTATTATTGTCATTTTTCACAAGAGGAATATGAATCCCAGAAAGGTTAAGTCATTGGCTATTTGGCTCTTAAGTGGCAGACCTGGGACTTGAAGAAGTGGACTCAACTCTGCCTGCCCCTGCTTTGGAAACCACCAAATGGCTATTGTTTATGTCTGGAGCGCCCCCTGCCGAGTCCCCTTGTAAAGAGTTTCACTCAGAGCAGACACAAAGCAATGGCTCAGTCATTTCTTAGAAAACGCTAAGTGAGCTAGTATCTGGTGGATCTGCTGTTTTCTGTACTCAAACGGGGTGGCGGGGGAGGAGAGGGCTTGTCGATTCCCCTGGGTGTCAGGGTTTACAGCCCACTGCATCTGTCTGGACGGGAGGTAAATGCTAAGCCTGGCCCTGATCTGCTTCTGCAGCAGGAAGACCTTGGTTACAACAAAAGCAGAAAATCCTAAATAATAATGCAAAATATTTAGCAACCAGTGAGGCATGAGTACTGACAGATCAGAACGGACAGCTCCCGGAGAAGATTCCTGGAGGATTTCACGGCTCCTCCCCCCACCTCCATATGTCCAGAGCCTAAAAAACCCTTTAGTTACCGGACTGTGGGGCAGTGAAGGGCTTAGGGGTGGAGGGAGAGGTCAGGGTTGTTGATCATGTGGGGAAAACATTCTAAGCAGCTACAACTTACCAATATGGAAGAATTTCAATACTTAAACCACTGGGATGGTGATCCTGCCTGAATATTGCCCTCTTCCCTAAGTGTCCTGGACAATTTGCTTGACCTTTCTGAAATTCACTATCCTGATCTGTAAAAAAGACATAATAGTAGAAATAGTAGAACTTACAGAGCAAGGGAGGAAGTTACACAAGGTAGAGCAAGTAAAGGTCCTGCTTCTAGCTCAGAGTAGCAATTTAGTCTATGGAAGTTCTTATAAGTGACTGTGTGAGTGTGTGTGTGTGTGTGTGTGTGTGTGTACATGCACAAGCATGGGGTGGGAGAGAGTGGGCTCCTCTGACTCACTACCCCTTGCCTTTACCCCTCCAGTTGTAACGCAAGGAAATCAGAGCCCGAGTAAGAGTTGGGGGCTCCTTTAATGGGCGATGCTTCCTTTGCTCCAAGCATTTTATTGAACTCACCTGGGTTGCCCAGAGCACCTCTCTCTTGGGTGAGAAGCTGAGGTGGCCATTAGAGAAGAAATGAAGACCCCCTTTTGCCAGGGTGCCTGGCCTTGGAGGCTTGTCTGGGGAGAGTGACCACGTGGAGAGGCTCCTGTTCATTGTAGGAAGACTCCCCTACCCAAGGGTTTTTCCATGAACATTTGTGGAGTCCTTAATGTAGGCCAGTCGCTGGTTACATACTGATGAGCAAAACAATTGTGGACATTGTCCTCAGAGCACTCGCAGCCTGCAGAGGAGACACACAGCAAGCAAGCCAGCAAGCAAAGAAATAAGTGAGTAAGCAAATGATAATCCACTGTGACAAATGTAATGAGAGAATTACTAGGTTCACCTGTCCACCTTCCACCATCTAAAGCAAGAAGATTGCATGGCCATAGAATCCCCCAAGCAGCCTGTTGATTATATTGAGCCATGAGGGATGAATAGGAGTTTTCTAGGTGAAGCACAGGGTTTTCCACACAAAAGGGACAGCAGTGTGGAAAGACTGACAGGTAGGTGGGGATCCTGATTTGAACTATGAGGATAGATCATAAAAGGGAAGGGATGAGAAGGGTAGGGAGAAGTCAGCTAATGCAGGCCTCTGCTGTGAGGAGTTTTGGTTTGCTGTAAGGGGAATCCATTGGAGGGTTGTAAGCAAGAGATCTGATCTGAATTTTGAAAAAAGATCTCATAGGTTGCTGTGAATAGACTGCATTGAGAGTGGTTAGTAGGCTACACAGACAGATCCAGGAAGACCAAGTAGGAGGTGAATATTAAAACCTACATTCTCCTAGGGAAAGACTGATTTCCATAGTTCTGGTAATAAGTAACACCCGGAACAGGAATTAAGCCTGTCTAGTAGGTCAGGGGCAACTCACCAGCCTGAACCCGCGTCTAAAACCAGCCAGTCTGTGATAGTGTGTGCTTCGAAGACCGGCCAATCAGCAGCAGACTTGCTGCAGTGAATGTGCTTCTAAGGCTGGTGTCCACCCAACCTGCCTTTGGCGCCTAACCCAATGCCAACCCATTCTTTCCAAAAGCCATGTGAGCTCAGGTTTGTTTTGCTCACGAGGTTATGTCGGACTCAGTGCTCGCATGAATTCAGCTGGTCCAGATACTGACTGGGAGACGCCTGCTCTCCTCCAGGCTATGATGACTATAACTTGTCCTCTTGTCACTCCCGAGTGTCCTGCAGGCATTCGTGCTGCTCATGCTCTCTGGGCCAAGCTTCTGCAACTGACTGACCCTGTTTTAAAGGATGCTCTCTTCCTTCAGAGGCTTAATGTCTCCCTTGAGGAATACAGCCACCTCGTGGCTGGGGGTGGCCTGCCCCATTGAGGGGATGTGTCAAGAGGGTCTAGGTAGGTGCTAGAAAGCATCTGTCTGGCCCTTAATAACAACTCCACTGCTGAAATGACTACAACAAAGCTATAGCAGGACATGTTAACTAGGCTGAGAGATGTTAAGTAGGTACCTAAAAAGGGAACGGAAGGTCTAAGGTGTCACAGGAGCCGTGAAGGCAGGAAGCATCTACCCAGCATCTCAAAGGCTGGAAGAGAAAAGGAAAAACACCGGCATGATTAAAACCAAGACAGTTCCTGACATTCCCAAAATGCAGACCTATGAGGAGGGGTCAGCGCAGGCTCAGAAGAGGGGCTTGTGGGGCTGGGACTCAGCCCTCCAAGCCAAGGCTCAGGGCACAGGGAGGCTGGTCTGCAAATATTGACCCAACTGCCAGCTGGATTTGAGGGTGTTGCAGGAAGTAGCTGCTACTGACACAATGAGACACCACATGGGTGACACTCTTAGCATCCCACAGAAAGGGAAGGGACAGGGCAAGTCTTTTCCCTCTCTTAGGTTTGCAACTTTCCGGAAAAACATCCCCATGAACCGCTGTTCCCCTCAGCAGTGTATTTCAGTCAATCCACCTGTTCTGCTCCCCACTCTGATTCTGGTGAACACTCTCACTCCCCAGCACCACTGGCCTGCGCCCCAGTTCTTGTATGCATAAATAAATAAACCGTAAAAAAAGAATCTGCTTAACTATGTGTGTCAAATATATAAAGATAAGAGGAACACAAGATATACTTTGCAAGTCATTAGAAGAAAAATTAATTGGGAACAAATAAAATGCTATCAAAAATAAATGCTATCAAAAAAAATAAATGCTATCAAGGATGAAAGAGAGCTGTGAAAACAGCATACACAACAGAAAACACAAGGTAAATCAGCAAACAATGGGCTTATATATCAATAACTATGATCCATGTGAATATATTAAAGGCACTGTTAAAAGACAGACGCTTGAATTGAGTAAAAAGTCAAGCTGCATGCCGTTTGACAAGAGACAGCAAAACCAGTGTGAAACAGAACGATCAAAAACGCTAATATGGCAAAGGTATACCAGGCAGATGCCAGGTAAGAAAAGCAAGGGTTGAAAGCAATCTCAGCTCTAGGCAAAACAGATTTCAAGGCAAAAATCATCAGTGTTATTTGAAAAGACAAAAATGTAAGTTGAGAAAATATTCACTCTATCAATAAGTGTAACCTGTATGCTTGAATGTGCCTACTCAAATAGGTTTGAGACCTATAATACTAAAATTTGTAAACTGCAAGGAGAAAACAACAAGCCCACTGCTTCGTGGGGAGTTTGAATATACCTGCGAGCTACAGAGCAAGTAGTTAAAAATCAAGTCAGGAATGCAGAGGATTTGAATACCAGGCCTGACAAGCTTTATCAAGTAGACTCATCTAGAAACATTTGTTCTTTTCAAACACGCATGATGACATTACAAAAATTGTTTCATTTGACGTGTAATAGCTTCTTAAAGCCCTTCTCACTTTCATCCTGTTAGGGTTTTCTTTCTTTTCCCTCCCTTTTTTCTGTCTGTACCACTTCTCCTCTTCCCAGATAACCTTGCTTGCAGAATGCTTCCATCCTTCTATATCTTTCTTTATGCTCAGAAAATTGGATGTTCATGTGTGTACATGGTTTTCTCTCCCTGTCTCTTGCATTTCTCGGCATCTGCAGAAATGGACATTCTCTCAAGTCAGTAGAGAAAGGTAAAGAAATTCTTTTTTTTAATGATACAGATGTATCAGGGTCCATTCCACTATTAAATTCATGGTTGCTGCGAACGTCCACATCCATATATATTCTGGTGCTTTTATTTCCATGGGATGGATTCCCAGGCGTGGGACTGCTGGGTCAGAGGACGCTCGGAGCTCTTTTATTTTGATATAAGTTGCCAGATTGCTTTCCAACAAGGTCATGGCTACTGTGATGTAAAGAGAGTCCCTTCCCAGCCTGGGTAAGTGTTATGTGTTCCCTCTGTGAGTAAAGTGATATCTCATTGTTATTTAATTTACATTTCCCCGGCTAGACTGAAGCATCTTTTTACATTTATTCACCATTTGGATTTGTTCCTCTATGAATAATCTCATGATAGCTTCTGACCATTTTTATGCTGATACTAGTTTGCAAAAGCTCTTTGCATATGTATATGTGAATACTTTATCTGGCTCTTTACCCCACAGATGGTAGAAAGATCTTATTGAGGACCAGGATCATATACGTCATGATTTTTTCTAACATTTAATAGCTTTATTTTTTAGATTTAAGTCTTTAACACATCTTGAATTTATATTTTTAAGGATTTATTTTTTTATGCATACAAGAACTGGGGTGTAGACCAGAGGTGGGGGGGGGAGGGAGGGGTGAGAGGATTCACCAGAGAGAGTGGGGAGCAGAATGGGTAGATCTACTGAAATACACTGCTGAGGGGAGCAGTGAGCAAGACAGGAGAGGTCTGCTGTGCCATGTGGGTCAGCTCCCTGGCCAGGGATCATACTGTGCTGCAGTGGCTGCGAGAGCTTGATAGCACTGTGTCTTTAACCCCTGCACCACCAGGGAGGCCCCTTGACTTTCTTTTTAAGTGAAATAGGATTCTATTTTATTTCTTCTATCTCTACACTTTTCAGTATAGTGCTCACTTGCCACTTGTGGCCGTTGAGCACTTACAATGTGAGTGTCCTGAATTGAAGTGGCTGGATTTAAATCTAAAATACTTGCTGGGCCTCCACGGTGGCGCAGGGGGTTGAGTGCAGGTTGAGCGCGGGTTCGATTCCCGGCCGGCCAGGGAGAAACCTGCATGGTGCAACAGACCTTTCCTGCCTTGCCTGCTGCTCCCCTCAGCAGTGCTGTTACAGGGTAGGGAGAGAGGCAGCCCAAACCCTGCAAACCTGCCTATTTTATATAGGGACCACCCTGTTACAATGCTTTCGGTCCATCTGCCTGTTCTGCTCCCCACTCTGTCTCTGGTGAATTCTCTCACCCTCCCACACCTCTGACTGTACCCCAGTTCTTGTATAAATAAATAAATCTTTAAAAAAAATACTCTATTGCAAAATAGTTTATATATATTAAAAAAATACTTGCCACATTGTCACTGAGTTGTGGGACAGGTGACAGCCACCAGGGACAGAGTAGTGTAGGGTGGGGGAGCCTCAGAAGATTAGGGAGACTTCAGAGAAAAGGGCAGTAAATTCCAAGAGAGCAAACAACACATCCGCATAAAAGGCAATAAAAGAAAAAAAAAAACTCTAAGATAAGGGCTGGGAAGCAGGATCTAATTCCCAGCCCAGCTGCATTAATGCAGGGGGATGAGACAATGGAGAAAAGGACCAATCACAGAAACCAATGGGCCTTAGAATGATGAGCATGAGACAATCTGAACCCCTAGATACAAACCCACTTAGTGATGGCTAGCCTCTCTCAGCACACCTACAGCCTGGGAGTCCTACTTGGTAGCTATTCCTTTTTTTTTTTTTTTTTTTAGGATTTATTTATTTATGCATACAAGAACTGGGGTACAGGCCAGACAGAGGTGTGGGGGGTGAGAGGACTCACCAGAGACAGAGTAGGGAACAGAACAGGCAGATGTACTGAAATACAGTGCTGAGGGGAGCAGGGGGTGAGACAGGAGAGGTCTGCTGTGCCATGTGGGTTGCTCCCTGGCTGGGGATCGAACTCATGCTGCAGTGGCTACAGATAGCTTCATAGGTTGCATATTAACCCCTCGCACCACCAGGGAGGCCCTAGTATTGATTCTTAAATAAAATTTCCTCCTGCTTGCCTGAGCATCGCAAAGTTCTGGGATTACTTAAGGTAAACACCTATAACTCTGGTGGTCTAATGGTTAATACTCAGTGTTCTCGCCACCATGGTTGGGGCTTGAGTTCGATTCCCAGTCAAGGAAATATACCCATAATTCCGGTAACATCATGATCTAGTATAAAAAATTGTAAAATGTCTCATGAATAAGTTGCATGTTGATTACGTTTATGTCATAATACGTTGGATGTGTTGTATTAAATATTACAATTTAGTTCACATATTTCTTTTTGACTCTTCTTAATGTCATTACTCGAAAAGTTTTCATTGCACTCACAGTTTATGTTATCTTTCGATGAGCCAACACCATTCCAGATGATCAGTCCTACTGTTATAGGGCATCCCCGATACCCCTAACACTCCCAGAATTGCTTCTTAAACATCTTTGTCCTTTTTCACTTATCTTTTATCTGCCTCGCGAGGAGTGTATCTATTTTATTGCTTCTAGTAGACATCTGTCTTGTTCATCACTTCCCATCATCTTTTGAGTAGCCTTTTATGTTCGGGAGAAATTTGTGATCGTAAGTACCAGCTCTCCAGGGTGGCAGTCAGAACTCAAATTCCCAGCCTCCCTCACAGTTAGGATGCGTGGGTTTGACCTTCGTGGAATGAATTGGAAATGAATTACTTGGGAAATCCCCTTCCACGTGGGGCTTCCATTTTCATAGGCCTGGGTGGCACAAGCTGTGGCTTTGAAGGTGGCGTCCCCATGAGGTTGCAAAGTCAGGGACCTGCAAAGAGTGGGGGATGGGGGGCCTCCCCAGTGGTGCAGCGGTTGAGCACTGGATGGCGAAGCTGCCCGCAGCCTCTGCAGCGCAAGTCTGCCTGTTCTGCTCCCCCCTCTGGCTCTGGTGAATTCTCTCACCCTCCTGCACTTCTGACTGTACCCAGTGCTTCTGTAAATAAATAAATAAATCTTAAAAAAAAAAAAAAGAGTGGGGGATGGGGATAGCAGCCACATTTCTTCCTTAGCTCTAGGCATAGTTTGGGGCATGACCTGCTGCCCTCACAACACTGTAGTGAGCTATTCAGTGTCTAAAAACTCACTTTTGGGGCCCTCCCTGGTGGTGCAATGGGTTGAGCGCAGTGCTGTGAAACTGTCCGCAACCTCTGCAGTGCCGGTTTGATTCCCGGCCAGCAAGGGAGATTCCCACATGGCGTGGCAGACCTCTCCTGTCTCTGCTCTCCTCAGCAGTGTATTTCGGTCCTTCTGCCTGTTCTGTTCCCTGCTCTGTCTCTGATGGATTCTCTCACTCTCCTGTGTTCCTCTGGCCTGTACCCCAGTGCTTGTATAAATAAATACATCCTTAAAAAAATTGAACAAATGTCAGAAATAGTTTTAAGTACTAATAAAAAAAATATTTAAAAACCTCACTTTTGGTTTAATCACCTGAGTCAACTTCTATGGTTTGCAATCAAGAAAACTGACTGGTCTCCTAGGATTTTTTTTAACCTCAAAAAAGGGATTTGGGGGCCTCCCTGGTGGCACAGAGGTTAAAGACACAGCACTATCAAGCCCCTGGGGCCCGAGTTCCATCCCTGGCCAGGTAGCTGACTCACATGGTGCAGCAGACCTCTCCTATCTTGCCTGCTGCTCCCCTCAGCAGTGTATTTCAGTAGATCTGCCTGTTCTGCTCCCCACTCTGGTGAATCCTCTCACCCCTCCCCCCACCTGTGGCCTACACCCCAGTTCTTTGTGTGTGCGTTTTTTAAAGATATATTTATTTATGCATACAAGAACTGGGGTATAAGCCAGAGGTGCGGGGTGGGGGGTGAGAGGATGCACCAGAGACAGAGACAGAGGCTGCTTCATAGTGCTGTGCTTAACCCCTTGCACCACCAGGGAGGCCCTACACCCCAGTTCTCGTATGCATAAATAAATAAATCTTTGAAAAAAGAGGGAGACAGAAATAAAACAAATGTGGCAAAGTCATCACAATTGTGAATGCAGAGTATTTGTATTCAGTGTATATTGTGGCATTCTCTGCCTTCCCTGGGGGTTTGAAATTTCATAAAGTATAAAGGTGAAATAAAGGCCTTTTACTGTATTTTAAGAAGGTGTCCAGTGGGAGCAGCATGAGATGTGAATGTTCCATCTGTTTCCTTTACCTGGGACCTCTTCATTCCTTTTAACCCTTTGTTTTCCTTCTTTTTAAATTTTTTCCCTTTGTTTTTCTAATGCAGTTATTTAAATCTGTGTCTTTAGTCTTCTTTAGTCAAGTCTCTTAGATTTTTACATTTTGTGCTTCCATGTTTATTCATTAGAAAGAATTAAAAAATTTTCTATTTTTATTTTCTCTTTAATCCAGTGAGTAGTTAAAAGAATATGAACTGGATATTCATGGCTTCAGGGGCTTTGTTTGTGGTGACGGTTTTGGTTGCTATATTGGCTTGGTGTTCTGGCTGATGATTTCTGGTTTTATTGTACCGTGGCCTATGAACTGGCCTATTTTGGCCTTTTGAAAAATGGATTTCCTCGGAGTACTATGGGGAGATGGTAGCTTGAATATGTTCTTGCTGCCCTCATCCTTCAAATAAAGCCAGCTACTGGATCTTTCTTGAGGAAAGCAGCGTCTGAGATTTAGGGTGGAGGCAAGCTGTTGTTCATGTCTGGAGTCCAGCAGAGAAACATGCTGCCACCTGGTCCAGTGAGAGCCGGGGGCCAGGGGCTCAGACCCAGAAGAAAGCAGTAAAACCTGGGCCCTGACTTAGGGAAACCCAGGCTCTCCTGCGGAAGAGGCTGCACCTGCCCACACACAGGTTCTGGGGCTAGAGCTGGAGTCCAGAGGTGGTGGGGGAGTAAGCAAGTGCGCAGACTCCCCTGCCCTGGGAAGTGCCAGCCGAGGACACTAGAGAGAAGTTCTGGGACCCACACCTGCCAGCTGGAGCCAGGCTGAGCCAGAGGGCGAGGTCTGCTGGGCTGCAGGCCACTCAAGGGGCCAACCCTGCTGTAACCCCCAGCAGCTGAACAGGGGCCCAGGAGCCAGCCAAGGAAACACCAGCACAGCCACCGGGCCCTGGGAGGGAGGAAAAAATGCCACGTCACAGAGAACAGCAGCTGCCACTCACTGCAGGCGAGAGAGGGCGGCCGAACAGAAATCGATGATAACATCAATGATGACAGTGTGCACACAGCACACACGTCATGCACACAACACACACACATACACACTCAGCACGCACGCCCCCACACGCACCTACATGCACACACCTACACACACGTGCACATGCACATAGGCACACACAGACGTTTCCCTTCCAGATGGAAGGAAAACCTCATGTCTAGAGTAAAAATCTCGGGAGATGAATCAAAGAGGAGGGCGGCCACTGTTGAGACCTGCCCTGGAACACCAAATGGAGAAATCAAAGAGAAATAAAAAATTCAAGGAGGTGAAAATTATTAAGAGAGTAAAATAACTGGTTTGAGGGAATGAGGTGGGCAACCTATGACTTGTACATCTGAATTATTCAATGTTGGAATAGTGGAAATTCATAAAACGGGGGAAATGGAAGACCTGCATTAAAAAAAACAAAAAAGGGAGGAAATTTACAGTAGAGACTTTGCCTTGACTTTGCCGCTCTTCCCTTCCAGAGGTCATGCCCCTTTCTCCTCCCCCTTGATCTGGGCTGGACTTGGCACTCACACTGAGCAGGAGAAGGTGACAGACAGGAGTTTTTGTGTTTCAAAGCCTGGACCTCAGAAGCCATGCAGCTTGCACCCTCTCTATCCAGGACACTGCCCTGGGGTCACCGGGGTCCACGGGAGGAGGGGGGTCCACATGGGGCGTGAGAGGCCAGCACAACCTCTAGGCACAGGAAACAGGCGTCTCAGACCTCCTGTCTCCCCAGCTTCCCAGGACGATGCCCCTGCAGAGGGAACCCAACTACCAGGAGAACCGTCCAGAAGACCCACAGCACCACGAGAAGTAACAGATCAATGTTGCTGCAAGGCCCACCTAAAAAATACTCCCATTAAAAATGAAGGATTCACTGAATTTACAGAACTCACAATAGAAATGAACAACAAAAACATCCCACCCAGAACTTGCAAAAAATAATTCTCATCCTTAGACATGTCCTGAAAAAGTGATTGACTTCCGAGCATACATTTAAAGCTTACCAGCTTCCAGAAAGAGAAAACAAGTAACTTACGAAGAAAAACAACGAGAGCGCCATCTCATGTGCTACACCGGAAGCAAACAGCAATGTAATGATATTTACAGATTTTTCAGAGAAAAGGCATCATCAGGGAAGGATAATAATAAGAATACAGGGCGGTTAGTGCCGAGAGACTCAGCGTGTGTTTGGGGAGGGGGAGAGGCTGGTGGAGACAGAGAATGAAGCATTTCCATCGCTCTGGGGGCTGGAGAATGATGATGTGAGAGACCATTACAAACAGGTCATTATAATGTGGGGGACTAGGTGGTGCTTTTCACATAATGGGAAATTATATAATTGCAATTATGTGTTTTATTCTAGATATTAAAAGAAAAGGTCACTGCTAGAAGAATGAAGAAGTAGAAAAGAAAACCAACATCTAAAAGAAAAAAGATCACAAATGGCCACATTATCAAGCCTGCAAGAACAAGAAAAAGAAAAAGAGGAGAGAAATAAACAGGCAACCTGAACTAAAGTGGAGGAATAGGGGCTTCCCTGGTGGCGCAGGCAGTTGAGTGCCGCACTGTGAAGCTGTCTGCAGCCTCTGCAGCACCAGTTCGATCCCCGCTGGCCAGGGAGCTACCCACACGGTGCGGCAGACCTCTCCTATTTCGCCCGCTGCTCCCCTCAGCAGTGTATTTCGTCACTCTACCTGCTCTGTTCCCCGTTCTGTCTCTGGTGAGTCCTCTCACCCTCCTGCACATCTGGCCTGTACCCTGGTTCTTGTATAAATAAATAAATATTTTTAAAAAATGGAGGAATAAAACAAGTTACATTTTTTTCGCACTAATCTCAAATGGGCTGAATTGTCTTATTAAAACCCAAAGGCGGGGCCTCCCCGGTGGTGCAGCAGTTGAGCGCTGGGTTGCAAAGCTGCCCGCAGCCTCTGCAGCGCCGGTTCAATCCCCAGCTGCTCCCCGGCCACCGGAGGAGGGTCCCACATGGCGCGCAGACCTCTCCTGCCACCCGCTGCTCCCCTCAGCAGTGTACTTCGGTCCTTCTGCCTGCTCTGCTCCCTGCTCTGGCTCTGGTGAATTCTCTCACCCTCCCGCGCTTCTGACTGTGCCCAGTGCTTGTATAAATAAATAAAAAATAAATAAATCTTTAAAAAAAAAAAAAACCCAAAGGCAGCAAAATCAGATTAAAGAACAAAACGCAGGCACATGCTATTGTTAGGAATACTGAATCGTTCAGAATTGCAGGAAATAAAAAACCGAGACAGCAGTTTCCACATGTAAGACGTTAATTTTTCCTTATGTTATGCAAGGTAGGTAGGCAGATGGGGAAGAGCTGGGGCAGCTGGAAACTTCTACTCTCTGCTGCCTCCTCCAGAGTCCCCTCGGCCCTGTCCCTTCTGCTGGCTGGCCTGGGTGGTCACCCCAACTCTAACTCTTAAATGATCTGAGTCCTCCTGGGTCTCAGACGGGGAATGAACCATTCATAGATCCAAGCACACAGATGAATCTCAAATTAATTATGCTAGATGAAAGAAGCCAGAAAAGAAAGCAAACCTGTGTTTCATTTCATTTAGGTAACACTCTCTAAAAACACTCTGAAAAAATGCTAACTATGGTGACACAGAGCAGCTTGGTGGTGAAGGATGAAGGCCTGGAAAACAGGGGGAAGCCGACAGGAAGATGGGTGGAGCCCTGGGAGTTAGGCTTTAGGGTTGGGGGCAACTGAGCACCTTAGGGACTGCTGGGGTCAGACAGCATCGCTGCACCCCCCAAATTCTAGGACATCCTAACTTCAGGTGGGGGACCAGGCTCTCTTCCTGATTGATTCCCTCATTTGCATTTTTAGACTCTTCCTCCAACTGTGCCCTCTCAGTGAAATTCAAAAACCAGAGATACCAGGTATGTGTTCACAGACCGCGGACCTCTGCAGGTCCACAAACCATGGACACCCCTAGGAATGTTCACCCCCTTGGGGCACGGCTGCCTGCTTGAGAATGCACGCCTATTCCCATAAGGAAAACATTAAGGGAGGCAGGGGAAAGGGAGTAGTACAACTGCAGTGATTGGACTGGCTTTTTTGACAGCAGTGTGGTGACACACCGAATTGTGAAAATCGCTTCTCCAGCACGAACGCGGAAGGCGGCGGCTTTGCTGGGCGAGCGGCGCCCCCTGCCGGCCACTTGAGGAACGCGCCCGCGTAAGTCAAGGGGCGCCAGTTCCTTCAGGGCTGTTTTCCAGCCTCCCTCAGGAGGCGTCCGGGATTCCGGTTTGAGGCTCTGGGGTTTAGTAACTGAGTCAGAGTGTCCGTGGCAAAACCCGCAGTCAGCTCCACCTGAACCCCAAATCCTTACTCTCCTTTGTGGGACGCCTGGGCAGGTTCTTGTCAGCTTTGAGGGGGCCTGAGAATGAAGGAAAGATTAGCTGGGGGCCTCCCTGCTGGTGCAAGGGGTGGAGCAACGCACTATGAAGCAGTCCGCAGCCTCTGCAGCACGAGTTCGATCCCCGGCCAGGGAGGTGACTCACCTGGGCAAGCAGACCTCTCCTGACTCGCCCGCTGCTCCCCTCAGTTGATCTGCCTGTTCTGCTCCCCACTCTGTCTCTGGTGAATCCTCTCACCCCCGCCCCTCTACCTCTGGCCTGTACCCCATTCTTGCATGCATAAATAAATCAATCTTTAAAAAAAAAGAGAAAGATTAGGGACACGCAGGGGCGGGTTCGTGGAAGGTGTCTGGAACATTCAGGGCATTATCTCCTGACGATTCTCTTAGTCCTCCCAGAAGTTAGGGCAGGGGAGTGGCTGGGGGCCGGTCTGGCGGGTGCTGGTTCTGCAACCCCAGAAGCCAGGAGAGAACCAGGAGGACTTCCCAGCCCTTGGGGAGAGGCAGGTCAGGCTAAAGCAGACGTGAAGATTTGGGGGGTAGGTGTCCAGTGATTCCAGCAGGCACAGCTCCTGTGGGCTGGCTTCCCCCACAGGGTGCACTTGTCCTTAGCACAGTGTGGACAGTTGCTGGGGAACTACCCCTCAGAGAGGACCGCCTGGAGTAAGCCTGCTGGGGGTACAGCCCCACCGAGCAGACAGCAGGTGAGAGCAGCACGGGGTGCCTGCTCCCTGCCCTCGGGTCCCACTGCCCAGGTGGGTGCGTCTAGTATAGTGGGTGGCCAAGTATCTGAGGTACTCAGGCCCAAGGGCTCAGCGTACCTTAGCCAGCAGCAAACACTGTGATAAGAATATAATACCAAAGTGCAAACTTTTCCATGGAAGTCCACTTATCCAAAACGATCTCCAGAAAAACAAGACAAAATCAACAAGAAAACATTTTATGGGCAGAAAAACAAGATGAGCTTTTTATGACACACACTAATGGTAAAATGAACATGTGATACCTTTTTGTTAATTTTATCACTTTTATTTATGATACCTGTTTTGGTACAACTGTGGCGGCAGGCGATGTCTCTCATTTCAAGTTACAATTTCTTGCAGGAATCATAAGTGCGCTGTCAAATTTTTTTTTAAGATTTACTTTTATTTATTGATGCATACAAGAACGGGGGTATAGGCCAGAGTTGTGGGGGGGAGAGGATCCACCAGAGACAGAGCGGGGAGCAGAACAGGCAGACTGACTGAAATACACTGCTGAGGGGAGCAGCAGGGAGACAGGAGAGGTCTGTTGCGCCATGTGGGTAGCTCCCTGGCCGGGGTATCGAACTTGTGTTGTGGTGGCTGGCAATAGCTTGATAGTGCTGAGACTTTAAGCCCTGCTCCACCAGGCCCCTGCACTGACAAATCTTACATGCCCTGATTATTCTTGGTTAGGTAAGTTTTCTCTTCATCAGCCACGTGGCTGTGGTGGAAGGGTCTGTGGCTCCTGATTCTTTTGCCATCAATTTGCTTTGAACGAAATGAAACTTTCTTTCGTATCTTTTCACAATGCTGTCTTACACATCTTTTATTAAATTTGTTCCTATGGAAAAAAACAAATGAAGTGAAGAAGCCAGCCCCTCACTGGGGGTCAGGCAGCCTGAACAGTTCCCGGGCTGCTGGTTGCTTATCACCAAGCGCAAGCAGAGAACTTACGGGCTCTGCCTGAGGTTTCTCCTGATTTATAGTATTGTCATAAATATTTCTTCTACATACACTTAAAACCAGATCAGACAATGTTGTAATGCTTGGCTTCAACTGTCAGACATAATTTAGAACACTCAAGAGGAGGGGAAGGTGAGGCCTTCCTGGTTCTTGGTACGATGATTTCCAATCATAGCCTGAACATTTCGGTGTTAAGAGACACTGGATCTTAAAGGGGGCATCATCTCATTACCTGGACATAGAAATCCAGCTTCCCACATGCCCTCTGGATTCCGAGGGGAGGGCTTTTCATTACTGTTGGGTGGGGGAGTTCTGCCTCCCCTGTAGGACTGCTGGTACCTCCCTGGCTTGGGGGGTGGTTAGGAGCACCTGGTTATTGTTCCCTATCACCTCCACTGATGCCTCCGAGGTGTGGGCATCCATATGCAAGTCCAACATACACACAGTTCATGTTATACAACACACTCATGTACGACATACCTAGACATAACCCAAGATACCTCAGACAGTCTTCACATATCTATGTAATGCTACGGCATCAATGACTTAAATTATTCATGCAGTTACCTAAGCAATATGTTCCTCACTCTCAAAAACAGAATAGTTTCTGTAATAATTCTGGTATTATGTCTGAAATAGGACTTCCAGTTAAACATTTTCACAAGAGCATTTTAACAATATTTCCTAAAATGAGGTTTTCCCCTCAACATTTGTGAATATTGTTAAAACTTTTAAATGTTCAAATCATTTATAGCGTCTTACTCCTATACTGACCCTTTCTCTTTTTTTTTTTTTGCATAGAAGAACTGGGGTGTAGGCCAGAGGTGCAGGGGGTGAGAGGATTCACCAGAGACAGAGTGGGGAGCAGAACAGGCAGATTTATTGAAATACACTAAGGGGAGCAGCGGGCGAGACAGGAGAGGTCTGCGGCACCATATGTGGGTTATCTCCCTGGTCAGGGATCGAACTCAGGCCTTAGTGGTGATAGCCCGAAACTTAACCCCTATGCCACCAGGGAGGCCCTATATTGATCCTTTAATTCCAATTAGCTACAACCTACTGATGAAGACTTTCTCATGAGTGCTGACATCTTAGTGTTTCTACCCCGTAACATTTTTTTAAGATTTATTTATGCATACAAGATATGTACAGGCCAGAGATGTGGCAGGTGAGAGGATTCACCAGAGACAGTGGGGAACAGAACAGGCAGACTGACCGAAGTACAATGCTGAGGGGAGCAGCGGCCAAATCAAAAGAGGTCTGCTGCGCCATATGGGTTGCTCCCTGGCAGGCTGGGGATCAAACTTGTGCTGCAGAGGCTGCAGATTGCTTCACAGTGTGGTGCTTAACCCCTTGTGCCACCAAGGAGGCCCATCTACCCCGTAACTTTGCTACTGTTCAACAAGCTTGACTCATGGATGTAGTCTTTCACACATGGAGAGAGTTGTTGGGGGTTGTTTTTTTCTTGTGTGTTTTTCTTTGATGCTTGGTGAGGGCTGACCGCTGACTGAAGGTTTTTCTACATTCATTACACTCATAGGGTTTTTCCCCTGTGTGAATTCTCTGGTGTTTGGTGAGGGCTGACTTTTCATAGAAGGTTTTTCCACATTCGGAACATTTGTAGGGTTTTTCTCCTGTGTGAGTTCTTTGATGTACAACAAGGTTGGATTTTACACAGAAGGATCTCCAGCATTCATTACATTTATAGGGTTTCTCACCTGTGTGGGTCCTTTGATGTTGAGTAAGGTTTGATTTCACACAGAAGGTTTTCCCACATTCATTACATTTGTATGGTTTCTCTCCTGTGTGAGTTCTCTGATGCACCGTGAGGGCTGACTTCTGGCAGAAGGATTTTCCACATTCACTACATTCATATGGTTTTTCTCCTGTATGAGTTCTCTGATGTTCTGTAAGGTTGGACTTCACAAAGAAGGACTTTCCACATTCACTGCAGTCATAGGGTTTTTTCCCTGTGTGTGCACTCTGATGTTGAGAAAGGTGTGTTTTCTTAAGGAAGCTCTTCTCACACTTATTACAGTCATAGATTTTCTTTCCTTTGTGAGTGCTCTGATTTTGAAGGAGGTGTGACTTACTTAAGGCCTTCCCACTTTTGTCACACTCATTATTTCCCCCTCTCAAGTATGTTCTCTGTTGCCGAGTGATTTTCAATTTTTTACAGGGAGATTTCTCACCTTTCTTATCTTTAAAGTTTTCCTCTCTTGTATTAATGCTCTGATTTAAAGTGAGTTGTGACTCACCGGCTTCTTCTATTGTATGAGTCCTCTGATGGTGAGTAAGGCATGGCTTCTCATGGGAGAGTTTCCCACATTTATTACAATCGCAGATTTTCACTCCTGCATGAATTCTCTCATGTTGAATGTGGTATGATTTATGCAAGATTTCTTCACTCTCATTATAGACATCAGGTTTTTTTTCAGTGTGTATTTGCTGATGTTGAGAGAGGTTTGACTTATTGCTAAAGGATTTCCCAAATTTACCACATTCATGTTTCTCTCCTATGTGAGTTTTCTGATGTACGAGTCTTGACTTCATGCGTGAAGATTTCGCACTGTCACTAGACTCGTGTGGCTTCCTGACCCTAAGTGTTTTTCGACAAGTACTGGGCTTTAACTTTTGAAAGAAGGCTTGCCTGGACTCATTACCTTCTGAGACTTTCTCTCTTGTGTAAGCTCTCTTACATATAACAAAGGCCCTTTTTTTGTTAAAGGTTTTCTCACAATTATTATATTCAAGAGGTTGATCCAAAGCTGAATTCTTTTGTTGAATAAAGTCCTCATTATGACTATGAGATTTCTTCTTCTGATCACTTCCACAGGGTTTTTTCCCTATAGGAGTTTTCTTATCAAAGAACTCATATTCACTGAAACCATCAGACTTCTTTCTTACATGGCTTCTATTACTAATAATTAATTCTGAAACATTTTTCAAGCTTCTTCCAAATGCTGTTGAAGGCACTGGTTTTATGGCTATATTAAATGATTCTCCCAAGATCTTACTCCTCTCCTTAGTCATTGTTTTGTTGTTGATGAATAAAGTTTGCCTCAAATATTTATCTTCATTTTCTTGGATTCTCTCCTTCATGTTATTTATTTTCTGGATTTCTAGAAATATGAAGATTTAGCATATATTATAAATGTTAACATATTTAAGGAATAGAGTTATGCACAGATGCCCTATGTTGAATTGATTCTTGGGTTTCAGACATAGTCTGCTGGGAAGAAACAACTCTTAAGCAAATATTTATTCTACTCTTTTTTTTGGTAATATGAAAATAGACAAAAAGTATCAGAAAAAGGATCAGAAAGCAGAAAATGAATCCAAGTAGCTTTGTATTGTTACTACTATCACTCTTTAATGGGTAAAAAGTTTGAAATAAAATACAAGGGATGGTGAACTGGGATAAAAGATGTCAGGGAAATAACTGGTCCTTGGATGGAGGGTTTTCAAAAAGTGGGATGGAGATAAGGAGACACTGGATAGGGACACAAGAAGACTGAAGGGTAATCAAGGGAAGTATCAGAGAAACAATTAGGTTTGGAGGCAGATCAGAGACTAGAACTATATCCTCTTCTTCCTTATACCTTAATCACTGCAGTAGGGGTCCTTTCTCCACTACCCAAACTTCCAATCTCTTCTTTTTTTCCATTCTGCACATAAATCCTCAATGATAGTTATGAAATCATTAAATTCCTTGGGTCTAAAGATCAGTCCTATAGTTCAGATCGATCTCATCATATAGTTTTTTTTTTAATGGAAAATAATGCCCAAAGAGTGTGTTAAAACATAAAACATCCTTGCAACAGACTCCAGTTCACCTCTGTGTTGTGACTGTTGGTGTGAACAGTTGATTCTATCGGAGAGTTAACTAATAGTTATCTGTCCTGGTTGACAATCCTACTTTTCCCTCTTTTAATTTGATGATTTACTTTATCAATAGATTGTGCTATGTCACAATATTTTGAATTCCACTCTTTCGTCAGCTTCCTTCCTCTTTTGATTTCTCTTTTCTGTGCATACTCAAACACCTGCTTGGTCCTAGGAACTTTATTATGTTTTGGTTTTGTATTTAAAATTTTTGACGAGGGATGATTATTATCCTCTGCTAGTCTCATTTGATGCAATAACATCAACTGTATGCTTAAAAACTTACAACTTTTCTGTAGCAGATAAAATAAGTAGAAGCCAATATGCTAGCAAGGAAAATTTTACGGTGGATTTTTATACCTAAGAGTTTATACTAGATTATTGTCCCTAAATTCACAGTACAGGTTCCAGCATTTGTCCCACAACTCTACACAATATTGTCAGTTCCTATCAGGCCAGGGTATTTAATTCCACATATTTCGCATATCTAAACACAACCCTCATGTTCTTCACTTAATTAGCACATACTTAGCTCCACTCAGAACCTACACATCCTTCAGGGCAATGCTACCATCCCGTTGTTAGAGAAAAAAATGACCACTTTGAGTTACATTTATGGCAAAACCTGCAAGTAAATACTGTCTGGATAATACGTCCTAATGACACTACCTCCACAGCACTGGTTTGTGTGATGCTTTCTGTTTATGCTTCTATGACCATGTCTGATTTTCATTGCTCTTGGCTGTTTTCCCACTTTTAACACAAAGTTTGAGATTATAGCTGCCTCTAACTACCATTGAAAATGGAGTTGACATTTGCTTTTTTTCCCTTGGGATACTTGGTAGGAAAAGAAGGCACAATGCTGACTCTGCACTTCCATCTCCAAATTGAAATTCACTCCTTCCTTCTAAAAACACAGTTTACTTTGGGACACCGCTGTCTCCTGGTTCTCCCCCATGACAACAGGCACTCCTTCTTGGTGTCTCTTGCTAGAGTCCTGCATCTTCTTGACCTCTGAATGGAGCCCTTAAGGGGATAGTTCTTGACTTACCAGTGATCTCATTCAGAGTAGATTCAAGTCTTTAGCAACCCTAATAAGCTCTGCCTCCTCTGGTCACACGGACTTCTTGGCTGTTTCCCGATTATTACAAGCACACTCCCACCTCGGAGGGTTGGCACCTGCTGTTCCCTTGACCTGGAAATCTCTCAGATAACCCATGGCTCATTCTACTCCTTGTTTTCATGTAAAACTCCATTTCACTGTTCCTGTTCAAATGCTCACATCCTCAAAGGTCTTCCCTGACTTCCCTTCTGAAAGCACCACTCCCTGTCAGTCTCTATCCTTCATCTGACTGCTTTCTCAGAGTGCTGGTTGCTACCAGGCATAACATGCATTAATTTGTTACTGGATCTGCTGACAGGAGGAGAGTGTTTGCTTCCCTGTCCTCTGTGCTTAGAATGTGCCTGGTGCATGGCAGGCGCTTAATACATATTTGTGGAATAATAAAAGAATTTGTGGAATAAAAGAATACAGAGTGTTTGGCACTGGAGGGAAGATGAACAAATGACCATTGCTAACCAGAAAGAAAAGCAGAGATGAGGATGAGGAAGGCAGCAATTGAATTCTAGAAAAACCAAGCAAATTTCTCTCTATGAAAGTCAAGCAGTAAACAAAGAACATTTACCTATGAGTGATATTTGGAAGTTTGATGCAAGCTATGGTAACCTTCTGTCTTTAGTCACTTTTGAAAGTCTGGTGCCTTGAAAAGACATTTCCAGAGCACATTTAAAAGATACCACCCCCTGAATTGGCTACTTAGGGCCCACTTTCCAAAAGGTACCATTATCTTTGCCCTTATTCACTCACCTGCATGGGCCTGACTTGGGAGTTTTCTTGTTAATATCCATGGTTCTTCTCCTTGCTCCAGCTTGAATATCAGCTCAGGTTTGGTATCACAATGCCCTGTTATGGGAAATGACCCAGGACTTGGCAACATTGCTTGGGGGTCAGACCCTTTGAAGAATCTGAAGGAAGAAGCTTTAGGAGCTGCCCAATCAGAGAAGTGAGAATATATATCCTTTCAAGTTCCCTTAAAAGGGTATTTGAATGCAAGCTCTCAAGCCTAAGACTCTTACATTCTACAGTGATCTGGTCCCTGAGATAGTGAGTGTGTGCTGCCCGGAGGTGTGCGAGAGGCTGGCTTACCCAGGGACAGCAGGTGCCTGTAGTTCTCCAGCATCACCTCCCTGTACAGGAGCCTCTGGGCTGGGTCCAGCAGCAGCCACTCCTTTTGGGTGAAGTCCACAGAGATATCCTTAAACCATACCGATCCCTGTAACAGACTAATCCTGCTCAGTCTGAAGGATTCAAGACCATCAAACATGGAAAAACATATAAGAACTAATTCCTACAGTGTTCACTCGTAAGGGTTTACCAGGAAAAGTTACAAAGGATGTCAATTAAGTACCTTCCTTTTTTGTTAGCCTTTGGGGGAGAAAATAGAAATCATACCAGAAAGACTACCTCTCTGAGTATTCATTAATTCACTGATTCATTCATAAAATAATCTGAGTTCTTCTGCACTCTCAGGACTGTTCTGGTTACAGAGGACACTAAGGTGAAAAAGACACTGGCCTTGTTTTTAAGGAGTTTACAGACAGATGAGGACACTTTCCAAGTAAACATACACATGCAATTGTGAACTCGGGGAACTGAGAAAGAAGGTGTGGACGAGGAAGAATCAGGTCGTGAAGGGGGAGGTGCATTTAAGCTCCTTGTTTATTTTGGATTTGATCTCCTTAGGACATAGATATTGGGCCACACACCAGCAGTGAGCTTTGTGTGAACATGGGGCAACAGAAGGTCCAGAAACACAAAAACATCAAATGAAAGAAATAACATAGAACAGTGTGATGGGACAAGGCGAGGGCTTTGATAAGGTAAAGAGCAGTAGAGGTTTTAGGGGTCAGACACAGAGACATTTTGGTCTTTTGGACCATGGCCTCCAAATATTGTACATTTTGGACATTTTGGATCAGTGGCCTCCAAATATTTACCACCTATCAATAAAACTTTCCTTAGGCTATTTATTTATAAATTACATATGGCTCTAGCCACAAAAGTAAAGATGAACATTCTTAATTTTTGAGATATAAAACTAATATATAAAGAGTATATATGGGCTGGAAGGTGAAGTGGATTGGGCTGAAGAATGGGGTGCAAGGGTAGACCCACTGGCCAGCCCAGCCCCTTGGTGGTCCTTATCCCAGGGGGCTGGCTGAGGGGGAGTCCTCAGGAAAGGGGTCCCCTTATAAAGCAGGGAACTGGTGAACCCCACAATCCAAGAGAGAAGCAGAGCTCTGTGCTTGTTACTCTGATATGCCCACAGCTTTTGTTTTAAGGCAATTCTGGGAAAACAGACCCATCTACTCTGCTATCGGGTGAAGCTTTGCCCCATCTGGCAGGAGGAGGGGGCCGCCAGAGTTTGCCTCCTGGCCCCTCTGTTCAGCCTAAAGAGGAGCCACAAGCTTGCAGAGGGCATAGCTGGCCCTTCCCTGCGAGGGAGAAGCCTGCCAGGGAAACAGCTTCTATGCTGCTGGGCAGCTGCACTTCGGCCCCCTAAGTTGATCCAATGAGGTTCTAATATTTCTAATCATGCAAAAAATGAAAAGTGTCCAGAGACTGGAGGAAAAGCAATAATCTGAAGAGTAAGCATCAAGTATAACAGGCTTGAAGAATGCTAAGCAAAGTTACTGTCAATAAAAACATCTCCAAAAGACAGGTGCCAAGGAGAGTGGATTGAAGACCATGAAAATACATTTCACGAAAAGAGTGAAGAATTTCTAAGAATTCAAGTGGACATCCCCAAATTGATGCGAGAGTCTTACTTCCACAAAATGAGAAAAGTTAGTTATGAAAAAAGAAGTGAGCGGACAGTCAAGGTTCCATTGCTGACTGATGAAAACAGAAAGCAAAACTCTCAAGAGAGGGCTTGAAGACAACGGGAAGGGGGTGGCCAAAATGAGCGCGTCTCCCAAAGCAGGGGACAGAACACAGAACAGTGGACATGAGGAAAGAACAGCCAAGGGCACAGAGGATGCCGGCCCAGCAGGGTGTCCTGGGAGGGGGGAGAATAGGGAAGGGGGGAGAATCCCAGGAACAAGGGGTTTCCTCTCACCAGGACCAGTCCAGTTACCAAGCAGACAAATAACCAGACACCGAGGGGAGACAGGCAGAACCCCAGGATAAAGAAAATCCGCCTACCCTTAGTCCCTCCAAACGCTGAGCGAGGACAGGGGTGCCCTTTTCTCATAATACGCTGCAGGGAAACCATTTTAAACCCCAGTCCCAAGGCTCGTCGATCATTCGTGTCACGGGGCATTTTCAGCTCGCCAGGCACAGCCTCTCAAAGCTCAGCCAACGCTGAGAAGGGACTCAGACAGACAGACTCATGAGGACAGACAGAAGACAGGGTGGGGCCTGGCTGGTGGTGAGGGCTGCGGGGAGGGCGTGTGAGGGGTGACTTGGAGACCGTGAAAGGGGAGAGCGTGTGCATGAACTCAGCAGAAGCGTTTTTAGAGCCACTGACCGAGGTAGGCAAAGCTACATGTCGTGGTTCCAAGTCTGAGCCTCCTGAAATGTTGGAAGAGCAGCTGCTGCAGGATGGATGGTGGGAAGCCAGGTGAGGAGGCAGCCATGTGGAATGAGGTGGCGGAATCAGCCACTAAGGCGGAGAGGTCAGGGCCTCTGGGTGAGCGGGGATTAGCCTCCCAGCCAGGAGGGTGGGCAGAGGGCGCTCTTTCTACCTCAGTGGGGTTGCCAGATTCAGTCAACAAAAATACAGGGCACTCTGCTAAACTTGAACTTCAGATAAATAACGAATCTGCTTTTAGCCTTCGTCTGTCCCACGTGGGTTATACTTTGTTTACCATGCTCTGTGTCTCATCCAGCACCCCGCTACCTCAGAGATCCCCTATTCTGAGTTGCCAGGCAGGCTGGAACAAGAGCAGATGATAACTTAGTCCCCAGCATGAGTGGAAAGCTTGCAGAGGACTTGAGGCCTCCATCTGGGCAAATTTAAAATGATGTATCGGGCCTCCCCGGTGGCACAGTGGTTGAGCGCTGGGTTGCAAAACTGCCCGCAGCCTCTGCAGCGCTGGTTCTATCCCTGGCCACTGGGCGAGGGTCCCACATGGCGCGCAGACCTCTCCTGCCGCCTGCTGCTCCCCTCAGCAGTGTCCTTCAGTCCTTCTGCCTGCTCTGCTCCCCGCTCTGGCTCTGGTGAATTCTCTCACCCTCCTGCGCTTCTGACTGTACCCAGTGCTTGTATAAATAAATAAATCTTAAAAAATAAATAATAAATAAAATGATGTATCTTTAGAATAATTTCAGCTACTGGCTCTTCTTAAATCTGTGACATACACTCTCAGTAAAGAGGGTCTAATAAACATACCTACCTCCTAATGTTGTTATGAGAATTATGTGTGCTAATCTAGGGAAGGAATTAAATAGTGATCGGAACATTATAAGCACCCCTAAACTGTAGGTAATGCTATAGCTGACCAATGATAACGTTGTCACTGTCTTCAAATTTGGGACTGTACAAATAGCCAGGAGATGTATATTAAAATTGAAATAATTATTTTTCAAGTAGCTAGAAGGTACAATAACACTGTTAACCAAGGATTCCAAAAATGATATTCATTGTGTAAAAACAAAAGAGAAATTGAAAAAAGAAAAGCATTTAGATGATTCCCACAACATGGGGTGAGGAAACAGTATCTTATGTAGGTGATAAGACAAATAAAAACAATTCCCGATCTTGATAAAAAGATATGTTTATGTATGTATTAAACACAGCTGTGGTAATCCATGATAGAATGAAAATACGATGTAGATTTTCAAAGTCACTGGAAGAAGAAGAAAGAAAAGTGGAATAATAATGCAGGACAAAAAGCAAGAAATGAAGAAAAATAACTGTCACAAAGCATGGTCACTAAAATGCAAAAAGTAACTTAGAGTTCACTGAAATAATTGCATAATGAGCAGGCATCTCACCTGAGATGTGTCCATTTTCCTTTCCTGGAAATGCTTAGAGAACGGTGAAGGCAGAGCAGGAGGGAAGGGAAACGGTAAAGAAGTCATGAGAAATAATTTCTTTGAAAGTCATCCTAACATTTGCCTGGAAATCCACACAGACTCACCGACGTGGCCCCAGGAAGGAGAAAGCCTCCCTGACCTTTCCGAGCAGGTGCGTGCAGGGAACTCTTTAACCTCGTATAACCACATGGAGCTAAGAGAAGTAGCTTTTCACTGGGAAAAGCAAGCATTTTTTCAATAAGGTTTCTTCTTTTGTTTTTTTGTAAAGATTTATTTATTTATGCATACAAGAACTAGGGTATAGGCCAGAGTGTGGGGGTGGGGTGAGAGGATTCACCAGAGACAGAGTGGGGAACAGAACAGGCAGATTGACTAAAATACACTGCTGAAGGGAGCAGCGGGTGAGACAGGGGAGGTCTGCTGCGCCATATGGGTCACCTCTCTGGCTGGAGATCAAACTAGTAGCTGTAGTAGCTACCGATAGCTTCATAGTCCTGAGTCTTAACCCCTTGCGCTACAAATAAGGCCCCTCAATAAGGTTTCTTACTACTTATACCCTCCTTTGATTTAATAGCAGAGGAATATAAAACAAGACATAATCCAAGGAAGATGTGGTTAAAGGAATCACAGTGTAGCTAAGCTTGAGAGGCTAAGCCACCAGTCCATGATTGAACCTGTTTCATGAGGAATCTTCTGATGTTTGGGATTTACGTTAAAACAACGCAGCAGAGGAAGGTCAGGAGGAGAGAAGAGTGTGTGCACATGTTGGGCGTGGGGAGTAATGAAATGGCATCTACACCGATAACTGCTGATGACCGTCAAGTAACACAGCCTGTGCTATTTTCCTAACTTCTGTAGGTTTTGGATATTTCCCTTTAAAAAACAGCACAGAGTGGGGCCTCCCTGGTGGCGCAAGGGGTTGAACACCACACTATGAAGCAGTCTGCAGCCTCTGCAGCATGAGTTCGATCCCCGGCCAGGGAGCAACCCACATGGCGCGCAGACCTCTCCTGACTTGCCTGCCTCTCCCCTCAGCAGTGTGTTTCAGTCAGTCTGCCTGGTCTGTTCCCCACTCTGTCTCTGGTGAATCCTCTCACCCCTGGCATCTCTGGCCTGTACCCCAGCTCTCGTATGCATAAATAAATAAATCTTAAAAAAACATAAAAAACAGCACAAAATGCCAAAACCAAGCAACCACCACAAAAACCAGATGGAGATCTGCTCATTTACATTTCTACTTATATTTTCAACCCCTCAAGGTTAAAGAATTAAGAGGAACCATTGATTGGGCCTCCCCGGTGGCGCAGCGGTTGAGCGCTGGGTTGTGAAGCTGCCCGCGGCCTCTGCGGCGCCGGTTCGATCCCCGGCTGCTCCCCAGCCACCAGAGGAGGGTCCCACATGGCGCGCAGACCTCTCCTGCCGCCCGCTGCTCCCCTCAGCAGTGTCCTTCGGTCCTTCTGCCTGCTCTGCTCCCCGCTCTGGCTCTGGTGAATTCTCTCACCCTCCCGCACCTCTGACTGTACCCAGTGCGTGTATAAAACCAAACAAACAAACAAATAAATAAATAAATAAGACATGCCTCTAGAAAAATTAAAAAAAAAAAAAAAAGAGGAACCATTGATTAAGGGAGCGTATACACATGTATATATACATTTAAGGTACTTGTTCTTTCCTTGGTTTGACTATTTCCAAAGTGCTTATTAAGAAACTTGTTTTGATGTGACTGACGTCTTGATTTTCTTTTTTGGGTAAAATGAGATCTATGATAGGGATCTGGCGGGGCGGTCTTGGAGAACAAATAATACACTTAATGCCAATAGCAATGGGCACTTTCAGCTGCTTCCCCCCAGTGCCTGCCAGGCTCTGCCGCTGAGTGCTTTCCAGGTGTTACCTTATTGTAGCCTCAGCACAACCTCGAGGCAGGTTTTAAGGAATAACTTCACTTTACAGATGGAGATACTAAGTTTCAGAGGCCCATCATGTTATTTAGGGGAACTCGGTGGCTGAGCCAGACTTTGAACTCGTTTTCGTTCAAACTCGGGCTCTGCTCTGCTGCAGACCCCCCACGCGCCCCTAGCCTGCAACCATGTCCTAAGAGTAATAAGAATTCATTCTCCTCCCTGGGCTGGTGGATTCGACTCACGCGTGCATGGTTGGCTGGGGCACACGCGCATCCGAGGAGCTTCTGCAAACAGTTCCTGAACCTTTCTCAAGCGCTCTTTCTTCTGACCAAGAACCCCGCGGCCCGCTCCCCTCTCCGCTCGCGGAACCTGCAGGTTCTGGGCGATGCTCTGCCCCTGGCGGTCCCCAGGACGAGCGCACAGCGCTCAGGAGCAGGTGCTGCGAGATCTCGGCCCGCGGAGGTTGCGCGCAAGTTTTTGCTTCCACCAGGTGTGGCCACAAACATACCCCAAGCCCGGCAAAGCGTCCCCCGAGCGAGGTGCTCACCTGCAGCGCACATCCCCCGCGCAGGACCGGGTCCCGGGCAGCGCAGACCCCCGGCCCCGCGGTGATCCGCCGCCCGAGGCCGGAGACCAGGCGAGCGGGGAACAATGAGGAGGAACCGCACATGCGCGCAGGGCGCAGCGAGGGACCATTCCTGGCTCCCCGCCGGGCCATCCATCAAAGTGGGGACTCGGTTTCCCATGCGGCTCCGCGCCCCTCCGGGAGGGGAGGTCGGAGAATTCCAGCCCTTTTTTGGTGAGTTGGGCTTTTTGTTACTCAAATCATCCCTCCTTTTGTTTGGATCCGTAACCCCCAGCATGAGGAATCTCAACCCAGTTCAACCCTCACCTGGGTCCCTGTAGACTCAGTTACCTGCAGAAGGAAAGGTGCATGTCGCCTGCACAGACGAAAACAGAAAAATTTAACTAAAGTACTAGAAAATAAAGGCCAGCAATATCGTGAAGGATTAACACCCACCGCTGGCAAGTTTTCACCCAGGAAGGCAGGCACCCCCTGAACCCCAAACTGGATTGCAGAAGTAATTCCCTAAATCTGTAGATGAGATGACGCAGACACAGAAATCACAGGAAGATTAGGTCCAAGAAGATCGCTCCTAACCTCCCCTCCCAGGTAGGAGCCTATTCGGTGATTATTTTATGAAAATAAGACCCTAAGAGTTCAGCAGGGTATTTTCATCATGATTTTCTTATTCTTTAAAGCTTTTTATTTTGAAAATTTTCAAATTTACAAAAAGTTGCAAGAATTATTAACTTGGAACAAACATCTGTAAACCATTTGCTAGTTTCATCGGTTTTTCATAATGTGTCACAGATGCTGCATTCAGTTTCTCTCTCAACTCATCCCCCTCACCATTTGAGAATAAGTTGGCAGCATAAACTGTTACTTCTAAAACTACACACTATCCCGAAGAACAGGGATGTTCTTTTATGTTACCGACATGCAAATATCTAACTGAAGAAACTGAAATCGGGTATAATGTTATCATCTAGTATGTAGAACACTTTTTACCATTGTCCCCCAAATATTTTGGGACTTTTTTTTTTTTTTTTTCCCTGAGCCAGGATCCAATTCAGGGTCATTGCTTATATCGGCTGATCCTATCATTTAGATTCCTGTAATTTAGTTTCACAGACTTTTTTTCACCTTTCATGGACATTAGTAGTTTGGAAGAGGAAAGACTAACTGCAAGAATGGGTCTTCATTTGGATTTGTCTGCTTGCTTCCTTACAATTAGATTCAAATTATACATTTTGGGGCGGGAATCCTACATAAAGGATGTCTTATTCATCTCAGGTCAGTTTTATACAATGATGTCAGTTTGTCCCATTTTTGGCATTGTTAACTTTGATCTCATGGTTAAGATGATGTGAAGGTCATTTTATTTTTTTTTAAAATGCCAATGACAGTCATGGGAAATAAGTTCCATTCATGGTAGCTGACAGTGTCTAGAACTGCCTTAACGAGAAATTGGCAGAACTTACACAAAAGAAACTATTGCAAGCTACTGTGTACAGGGAAGAGTGGAGACACCCTGCTTTGGGGGGTGGGGAGCTCAACACTCCAGCAAAATTCTAATCAAAATCGCAATACGTTGCATGATTTTTCTCTTTCTCTTTTATTTTACTTAACGGAATGCCTCTAAATTTCACCTGGAAAACAAAACAAAACAAAACAAAAAGCTAAGGATAACAGCCAAGACTTAAAAAAAATTTAAATTGTTTCCTACCAGACATGAATATGTATGATGTTAATATAGTGTTCAAAAGATTGCTTCTAGAATCTTAGGAGAACAGGCCAAATCCAGGGGTTCTTAAGAATTCACAGTACGATCAAGGAGGGATTTCCAAGTAAGGCATTGTGGGAAGGGGCGATTAACATTTTAACAGTAAACCATCAAGTGTCTAGAGAAAATAGAAAATAATTTTCTTATTTAATCTCTGGTCAAACCATGAAAGAAATGACTGCCGAATTTTATTGTAAAAAATTCAGATCTTAGTTTCAAAAGAAAAATCAAGTGAAAACACACTTGGAAAATATATGGGTTAAGCATGTGAAAGAAATGGTTTATTGACTTCATTTAATTATCTCTTTCACATTTATAAGAGCATCATACCACCATAAAAATGATTTATGGATATGAGGGGGAAAGTAATAAAAAGGAAAATGCAAATGAGCAATAAATATGTGAAAGCAGTCCATAAACTACAAATAAAATATGCAAATGTTTAAATACATTTTTTGGCCTTTACAGTTAGCAAAGATTATAAAGAAAAATGATAGCCAGGATGGGCATAAGTTTGGGGAAATGCTCATTCCCATAAATTTCTGTTTGAAATATAATTTGTAAAACAATTTGGAGGCCACTCTGTACCAAGATTTAAACAGAACATGCACTTTAATGTAGCAATTATATTCTTAGAAATATGATCTAAGCAAATAATTGTCCTAAGATACAAGTGTAAGTACTTCGCTTACAGTTTATGTTAATAGCAACACATTGTCAAAAATCTAAATGTAAGGAAAACAGCAATAGCTTATAGGATGCCACAAGGTGGGGAATTAGATAACCATTAACAATTATAAAACAGGAATAGTAGGGATTGATCTATTTTTAAAAATCAGACATGTTCCCTAAGGGCTTGAAAACAAATGTAAAAGCCAAAATTTGAACCAAAAAATTAAAAATTGCTCTCATACATAATAATAGAGCAGGGTATGCAAGAATTTTGTTTACACAGACCTGGAAAAATTCAGAATCTGCATCATTCAATACAACTATCCCCACAAGAATAGACGAAGAATAGGGAGGAATAGTCTCAGGGAGTACAAATTTGCACTCATTGTGGAAATTTCTCATGCTGTCTTTGAGCCCCTCTCGGTGTTCTGATGCTGAATTGAGTGTTCTCATTAAATTAACTGCACGGTGCATTCTGGAGCTTGGTACTGTATTATAACATCAATTTCCACTTGAAAGTAATTGGTTTTCACAAATTTTGAAAGCCCTTAAGAGTGCTATCATTTAATGAATATTTGGATAAGACTAGTGTATTAATTAAAAGATTTAAAATGTTAACAACAGTGAATGTTAATATAACTGCCCAAGTTATAAAATCATTCATAATATTCTAAAGCATGAGTAACAGTGTGTTCATTTGAGGGCACTAACAACCCTGGGCTTGAGAGTTAAATGTATAAATTTTAATCTGTCTGCTAAAGAGATATAATTAAATTTCAATACTATAAGCACAGTTCGCAACTAGAGTTCCTTGCTGTTTGCGTGTTATGTGGTTCCTTACAATTTTTGGAAACCTTGGAAGACTTGTCTTATATTGAAATTTGCACCAAATTGGAAACATTAGCACACTTGCTTTAGATTTTTATAGATTTCCTTGTCAATCATATTTAGGAAATTTCTTTCTGTTCCTAAGTAGAATCTAAAGTTTATCAGATCCATTTTCTAACTTAGTAATATGACCTTTATTTGCTAATACTCACTTCACTGGTTAATTTTATAGAGTTAAACTGCATTCCTGGACTAAATCCAACTTGGTGATGAGATCTTACTTTTAAAAAATATTGCCTTTTTTTGTATCTATATGAGATGATGGATGTTAACTAAACTAATTGTGGTAATCATTTCACAGTATAGGAATGTCAAGTCATTCTGCTGTACACCTTAAATTTATGCAGTGCTATATGTCAATTATATCTCAAGACTGGTAAAAATGTTGCTCAATTTTATTTGCTAATGTTTTGTTTAGAACTCTTGTTCGTGAATGAGATTCACTTTTATCAAGAATGTTTCATTCTTGGGGCCTCCCCTGGTGGCGCAGCGGTTGAGCGCTGGGTTGGGAAGCTGCCCGCAGCCTCTGCGGCACCGGTTCGATCCCCGGCTGCTCCCCAGCCACTGGAGGAGGGTCCCACATGGCACGCAGACCTCTCCTGCTGCCCGCTGCTCCCCTGAGCAGTGTACTTTTGTCCTTCTGCCTGCTCTGCTCCCCGCTCTGGCTCTGGTGAATTCTCTCACCCTCCCGCGCTTCTGACTGTACCCAGTGCATGTATAAACAAAATAAACAAACAAATAAAATAAATAAGGAACATGCCTCTATAAAAAAAAAAAAAAAAAAAAGAATGTTTCATTCTTAAGAATATGAAATATCGTTATTTGATTTTTATATCAAGCTTATGCTGGCCAATAAAATTAATTGGGGTATAGTCCCTCTTTTTATATTGTCTAGAACAATTTCTATAAGATTGATTTAATTTTCTTTATACATTTAATAGGATTAACCAGTAATAATATATGGGTCCCTAAATTTTAAATTATGCATTCAATTTCAAAAAAAATTTTAAATAATTAGCTAACTATGAAGAATTTCTATTTCTTCTGTTGTCAGTTTTGGTAACTGATGCTTTTCTAGAACTTCATCTACTCATCTAAAAACACCGGTATTCTCTCAATTTCTAGTTTTTGTCTATATATATGACCCTAGACCATATATATTATCCTAGACAAGCTACTTACTCATTCTACCCTAATTTTATTGCTACTTTAAACCAAGAACAAGATTTAGGTAACTCAAAAATTTCAATCCAGCACCACCTACTGTTTATTGCTTACCTGTGCCAAGATCATCTAGTCCTGCTTGGTCTTTGCTTCTGACGTCTGTTTGCTGCATTTATTGCTGGTGTCACTTGCTTGCCTGGTCTTTGGATACAAGTGATTGTTTGGGTCTGACACCCTTTCTATGGCTTCTGGCCCAGTCATCCATCTATATCCACCTCATTCTTACCCAGACCACTCAGGCTCCGACCCTTCCATCACAATCAACTTTGCTGCTCCCTCCTCTCCCTGAAATTATGGTGGAAGGAGCTGCTGTTTGTGCCATCTCCATGACTGTTGGTGCCAAGTAGTCTCTCCTCCGCTGCAGCTCCCTTGTGGGGATCAGGAACATCACCAAAGGAGACCCTTCCTCTCACTGATTCTGTTAGGGGTAAAAGGATGTCCTAAAGCTAATTCCATACAGGCTTTGTGGACTCCACCCCCACTTCAGACCAAAGCCATCAGGACATTGGGAGAGACAAATCCCATCACCACCAAAGGGAAGGTTGCTGGGACCTGAGGGTGGGGTTAAGCAGCCAGGTTTTGTATAAAAACCAGACACGTGGGCTTTTGGTGGGGGGGGGGGGGTGTTCCTTTTTTTTGGCTCTCTGCCACCTCGCAGCGCTCTGGGCCAGCTCTCATAGTGCCTTTGGGTTTTCAGGTCAGCAGATCGGGTAGGACGCATTAAATCCCTATTTTCTCCCTGAGTTGTACATTTCCTCATTTCCCTTTCCCTTGTAAATAAACCTTTTATTAATCTTTTGTGTGTGCCTATAGTGGAGTATTAATAAGTCCCTTTTAAGCACGCAGGTGAGGACCCACAGTCAGGCAACCTGTTTTTATATCAGGGCTGCTCTGTAACAATTCCAGTGGAAAACTGGTTACAAGCCCCACCGGATGTGTGTCTTATTAACATCACAAGTGAGTCACATAGCAGGTGTGATGAAAGAATACTCCTAAATTTTCAGCCTAATCCTTGTTTATTCCTTAATCCACTGGCTTTCAAAGTGCAGTCCTCAAGCAGCACAACTGGCCTCACCTGGAAACGTTCTAGCACTCTGGACACGTGGACCCTGCACCTGACCTACTGAATCAAAAAGTCTGGGGGTATCGCTGCTGTATTAAGCCCTCCAAGTGATTAGGGGACATGCTTACATTTGAGAATCACTGTCCTCACATTCCCCTTCACACCAGGGCCAGGAGGGTTGGGATACAGGGAGGCAGGTGACTGATCCTGATTGAGAAACCAGAAGAGCCTGGGCCTGTTTATCTGACTCCAGATAAGCAGGCTCTGGCCTGGGCTGGGGCTGCTGGACTTGGTGCATTTCCATCTCTGAGAAGGGGAGTTTGCTCCCAGCCTATTGGCTGCCTATTGGCTGAGAAGTTTCAGACGCTAAATCGTTGGGGTCATGTGCTCTACCCCAAATTCTGGCAGCAGCAGCCCAGTGGTGTAATTGCAAGGATCGGGTGAAGAGGGGAACCAGAGGCGCAGGCTGGGGAGGCTGTTGCTCAGTCTGCTTCCCTTCTGTGTGTCCGGAAAAGGGTGTGGGAGTCCTGGCCTCTCCCGATTTTCTTTCCAGTTCCGACGTGTTTTTTCTCAGAGACCCACTCTCCTCCGGGGGGAACTGAGAAGAGTGGAGGATAAAATGGCTCTTTCATTTTTAAAAATCATGTCCCAAGTGATGGTCCAGGTGAGTTAACTTGTCTCTTTTTCGGAAATGCTGATAGTCTGTTCCTTACACATTTGCTTCCTTGCCAGTCTGTATTCAGATGAAACTAGTCAGCAAACAAGTTCTCTTCTCTGCCTTTCCTCTCGAAGTATTCACAGATTCATTCAACAAATCACTCAAGGAGGTACTGACCAAGAGGTTCCAGAAGATGTACCTCCAAGAGCAGGGAGGAAGTTTATTAAGACTTTGGCTGTGCAGTGCAGTCGAGCCATCTGAGCTGGGGGTGGAGGTGGACAGCAAGTGCTGGTCAGAAAGGTCAGTCTCCCCTGGGAACTTGTTAGAATTGCAAATTCTTGGGCCCCTCCCACCCTACTGAATCAGATACTCCGGAGGTGTCCCCTGCTGCTCTTGGGTCTTAACAAGTTCTCCAGGTGATTCAGGTGCCTGCTTTGTTCTGCTTTGTAAGGTTCAATGTGTGGCTCCTGCACCAGCAGCATCATCAGGGAGCTTGTTAGAATTGTTAGAACTTATTAGAGTTGCAAATTCTCAGGCCAGAGGTTGCATCTGTTGCTCTGAAACTTCCTGACTATCTGGAGAATAACAAATGGTCAGTGTGGAGTGATGTGATGAGAATGCAATAATACCAGGACACAACAGGATAAGAAAAGAAATGCAGGGATTACATGTAGGGCTAATTATCCTATGCATGCCACCAGGGTACAGCAGCGAAGGAATGTGAAATTAGTCTTTATGTAGAGAGGTAAGCACAGCAACAGTGAAAGTTCAGAAACAAATCAATGCAGACAAAAAGATTGGGCAAATAATGAAAGTTGTATTTAACAAGAGGACAGAGTTTAGTCAATGCCTGACAGTAAAGATCGGAAACAAACAGAACACCCACATATAGAAGAAAGGGTCACATTAAATCACACTTAATTTGATCAAAATATTCCTTAGAATGTGTAAGTGATTTTCTTGAATCTAATACATGTGACACTTGAGAATACAATGCAGTGGTTATTAGATTCAATCTTGACACACAAAGCTAAATGATTCTGGGATATCACACATCTCTTTTTCCTCTAAAAATTGTAAGAAATAATAAATTTCTCGCATTAATGAAAAATTTCAGAATAAAAGTAAAATTCTTAATTTCTAAACCTATCTTATTCTGAGTTTCATAAACTGCACTTTTAGTTACTACATCTGCGTATATATATATCTATGCATAGAATTAGTACATTTTCAGGTATTTATAGATAAAGGGAATCATCTATGTGATAACCTGTAAATATTGTTTTTGAACTTCAAAGTGTTCTAGAGATATTTCTGTGGCTGTCCGTAGAGATCTCTAATTCTTACAATATCCACATGCAATTCTACAGTGTGATTATTCCATAGTTAAACGATTCCTTAAATGATTAGTGTGTGCAATACTTTACTGTTGTAATCTATTGTAGTCTACTCTAAGTGTTGTGTGTGTGCAAATATTACTACTTAGTTCAAGATATGCACTAGTACTGCTTTCAGAGGTCTTACCAAGCTCTACTTTGAAAAACATAGGCCAGTTTTAAAACTCATTTCCAGTCTTGGAGAATTCTTGGGTTCTACAGCCTGACAACAGTACATATTATCTATGTTTAGGTGATGTGACTTTGTTGTTCTCCATGGATACAAAGCTGTGAATTTGATTAGTCTCAGCTCATTATTATTTAAAAATAATTGTATTTACCTGATTCCTTTGGGTCTGTCACCTTTATTAGCCACTTGTCTGCATTTTAAAAATGAATTGTTCACGAATCCCATTCATTTGGTGAATAGTTTCTCCTTTTAAAAGATTTTTTACTTTTTTTAAGCCTGTCCTTTTCTTGGTTATCTGTGTATATATTCTGATTAATTTTGGCTTTACCCTATGCAAACGTCTCCAGGTTTTGCAATCACCTTGCTTTTGGTGGATTGTCCATGAGTTCAATTTGCTTACCAGTTATTGGGCCCTTCAACCTACCTATTTCTTACTGTGCTTGTGCTTTTTGAGGAATCGTTTCATCTAAGTTGTCAAATGTGTGTGTGTAGGGTTATTCATAGAATCCCTCCTCCTTCTGATGTGTGGGGAGTCTGCAGTGGTTAGTCACTATTTCATTCCTGATACTGACACTTTGTGTTTGTTCTCAAACTTGCTACCAAATTTATTCTCACACTCAAGTTCCCATTTGGCATAATTCAAGTGACTAAGCCCAACCTCTCTAGGGCTACTCGGCTGTACAGGCAATTGGAAAATCAAGGTACTTGTTAATTTCAGGGGTCAGTGACACTTGGAGATGTGTTCGTCGACTTGTCTCAGGAGCAGTGGGAATCCCTAGCTGTTGATCAAAAAAATCTGTACAAGAAGGTGATATTGGACAACTACAAACATATGATGACTTTGGGTAAGAATGTATTTTCCTGCTGGTGGATAAGCTGCCTATTTTGATGTGCCCAGAACTCCTGAAATTCTCACCTAACTTCTGATTTCCTGTGTAAGCCATGGGCCTTTCTGCAGGGGAACATGGGGACAGCCATCTCCGACACTCAACTTCATGTACCCACATCTTCTCAGATTTCACACCTTTCTCAGATATGAGAATCCTCTGGCTACTGTGGCCCCCCAAATTTGCTGGAGAACTATTTTTAAAAAACAGATGATTTGTGGGCAGTTGTATGAGAGAATACTGCCCCCAGGCTTCCTGCGTGATCCTGCTTTCCTTACCTACTGTCCATACATCGCTTAGGTGGGGGCTGAACATGAAAGGGAGTGTTATAAATTGCCCTGGAATAACTAAAGCAAACTGAACCCAGAAGTCACCTGGCTTATGATCAAAAGATTAGATTTAAATTCTGATAGGTAAAGCATTGAAAAGATCATTTTATTTTCCTATATGCAGGACAATGGACTTTTAAGGCAAAAGTTATCTCATCTTTGAAGGAAAAGAACTATCCCTGGATGATGGTGAGCGAGGGAACAAGTACTCCATGCCCAGGTAATTGACAAACACCTTATTAAGAAATAGCTGGGGATTATCTGTTTTTTAAAAAAATTTTAAAAAGATTTATTTTTATTTATAGAAGAGCTGGGGTATAGGCCAGAGTCGAGGGAGGGTGAGAGAATTCCCCAGAGATGGAGCGGGGAGCAGAATAGGCAGATGACCGAAAGCACTGCTGAGGGGAGCAGCGGGCGAGACAGGAGAGGTCTGCTGCACCATGTGGGTAGCTCCCTGGCTGGCCGGGAATTGAACCTGCACCACAGAGGCTGTGGACAGCTTCACTCGACCCACTGCACCACCAGGGAGACCCTATCTCTGTTTTTTTAAAATAAAATATTTTTACTACTTTTTCCTGACTTTGCTATTTTAGATATTGACTCCCTCATTACACTCATACCCCTTTTCCATCCCCCAATATGCTATATGATCACTTCTTATTAAATTGGTTTTCAGTGTCTACACAATTATGACTGACTTTATAAGGCTACTGTTATTCTCATTTGAGGCAGGTTGGGCGACTTATAATTCTTCCTGGGGCTTATATTTCCTTTAGCTTTTTTCCTCACTTTTTAGCTACAGGTCATTAATTCATCTCCCAAATCTCTGGAAAAAAGGAAAAATCTCCTGCTACATTAATTATACCAGGTGTTATTCTAACAATTTTTCTTGGTGAGCCATCTCCCCTGAAATCTCCATTTTTAAAACAAACTTTTTGTTGTTTTTATGCAATTCTTCCCATAATTCTTCATATCCCATCTGTCTTTAACAGGTTACATCGCTATTTTAGCTACTTTCATGCCAGCCCTTTAAGTAACAAAATACCTCTGCTCTTCCTTCAACAAATGTTAATGACCAAATTTATTTAAACATAGACTCAAACCTATTATTTCTATTTTGTTCCTTTTTTATTACCACTTGATTCTGTCTTATGTTGAATGTTTAGAAAATATTATTCATGGATATTTTAATCCACTTTCTAATCACTAGAGTAGCATCCCAAGGTCTAGAATTAAGGAAAGTAACAAACTGATGCTAGTTCTCCATCTTGCCAATGGTAGATTTTTTGGGTACTTATTAGCTTATCTATAATATTTTGTATGGTCAATTTTTTTCTTAGCAGTTAACTAATTTCTATTTAGATTTTATTTAGAACTTTTTATCAAAATGTGAAGTCAGAAGTTTGATAGTCTAGGCTAGACTCTAGGGTTATCAAGATACTAGAAAATCATGATGTTCATATAAGGACATACTTGAGTGTAGTGTGTGTATATTTAAGGACTCTCATTCCTCACCAACTATATTTCAACAAATTAACAAAGATATACACACATATATAAGATTATTGTTAGTGTTCATAGCAATAACAAGACTAAATACAACTCAGATATCCAAATAGAGCAGTAGCCCAATCAAGAATGGGGCCACCATTCAGTAAATACTCTATCATGTAGATTCAATGTCAGTAAAATTGACAAACCAGATTTATAATTACTAAAGATCTCCAATTTTGTTGTTAAAAGGAAAAAGTATGGGGCCTCCCCGGTGGCGCAGAGGTTGAGCGCTGGGTTGCGATGCTGCCCACAGCCTCTGCGGTGCCGGTTCGATCCCCAGCTGCTCCTCGGCCACCAGAGGAGGGTCCCACATGGCGCGCAGACCTCTCCTGCCGCCCGCTGCTCCCCTCAGCAGTGTACTTAGGTCCTTCTGCCTGCTCTGCTCCCCGCTCTGGCTCTGGTGAATTCTCTCACCCTCCCACGCTTCTGACTGTACCCAGTGCTTGTATAAACAAAAAACAAACAAACAAACAAACAAACAAACAAATAAATAAAACATGCCTCTATTAAAAAAAAAAAAAAAGGAAAAAGTATAATCACCAATCGCTATGTTTATATATAGAGAGAGATTTTAAAGGCCCTTAATGAAAAGAAAACGTGACTCCCTGCTTGGAATTCCATGTGATTTTCTTTTTAAAGATTTATTTATTTATGCATACAAGAGCTGGGGTAGAGGCCAGAGATGCGGGGGGGTGAGAGGGTTCCCCAGAGACAGAGCAGGGAACAGAACAGGCAGACTGACTGAGATACACTGCTGAGGGGAGCAGCAGGCGAGACAGGAGAGGTCTGTGCTATGTGGGTTTCTCTCTGGCCGGCTGGGGATCAAACTCATGCTGCAGAGTCTGTGGATTGCTTCATAGTGCCGTGCTCAACCCCTTGCACCACCAGGGAGGCCCCCATATGATTCTTTTTAAGTGCTTTAAAATTTTCTATTTAGGTAATTAAAATTTCAACAAGATTTTTTTCACAGTCACAAATATAAGCATTTCAAGTTTAAAGAAAATTTTCATTGGCCACATGTTGATCACATGAATTACTCCTGTACTGGGAGAGTACTCTCTCTCTCTCTCCTAGCCCCAAAAACTCTTACTTTTCACCCCACCTCTCTCAAAACTTCAGTATCTGAACGCTTTTCTCCCCAACCACTTACTAATTAGCTTGCTGTTTGTTGCTGTGCATGCTCTAACCATCTACTTTTTCTTCTCTTCCTACTAGCATGTCAGCCAGCACTGGCAAATTATCACCCCCTTAATGAATCTGCAAATAGTCTCAGACAGATTTCTCACCATGCTAAATATCGGGGACTTTGTACTTTAACCCAGCGCTATGAATGTGATGACTGCAGTATGGTTTTTAGCCATATCTCACAACTCACTGGACATCAGAGGATTCACAAGGTAGAGCAACCCCCCCAATATCATGAAAATGCAGAGGTTTTTAGGCACTGTTCCTCATTTGCGACACTCCAAAGAATGCATGTTCTAGACAGACTCTTTGAATGTCACCAGTGTGGCATCACCTTTAACAGAGCTTCAAAGCTTGTTGAGCATCAGACCAGGCACAGCGCCCTGAAGCCGTACAGATGTGATGTGTGTCGGAAGACCTTTAGGTTTCTCTCATCCTTGACTACACATCAGAGGTTGCATGCCAGCAACAGAGCCAACTTGACTCAGTCTAAAAAATTTCACACTCAAAAGAAGCTCTTTGCCTGTCAATTTTGTGGAAGGGCCTTTTGCAGTTTCTCCAAAAAAATTCAACACCAAAAAATTCATGTTCGAAAGAAATACTATACATGTAAATACTGCAAAAAGAACATCAGTCCGTTCTCGAAATTTATCCTGCATCAAAGAGTTCACACTGGAGAGAGACCCTACAAATGTAATGATTGTGAAAAATCCTTTAAAACCATTTCAAATCTTAATAAACATCAGAAAATTCATATTGGAGAAAAGCCTTTTTCATGTGATAAATGTAAGAAGACCTTCACCCAGCTTATAGATCTGACTCGTCATCAACAGAAACATACTGGAGAGAAATGTTTCCTATGCACTGACTGTAAAAAGACCTTCGTCCGCTTCTCAGATCTAATTTACCATCAAAGATCTCACACAGGAGAGAAACCCTACGCATGCAATGTTTGTGGAAAAGCCTTTAGCTATCGTTCAAATGTTGCTAAACATCAGAAAATTCATTCTGAAGAGAAGCCCTTCAAATGTAATGAATGTGAAAAGACCTTCCGTTATTGCTCAGACCTTAATCGGCATAAGAAAATTCATACTGAAGAGAAACCCTATAAATGTAATGTATGCGGAAAACTTTTTAACCATGTTTCAAATCTTAATAAACACAAGAAAATTCATACAGGGGAGAAATCCTTTGTATGTAATCAATGTGGAAAAGCTTTTAGCCTAAATTCAAAACTGTCTCGACATCAGAAAACTCATGATAAACCCTAAATATTTGGAAGATGCTTTTTACTGGAAACTGGACATTTAAACCACAGAGATCAAGGTGGGCGAGTTTTTAGTCAAGCCCGTTCTTTTGCATGAATTCATGGAATGTTTTAGAACTAGAAATACAAATGTTGAGGAAACACGGAGATCTGATCAGAAATGCGCTCTGTACAGCTTGAATTGCATCTTTGAGGCCAAGTGGCTAAACATGTCTAAGTGCCAAAACCTGACATTAGATAAGGCAGCTCGAATGGTGGAAAGTATGCTAAGAGGCAGCTAGGCAGCTGTCATGCAGAAGAACATATTCATTCTGCTATTTGTTCATAATGTATTTTTACTGGGTGAATAAAATCATATTTTAGTAGAGGCAGCACTCAAAAGCTGTGAGCTTCTGCAGGAAGAGGATGCAACCTCAATTGAAGCGTAAGTAAGAAAAAGAAAAGCCATTTCACTTCCTCTCTCTGATCATTCTCTGCCAGTGGACAGTGCAAAACCCAAAGTGGATCATGAATCAAATGAAAAGATAAAGAGTTAAGAGAGTGGGCACAAGAAAGTCAAAGGTCATGAGCCGGTGGGAGAGAAGACAGTTGCTGTTGTTGCCTTGTGTAACTGGACATGACATTTAGTCTCCTTGCTCCTTGAATGGCTAATTCCCTGAAGGGTTAGCACCTTTGCTCGACTGTCTCAAGAACCAAGGAGATGGGTGAATTGTAATAATTCTGGAGCCTGGATTCCGAACAGCTGATCTTTTGCTTATCATTTCAGTTTATTTAATAAAGTTGCTTTCCTAATTGTTATAGTGAATAAATGCTAAGTATTCAAGTTGATGCTAGTGGTGTATCATGTCTAATACATTTGGGGCTCTTACCAGAATTCTAATTGTACTTTAGTGTTCCCATAATCATCTGTGCAAGTTACCCCTGACCAGTCAGGGGGGATGGGCATGATCTAACAAGTGTCTTTAGGACTGTTGTGCCTAATGGAGCAATATAAAGAGATCTATTTATGGGAGGGTAAGAGATTAGAAACAGCCCAGCACTGTGTTCTTTTCAGAAAATTTAAAAAGTTAGAGTTTGTACCAGTTTCCTGGGATTATGCTAATTTTTCAGATTACTAGCTCACATTAAATACATGCTCCCCAATGACAGGGTGGCAGACCAAGAAATAATATCGTCAGTAAAGAGCACATACACAAGGTGAAGAGGGATCCCAAAAGGAAAGTTTTTGTGTTATTAGAATTCTTTGAGGGGGTAACAATTTTATTCCTAAAACACAGTGTGTTTTTGTAGGAATATGAGCATTAAGACATATATGAGGGCCTAAAACATGCGTGGGGAATTCAGAAAACTACAATGCCTCGATATAAAAGGGTAATGAGGGTTGGACAGGGGGCAGAGAAAAAGAAGCCTTTATTTTGATGAGTCTTTACATTTTTAGATGGTAAAACAAACTTGCACATACAACTATCATGTATGTTTACTTAGAAACTCAGTTACTTTAAACTATATATTAATAGCAAGAAAGCTTAATTATTTTCTCATTCTTTCAGCCAAAATGCCAGTGTGAATATATGCCCTGTGGATCCGCAGGGAGCTCCCTGGTCTCCACTTTATTTTTAAAGATTTATTTATGCATACAAGAACTGGGGTGCAGGCCAGAAGTGTGGGTTGGTGACAGGATTCACCAGAGACAGTGTGGGGAGAAGAAAAGGAAGATCTACTGAAATACACTGCTGAGGGGAGCAGCGGGCGAGACAGGAGAGGTCTGCTGCACCATGTGAGTTAACTCCCTCCCTGACTGGGGATTGAAATCATGTTGCGTGGCTGCTGATAGCTCGATAGCGCTGTGTCTTCAATCCCTGCACCACCAGGGAGGCCCCTGTTCTCCACTTTGGGGACCACTGCTGTGCATGATTGGAATCCATGAATGTTTGTTAGCCAGCTGGAGTTTTGGGATCCAATTTGTGTTTTTAGAAACCAGGTTTTAGAAACTCTTGCCATAGAGCTTGGCAAGCTCCAGCCTGTGGGCAAATCCACCCCCAGAGACCCCAAGTTGGCCCTTGTGTTTGCACATGATCGACACAGTTTTCACACTACAACAGCTGTGTTGAGTAGATCTGACAGAGGCTCTCCGGCCAGCAAAGCCAAAGTGGTTATTATCTGGCCATTTTAAGGAACTGTTTGTTGTCCCCAGTCCTAGAAAAATGGGAAAGGACTTAAATGTCAAATAAAAAGAGAAGAAAATTAGCCATCACTGAGCCATGGCTGTAGGTAGCACCAGTGGGGAGGGAATCAACCCTATATGATGAGCAGCTAGAAGAGTTGGCCGTGAGCTGGTGGTGCTGTGTGAGGTGTGACGGCCACATTATTTTGTCTAATAAGCTGGGTAGATGCCAGTACCACACGCTCAGATTAGGAAAAGAAACCAAAAAGGAAGGGCCCCTGGGAAGCGAATGCGAGAATATTTAGGATGCTGTGTTGATTATACATTAATAGTAGCAAAGCCTAATTATCTCCTCATTCTTTTAGCCAAAATTCCATTGCGAATATAAACCCAGTGGGATTCACAAAAGAGATGCCCAGCTGGCAGGTGGCCATTCACTCCTGGAGCTCACAGGACAGGAAGAGAGTGGGGATCAAAAGCCACAGTTGATAAGATACAGTGACTTTGAATCCTCTGTGGACTGAAGTGGATGCTAGTGATTATGATTGAGAATATACTAGAAGTAGAGATAAAAAGTATAGACTATTTTTTTAAGGCAGCGGAAGGCCCTCACAAGCCCACAGGGAGAAAGAGAGCATTGCTAAATGCACAGGTGCATAACTATACCTGCCAGCTGGAACATTCCGCTTAATCTTTCAAGCTCACTGTGCAGAATTCATTTCCTCAAGGGTGCAGGGCTGGCTCCCCACTTTCCAATACCTGCTCACTGATGTCAACTGGCCCTTGCTACGTGCCCCCTCTGGGGTGTCCTTTCTCAGGACCCTCGGGGACAGGCTTCAGGCTTCTCTCTCGTGACCGCTGGAGAAAGCTCTGCTAGACCGCTAGTGCAAATAGGCCAAGCCCACTGGGTGATCTCCGATCGCCAGGTCATCTCGTGGGCCCTTAATTACATTAAAATAACCCTTCGCAGCTGTGTCTAGGTCAGGGCCTGACACACAGCCGGAGGAAGGTGTGTGGACGCGGAGGCGCGTGGGAGGCCGAGGAGAAAGAAGACCATAACCTAAAAAGGCAGACCGGCCTGCTGTGGGATGGCGCGATTTCTGTCCTGACCACGAGGTGGCAGCATTCACACGGGCCACGATGACCACAGGTCGACCTTTGTTGACCTTCAGGAGGTCTCAGGGTCTACAAACCAAGAAGGCCTTGCCGAGACCCCCCCACTCCGGTCCCCAGGCCAAGATCTTCATACAGCAAATGCCAGTTCTACTGCTACCGTCTACCTGAGCAGCTCTTCATGGTGGCACCTCTTTTGTCTTTGATTATTTTGGGGTTTGGCCCCTGGCCGTCCATACTGCCTTTTTCTGATAACAAGCACTTCTGTTTTCCTTTGAGAAACTATTCACTCCCATTATGTTGGCCACATACCCCCACATGGGCTGAGCGCTGCCCAACTCCAGAGGATCCCCCATTTTGACTGCTGAGAGGTACCCACCGAATTAAGCAATGCAACCTCTCCAGTGGTAATGATGGTTTAATGAGCTGCCCGCCCTACACCTGGCCTACGTGGAACCGCCCCTTTCTGACATGGGTCCCATGCATTTTTGCCACGTGCACCCCTGCAGTTCCCCTGCCTCTGCTTCTTTCCAACTCTAGCCCATCTCAGCCTGCCAGAGAGGATTTCTGTTGCTGTAGGATAGGGAAAAAATGTCAGGCTTTTCTGCCCTCCCGCCATTAGGATAGATGAGGAACCCTGTGGTCCTGAATGCATGCCTGATGGCGGGCACCTGGAGTGGATACACCTGAGTTTATAAGGGCGGCGTCGCGGGGACACCAGAAGAAGCCAAGAATGAACAGAAGCAGAGAAGCCGAAAGAGAAGCCGAGAAAGAAGCAGCAGAAGCCGAGAGAGAAGCAGAGAAGGCCGGAGAGCCCAGATAAAGTGAAGACTTGCTGGGAGCTGGGAGACCTGCCAGCCTCCCGGCCCACCAGCATCCTTGCCTGCTGTGTACCAGGCAAATCCCAATAAAAGCCTGCAAAAAAAACCACCGTGGGCTCCAGGACTCTCTGACTCCTCCTCTACCCGGTCTGCTGGATCAGAAAACCTGCACTGTGGTCCATTCCTGACCCTACAGTTGCCGACTAAGAACCCTAACAAATCACGACCTACATCTCAAATCTTGCTCAAAATGGAAGCCAGATCTCAGCCAAGGGTCTTGATTTTTATGATTAAAGCCTTTATTCATTATCCACTCATGTATTCTCCTACCTAATCTTTTGGGTAACTGTTATGTGCCCGGCCCTGTTCTACACTCTGAGAAACAGCAGGGAAAATGCTCCCTGCCTTCATGGAATCTTCATCAGAACCTGGTGAGAAGATCATAACAGACCGATAATCACAAACGGCTAGAGTTCCAAATTGTGAGGACTGACGTGCAGGAAAGAATAGGTGGCTTTGTTGAAGATATATATATATATTTTTAAAGATTTATTTTTATTTATTTATACAAGCACTGGGTACAGTCAGAAGCGCGGGAGGGTGAGAGAATTCACCAGAGCCAGAGCGGGGAGCAGAGCAGGCAGAAGGACCGAGGTCCACTGCTGAGGGGAGCAGCGGGCGGCAGGACAGGTCTGCGCGCCATGTGGGACCCTCCTCTGGTGGCCGGGGAGCAACCGGGGATCGAACCGGCGCTGCAGAGGCTGCGGGCAGCTTTGCAACCCAGCGCTCAACCGCTGCGCCACCGGGGAGGCCCTGTTGAAGATATTTTTAAGGAGATTTTTATTTTAGGCTGTGTGTAAGCAGTTCCTTATCAGGGGAGCAGAATGAATTGAGAGACTAGGAGGGATTGTTGAAACCTCAGAGAGGCATCTGGCCTTTACTCCTCACCCAGGTGGAGGGACAAGGGCTGCTGTCTCTGTTGCCTCTCCAGAAACACCTGGGAATCCAGCCTGTTTTTGATGGAACAAAAAAAAAAAGTCCCTTTTTTTCCTCCTGATGGAAATAAAGCATGAGAACCTCTTGACTATGAGGGACAGACTTCAAAAATGGTGCCAAGGCTGGGAAGATGTGGAAAACATCTTCATAACCACATCTTCTGCTCCACCCTGAACACCTGGGCTCTGGGTTCAGCCCTCCAGGGTCACTAAAGACAGTGTGGGGGAGAATGAATTCACCAGGGGGCATGGGGGAGTAAGGACAGGCCTTCTGAAGGCTGCTCTTTCAGTGTGGGGGCTCTGGAAAAGCCGGTGCTCTCTTCATTACCATGGCCACATGGTGGGCACATTAGCGGGGACACAGAGCAGGCACTAGGCAGGAGTGAAGGGGCTCAGGGACAACCCCAGGAAATCCTAGAGAAAGGCTGGGGAGTCCTCCATAGAGGTTAACCCCCACAGGGTTAACTGTTACGCTAAGCATTTGGGTCTTTGACATCTGCAAGGGAGTCACAGACCCCCAAAACCAATAGCCTGAGTCACAGAACAACAGAGCTGGAAAATCTAGGTCTAATTATTGATTTCTAGACGAGGAAACTGAGGCCAAGAGAACTTGGCCGATATGTCCATGATCACGTGGGGGTTAATGGCAGAGCTGGAAGTCATACCTATGCCTCAAGCTCCAAGTAACTTTTTTTTTAAATCTCATGCTGCTTATTCTACTAGGTTCACCCTGAAATTCTCTTGATCTTGTCTCTCTTGTGGTGTCAAACCTGGGAAGGCAGAAGCTGACACAGTCTCGCAAAGCACAATGCTCTCATCCGCAGGCGCCCCATCGCACTCCTGGGCGGAGATTCAGAACTCAGCTCAGCTGGACAGCTCCCACCTTTCTGTGGGGAGTCTCAGGTCCTTTGAAAGGTTTCTGAGGAGTTGAGCAGCTTCAGGAAAGCAACAAAACCCCTCGTCTAGCTATCCACCTTGATTACAGCGAGACAGTAGCCTTGGGGAGTGGCTTAGGGGGCAGGGCCTGCTGCCCCACTGATTGGAGGGGCCAAATAGAAGTCTCCTAGTCGACCTCTGCGCTCTGGTCTTGCATTCAGGGTGCGGAGAGCGTGGGAGTGCTCACCCGGACCCAGCTCTCCTTACCTTTGGGTTCTCAGATCCTCTGTCCCCTTGCAATGAGGCTGCCGAGCTATGGTTGTGAGCAACAGTGACCTGTGTCCCTTGCTGACTGCAGCATTTTCCCTCTGCTGCAAGGGACATGGCAGCCCATGCTGAGAAGCTGGCGCACAAGATGAAGTGGTGACAAGATGGAAGAAAGCTGGCCTTGAAAGGTGACTTTGGATGAGCCAGCGTTAAATCAGTAATGCTTGGGGTCACTTGTTGTGGCACCCAAACCTAGCCCATCCTGACTAATGCACACATCTCTTCACCATAGTCTAAAAGGTCATGGCTACACATAAAAAAAAATTTAAGGTGCTACTTTTGCAGGATATGTTTGTTCCTCAACCCAGCTGGCCTTACCCTCTGCTCTGGGCAGAGAGATTTGCCCCACAAATCTAGCTGTCCAGTGAGGCTGGGGAAGCCTCATTATCACCACTGGATAAGGAGCCAGCAGGTTCACCAGAGGGAGGCAGTTTGTCAGGGCAAAGACCCCCAAAATTCCCAGGAAAGGGCCAAGAGATTTCCAGGGGACCCCTGGCAACTTTTTGAGAACGCTGACGCACCCAGCTGCCACTAGTCCATAGAGCACATTTTTGTAAATTTTTAAAAGGTGCCCCTTAGATTTGTGTATTTATTCAACTGAAGGTTTTTTTTTTAAATTAAGCATACAAATCTCGGCTAGGTGTGATGTGAACGTGACCCCATAAGGGTGGACAGCGCAGAACCTGTGCACATCTGCTGAGCAGCCTGGACGCCACTCCAGCCCCCTCTGACAGCCATGCCTACCCTGCACTCAGTAGGGATAAGGTGGTGTGCTGACATCTGAAGATCCTGGTTCTGAGATGCCAGGATCTCCTCCCTGACTGGACATCATGCTCCCTGCCTCCTTCCAAGAGCCCACCCCATGCAGGGAATAGTCTCTGACGATACTGCAGTGCACAGGAGTGCCCTCCTGGGGCAGGCGCTTGGCCCAGGCCAGCCAGCACTGAACGAGCCCGCGGAAGGCCTCCCGGAAGCGCTGGGACATGAGGGCATAAATGATGGGGTTGGCTGCGCTGTTCAGGTAGATGCAGAGGCGGCAGAAGAGAAGGAAGCCGAGGTCAAGATAGGGAGGGTTCAGGAAGGAATTCACCACCACCAGGGTGCGGTAGGGCAGCCACAGCAGAGCGAAAAGGACCACCACCACGGCCAGCATCTTGGTGACCTGCCAGGTGAGAAAGGAAAAAAGGAACACATGGGTGCCACGGGAGACACCTGAGCCCTGGGTCTCTCTGAACTTGTAAGGAAAGAGCCAAAGAGCACCCGGGCCCTTGCCAAGCTGTGCCCTCACACGAGCCCTCCCTGCCAACTCCATCCCCAGGTAAAAAACTGCTGTGCATCCTTCCATGTCCGGCTCATTTTTGCTAGGAAAGCTTCCCTGCTCCACTCTACCTCAAAAGCCCTTGGATGGTTCAGAACTCACTGGGATCATATTCACTGATGCACTGAGCCCCGGGCTCTCTGTGTGATGGAGACAGACAGCCTCACCACAGTGGGCGTGAGAATGACAGGAGTTAATGCAGGGAAGGGAGGCAGAAGAGTTGCAGGCACAGAATGTGATGTAGGCGGTAGCTGCTGCTACCACTGCTGTCACAGCCTTTGCTGCTGCTTCTAGTACAGTTGCATGCGGTTCCCAGTTGGGCAGAGTCCGGTCGGAACCCTGGTTCCACTGCGAACCAGCTGTTTAGCCGCGGACATGCCTCTCAGACTGTAGCGTCCTCTCTGGATACTCGCAGCCACACCTCCCTCTGGGACTTCTGTTCTCTCCATTCCCTCTCTCCTGATGCTCCTTCTGCACTGGCCCTTGTCTGCCTTTCCTCCTCCCAGACCTTCCTAACTTTTCAGATCTCAGCCAGCACTTTCCTGAAAGCAGACTTTATTTTTTTTTTTTTACAGATTTATTTATTTATGCACACAAGAACTGGGTTCAGGCCAGAGGTGTGGGGGGTGAGAGGATTCACCAGAGACAGAGTTGGGAGCAGACACAGGCAGATCTACTGAAATACACTGCTGAGGGGAGCAGCGCAGCGAGCGAGTCAGGAGAGGTCTGCTGCGCCATGTGGGTAGCTCCCTGGCTGGCCGGGGATTGAACTTGTGCTGCAGTGGCTGTGGATAGCTTCATAGGCTGCGTCCCAAACCACTGCACCACCAGGGTGTCCCCTGAAAGCAGAGTTTAAACAAAGTTTCCTAGAGGTGGTACCTGCTAGAAGGTGTTTCAAAAGACCATTGATTCTAAATTCTGGAATGAGAAACCCTCAGGGGGCATCTGCTACAATGGGGAGCAGAGCGCACCCCCCAGACTTGCTGCTACTGCAGGAGCCCACTGCCCCTTCCAGACCCAGGCCAGAGGTTCTTACTAGAGCTGATGTTGCTCAAAGGGCCCTGGCATTGGCTCTGCCCAGAAAACCTTGGATACGCTCAATCAGCTCCAAGAAACATGACACAACTTTCTCATGGAGAACGGGATGGCATCTCAGAGTCCATGAATTCAGTTCCTCAGAGTGATCGCTCCAAAGAGGCCCGGCCCTAAGTCAACAAACTTGAGCCCAGAAGCCATGAAGCCTCAGGAGTGCCCTAGTCAGTCTGATTTTACCAAATTTGGATTCAATTCATTCCATTTTAGGCTCATCTGGGTGATAATGACTGAACAGCAGTGTGTGGTCCCTGGGGCCAGGCTGCCCAGGGCTTACAAGCACCGAAACCTTGGAAAGCCCCTTTGATGAAGGTTTACCACCTGTCAAACTGAGTTGATAACCTCAAGGAAAGGAATTATAGGGTTGCTATAAAAGTTCAATACACTAACTCTGTAAGGTATGCCTGGCGTGTAGCAAATGCCCAGTGAATGCTAGCCATGGTTATGACTAGGGTCACTATCACTATTCTCCACCTCGTATTCCTTGATGTCCTGCTTCAATTTAATGCCTCTTTCCATGGCAACTGTACATTGCATTCTGTAAGGGCGCTCTGGGGCATGAAAGGGAGCTCAGGTCATCAGCTCTCCACTGCCAAAAAAGACATTAATGCTCCAACAAAACACTCATAATAGGCACCCTAGATGGAACATTCACCTTATGCCAGATGCCTAACATTCACCACCATCCGCTGAAGTAGAAGGGTCTTGTCATGACTCTTCTTTTATAGGGGAGGAAATTAAGGCTCAGGGAGGTGAAGTGAGTTACCCCAAGCCAGTCAGTTACCAGCAAGACAGTCCCAAGGCTAAACATTCAAGCTACCCAAAGCCTAGGTCAGGGTGGGACTTGATCTCAGCCCTTCTAGGCTGAGCCAGAAGGTACAGGGAACAGTAAGCAGATGATGGGGGGAGAATGAGCTATTGTCTGGAGCCGGAGGTGGTGATGGGCCAATAGCCAGAGGTGAAGATTTCAGACCTGCTCAGCCTGTACCCTGCCTCCACCCCTATAAAACTATCTTGTGCTTGCCAGCAGGATGAACCAGGGGGGCTGTTTGAGGTGCCGGGCGAGCCCCCCAACAGTGTACCCACCCAGGGAGACGGCACAGATGGCTCCAGCCTGGGTCAGGAGTGATTCAGCAGGGCGAGGTGTCTGCCTTCCTCCTCCACAAGCTAAGGGCTGGGGCCAGAGGCTGAGGATAAAGACCAGTTGGGTCCAGAGAAAGGGCTCCCCCTAGCTGTGTTCCTGGAAAACCTAGGAAGGCCACCCTGCATGGGGTGTGTGTGTGTGTGTGTAGGACACAGGTACACACTTGGGTTCCAGCCCTAATTGTCATCTTGAACATTCCCTTGACCCTTCTGAATATGTTTCCTTATCCATAAAAATAATATCAGGACCAGTCACAGAATCAGGGACACAGTAAGTGCTCAGTGAATCTGGGTCTCTCCCAACCTCCCCACAACCCATCGCCCCCCTAGGCTCCCTGGTTCTCGGTCCACTGAGGCAGCTTCAGTGTCAGATGGAGTGACATGGGCTTGGGGAAATCACTTCACCTTTCTGAACCCCTATTTCCCTGGGAAAAGAAAGAGAATGGGGCCTCCCGGTTGGCGCAGTGGTTGAGCACTGGGTTGCGAAGCTGCCCACAGCCTCTGCAGTGCCGGTTTGATCCCCGGCTGCTCCCTGGCCACCGGAGGAGGGTCCCACATGGCGAGCAGACCTCTCCTGCCGCCCGCTGCTCCCCTCAGCAGTGTACTTCGGTCCTTCTGCCTGCTCTGCTCCCCGCTCTGGCTCTGGTGAATCCTCTCACCCTCCCGCGCTTCTGACTGTACCCAGTGCTTGTATAAACAAACAAACAAACAAACAAATAAATAAATAAAAACATGCCCTATAAAAAAAAAAAAAAAAAAAGGAAAGAGAATGCCGGCTCCTGGGCAGCTCCTCCCTGCGGACGATTAACGAACATTACTGCACATTTAGCTTGCCGCATGCAGTGGGCTAGACCCTTGGTTAATCTCACTTCTGCAGTGTGGTGGGCACTGTCATCACCCAATACCAGAAGAGGAAACTGAGGCTCAGCAAGTGATATCTCCCAACACAAGCCCAGGCAATGGCACAACAAGGATATGAACTTAAGGGGTTTGACTCAAGAAGGGCCCAGCGTCCATCCATCTGCTGGCTCAAAACTGGGGTCCCACTGAGGCTGGAGGTCCCTACCTGCTTCCTGGAGTTGAGGGCGCCTCTTTTGCTCCGGGAGGAGACGCGCACTTGGCCTGCGGGGCCTCCCTGGTGCACGGAGCCAGCGCGCCCCAGGTCTCCAGGCGGCAGCGGCCCCACGAAGAGGACGCGCGCTATGAGGGAGTAGAACACGGTGGCGAGGCCCAAGGGCAGCGCATAGAAAAGTGTGAAGTCCAGAAAGTAGACGGGCAGGTAGAGAGAGCGCGACACGCGGTAGTCGCACCGCACTTGCACCCCGTCGGCGAACGCCTGCTCGCGCGTGTCTACCAGGAAGAGCCACAGCGCGCAGTAGGCACCGGTGCCCACCCATACCAGCGCCGCGATGCGCTTGGCGCGCGCCACGGTGCACAGAGCCTGGGCGCGCAGAGGGCGGCAGATGGCGAGGTAGCGCTCCACCGTGAACGCGGTGATGGACCCTGTGGAGGCATTAATGCCCACGTACTGCAGGTAGGTGATGCCCAGGCAGCCTGCGTGGCCGAAGACCCAAACCCGGGTGGACGCCGCCTCGGCCACGGTGGGCACTCCGGCTGCCAGGAGCACCAGCAGGTCGGCGGCGGCCAGGCTCACCAGGTAACAGTTGGTGGGTGTGACCATTTGGCGGCCCCGGACCACCACCAGGACCACCATGACGTTGCCGGCCACACCCACGGCGCACACGAGGGGCACCAGGGTCAAGGTCACCGCTTGCACTGCCACCGGAGCCCGGGGCATCGTGCCAAGGTCCGAGGAGTTCGCTTGCTCGGGGCGCTCGGTGGGGTTCTCCATGCGCCCAAGCAGCGGCGAGTTGGAGAATGACTCCCAGCTGCCCAGGCGACTTCGAAGGGATCTGGGGGCGCTCTGGGCGCGGGAAGCCGCGGGTGCCGCAGCAGTCCCCAGCTGAACAGGTTTCTCCAGCTCTGTGCGCTCTCACGGGGTGGGCGCGGGACCCTGGGGCCCCCAGAGGAGGAAGCCGGGATCCGCGCGCGCTGCCTGATCGCCAAGAAGACTCTCTGCCCGAGTTGGAGCGGGCTCCCCCGGCGTGGGGCTTGCGGCCCGGGCGTGTCTGGACTGCAGAGTGGACCCCAACAATGGACTGGGAGCCCCGGAGCCGCCTCCTCCAGGGCCGGCTGCCCCCGCCCTCTCCAGCTCCGCAGGCTCTGGACTCCGAAGCGAAAGTCCAGCCAATGAGGCGCAGCGCGTGGCGCGGCATCTCCACCTCGGAGCTGCTCTCTTGGCTCTGCTTTCGCGCCCACCGCGCGCCGCTCCTCCGCCTGCCCCGCCGATGCCGCTCGCCTGATTCCGGTGGCCCCAGCCCAGCGCCAGCTCCTCCCCGCCCGCTCCGGGAGCCGCAGCCCGGACTCTGGGGGCCGGGGAGGCCGGGGTGCCAAAGGAAGCGGGGGCACTTGGCCTCCGCTCGCGCCTCCGCCCCGGGCCTCCGCTCCCTCCCTCCCTGCTCTCCTGGGTCGACGCGGGCAGCACCTGGGGTGGGGGCGGAGTCAGCGACCCTCTGGCTTCGACAGGATCCAGGAAACCGACCTGTTTCCGCTGGCAGAAATCTTTTTTTTAATTATTATTTAAGATTTATTTATTTATGCATGAAGAACTGGGGCACAGGCCAGAGATGCGCGGGGGTCAGAGGATTCACCAGAGACAGTGGGGAGCAGAGCAGGTGGATCTACTGAAATACACTGCTGAGGGGAGCAGTGGGCGAGTCAGGAGAAGTCTGCTGCGCCATGTGGGTTGCTCCCTGGCCGGCTGGGGATTGAACTCGTGCTGCAGAGGCTGCGGGTTGCTTCATAGTGCGGTGCTTATTAACCCCTTGCGCCACCAGGGAGGCCTCCACTGCCAGAAATCTTAGCTCCCCATTCACAAGGTGGGCCCTGAGGCCCAGCACTGGGAGAAGAGGAGGCATTTGCCCATCTAGACTGGGGGTTTCCTGGCTCCTCTTAAACTTCTGTCTCCAGTTCAGCTTTTCACCCTCTCCTGCTTGCCTTCCCCAGTCCTCTTCACTTCCTCACGAAGCCCGAGCTACACTTTCTTGAAGGGTGGTCGGTGCCTTCCCACAGGCCATCTCGTATCTCTAAGATACTGCTGCTCCCACGCACACACCATTTAGCAATCTATAGCCCTGTGTCTGCCTAAAAAGGTGCATAATGGTCCCGAGTGAATGAAAGAACTTGTTTCTGCCCTGGAAGAAGCTCCCTGGAGGTGAGGCCACACTGAGCTTCTGGAAAGGCTTCAAGGTGGCTTCCCAGGGAGCCTTGCTCGATGCCTGCGCACAGCAGATGGTACAAAATTACTGCTGATTCATCTATTGTGCGCTCTGTGACTATGTGGAAATATGGTGGAAAGTATTTTCCATCCATGAAATGGAATAACGATAATAACAGAAGTCACCGCAGAGTCCTGGGGAGGTTTTCATGAGTGATGTGAGGAAAATCCATATAAATTGCTTAGGTCTGTGCTGGCCGCTGACAAGGGGTGAATGCATTCCTGATTAGCTGTTGTAAATACATCCCTCTCCCTCCTCAACGACAGCGACAGCGCACAGCTGCGGCACTACAGTGACCTACAGTGCCCTTGGGGGCATCAGCAAGTGCAATGGCAAAGCACCCTACTCTGAGCCCAATACCACGCGAGGCCTTCACATTCGTTATTCTGTTTCCCACAGCCCTGGCTAGGGGTGATTATTCCTGCTTAACCCATGAGGAAACTGAAGGTGATACATACAAAAAGGTGTGAACCCTGGTAGATTTACTTGTCATTATTTTTATTTTTATGCCTCATGTATGTTCAATTTTTTTTGGTACACTTGTGACCATGGCAGAGGGCAGCCATCCCCGGGCCCAGCCTCACCAGTCGTGGAGGGTGGACGATGACGTATTTATAACTGATGGAAATCCATTTTGGCTACATGTAGTCAAAGCTAAATGTACTGAAAAAAGGAAATAATGAAAATAATGCAATAATAAAGAGCACGTTACATTTATCAGGGTTAATGGCACCCAGAGCCGAAGAAGTATTTGAAAGTGTACACATGACTCAAGCTTGGCAATTGTCATCTAAGTCTCCGTGTAAATACCAACCACACAAGTAGGATTTGCTCACCTCAAATTCCCTCTCTTCCTGATCTCCTGCCCCTGCCTCTGCCTCCCTTCCCTTTCCTAGGACTAGCAACTGTCACCCTAGGTGACCCTGGACATGATGGAAGGAGCCCCAGTTGCCTCCTATCTGGGCTCCAGGCAGAACAGATGTACGATTCTTCCAAATGGGCATGGAATCAGAGATGCCCAGAAATATGCTTTTCCTTGATGACAGCAGCCAGCAAATGATGGATAGTGTCGGCCCCTGGATGTCTCCCCAGGTGGGAGCTGTTACTTGTTAGCTGTTTGAGAGTCACCTCAGCCACTCCCCAGGGCACTTGGCCTCTGGCTTCTCTGTCCTTCTCTGTCAGCTTCCATGTGTTGCCTTTGCACTCTTAGTCTCATCACAAAATGGCTGCTGTGCCTCCATTTTGCGCATCTCACCACATTCAAGGCCAGATGAAGGGACAAAGGAGAAGTTTTCCTCACTGATGTCTGTGCAGCTGCTAGACTTAAGTGGCCTGCTCAGCCACCATTATGGTTACCTGCAGTTCTGCATTCCTACACAAGGTCAGAACTGCCCTTCAGAACGGGTCAATCATTTATGTGAGCCAAACCTTACCAGGTGCCTTTCATATCAATCAAGAGCAGAAAGCTTGCTCACTTTGGGAAGGGTGTGCATCAAGAGGTATAATTGGGAACGCCCGGGGGGCTGAGAACAGATGCACAAACTTACTCCCGACTCATACATCAGGAGGTATGTCCGGGAACGCCCCGGGGGCCGAGGATCGATGTATGACAAGGGACCCCAGAAGCTGATCAGTGGAATGCCTTGTTGATAAGATTAGGACTGTGGCCTGGGGTCTGGGGTGTAGTTTCGATTACAACACTTGGTCATCAAGCTGATAACATGGTCAGCAGACTTGTGTCCCCTCAAGCCCTAGATGACACTCCTGAGTTTCACCATCTTTCCCCTTGTCTTCCTGACACCCGTAGCTGATGCTCTGTGATTATTCTATCAATAAAGACAGCCAGGATTTTGCTCTCAGCAGCATCCTGCCTTGTGCAGCCTGCTCTACGACTCCCGTGTCTTTGTCAGTGTGGTGTTGCTTGACGCAACAGATGTCTTTATCTGTCAGCACATTATTTCCTGGCAGCAACCAGGAGACTATCTGAAAGCCCCATTGGTCAGAAGGGCATCACGTGGCTCTCCTAGGTGCAAAGGAGGCTGGGAAAATGAATGTCTGCCATTGCGAGGCCTCCATTGTCCTAGGCTCAGGGTCCTCAAACAAGTCTGGCTGCATATTAGAATCACCTGAGGAGCTTTTAAAAGACACAAATGGGACCTCCCTGGTGGTGCAAGGGGTTACAAGTGGTGGTGCAAGGTGGTACAACCTATGAAGCTATCCGCAGCCACTGCAGCATGAGTTCGATCCCCAGCCAGGGAGCTACCCACATGGTGCAGCAGACCTCTTCTCAGCACTATGTTTCAGGATCTGACTATTCTGTTCCCCATTCTGTCTCTGGTGTATCCTCTCACCACCACCCTCCCCACACCTCCGGCCTGTACCCCAGTTCTTGTATGCATAAATAAATAAATCTTTTTTTTTAAAAAAAGACACAAATGGCCGGATCCAACTCTGGTCCAACTAAATCAGAATCATTACAACTTGAGTATTTTTTAAAAGGATCCTAGATTCTACTAAGTGCTAGGGTTGAGAAGTTCTATTTTAAGCCAATCATAATCCACTCTTGGAGTGAGAGAGGGGCTTACTTTTCCTAAATAAATTACTGCCACCAGATACTTGAATAAAATTAGAGTTCAATTAGCAAGGAAGGATGGAAATGACTTTTAGAGCAGTAATTAAATACCTGCTGCACCATCCACCCTCAGGTGTGTCTAGATGCAGACACAGGCTCAGACGGGAAAGGGACCAACTTAACCAAGCACAGTCAGGCCAGGCGCTTGGACACGAGCTCCTTCCACGTGAGAAGCTGTTCCTGCCCTGGAAGGAGGACCAAACAGGAAAAGTTATTTGGCCAAGCTGAGCTGCTGATTCAGAAGGACTTGTCCCAAACCTGGCCCAGCCTCAGGCTCCAGGCCAGGTCCTCTTGGGAGGGAGGCATCCATCTTCCTGGGAAAGCCCAGTCAGCGCTTCCAGCCTGACACAGAATTTGGGGCCAGAGGGCAACTGTGGGCATGAGGTGTGCTGGGTGGTGGGGGGAGGGTGGGAGAGTGCGGGGTGGTTGGGAGGGGACTGCTGCTGCTGATGTCAGGAAGGAGGTTCTGCTAGAGACTTGGGGGGTTTTCATTCTCATGCATTTTTGTACACTTGCTAAATAGGTTGGGAAAATAAAGAAGCTACAGAATTGCAAGTATCATTTAAAATTCAACACACTATTTTTTCTACTTCTGCATTCTGTGTGCACATGCCTGCATAGACAAATATCTGGACGGTGCCGACCTCTGAAATGGTCTGTCTGTGGGGTGAGGAGGCAAACAGAGGGTGCTGGCCAAGGGGGACTTCACCCAAAAGCAAATGAACAAACCAAACCCTTAGATTCTGGTGACAGAATGGGGGCCACCGGGAGGGGAGGGGAAGGCAGAGGAGGCCCAGGGGCCGGGGGTGGAGGCGGACTGGCCATCTGGTAAGAAAATGTCCTTCCGGAGCCTATACAGTGTTGTAAACGAATGTTGCCTCAAGAAAATGAAGAATAAAGAAAAACAAAAACAGAATGCAGGTGGACTTGACACTTACTGGAGAGGCCGGTTAGGACCGTGAGCTCTTCGTGTCTCATGACCTGGGTTTCAATCCTGGTTCTACAGCGTTTCTATGAACTGTGAGACTTTGGGCAAAGTACTTCACTTCTCTGAATTTCAGTTTCTTCACCTCAGCAATAACATCCTCTCATATACTTTGAGGCTTACATGAGATGGTTTAAATAAGGTTTAAATACGATGACGCACATAAAGCTTTTAGTGGGGTTTGGGGGGCATCTAACGGTGGGCTGAGGCAGCCCCTTCAGCCCATGAGAGCGAGCGGTTGTGCACGCTCTTCACAGCCCCATCCGGTGACATCCGTGGGTGGCTTGACATTGCCTGGTGGGAGGATTTACACCATGGAAATCAGCCGACACTACACACGAGGGTGTTTGGGTTTATTTTTAGGAGCAGTTGTTAAGCATTGCTGTGCACACTCCAGCACCTCATAAGTGCCTGGCAAGCACCGGCTATTATTATCGGTGACGCTCTAACTCTTCTAAAGAGAAGGACTCATGTATCACTTGTGCAATTAAAAAAAATGTGCAGATGAGTCACCACTGAACAAACAAGCAGCTTTGTGTGTGTGTTTGGGGGGGTGCGCCCCCTGCCATGAGCACCAGCACCTCTGGGGGTAGGTGGGAAAGTGGCTGGAGCTGGCCCAGCTCACCTCTGTGGGGTGACTCACAGCCTAAAAATTCCTGAGTTGGGGCCTAGGAGAGGAAGGAGTGGGCTGGGGTCTCTGCTCCATCCCTCTGCAAACCCAGTCACCTGGATGTGCCCTGGGTGTAGTCCAGTAAAGCGTGGGCTGGTCGGGGGAAGACCTGGGATGGCACCCCACCTGCGTGCTCTTCCCCTGGAGCTCAGGTGACCTACAGGGAGCTTTGTCAGGTGGCTCCTCGGAGTCCCGCCTTCAATTAAACACTTTGCAGGAACATAAACCAAAAGGAGGGCAATTTTATTTTTACTGCGTTTCTTAAGAAAACCCTAAGTGGGGTAACAGCACAAATACGTATCCTCCTGGCAGTGGCTCCTACGGGGGGCCCCTCTTTCTTTCCTTATCTCTGACCTGCCTGCTGACACTGCTCCATCTCCAGGCCAGTGTGACCCCTGATCCAACCTCCTTTTTAATTTGCTACGTCCTAGCCAGTGAGGTTTTTTTTAACCATGTAATTAAGCAATTTAACTAGCATTTATAGTACTCTGCACCCAACAAATGAACATTTGTCCAAAAGCACATTGTACATTTAAAAATATGAATGGGGCCTCCCTGGTGGCGCAGGTGGTTGCGCAGCGCACTGTGACGTTGTCCACAGCCTCTGCAGCCTGGGTTTGATCCCAACTGGCTGGTGAGAATCCCACATGGCACAGCAGACCTCTCCTGTCGCGCCCGCTGCTCCCCTCAGCAGTGTATTTCAGTCAGTCTGCCTGTTCTGTTCCCCACTCCCTCTCTGGTGAGTCCTCTCGCCCTCCCACGCATCTGGCCTGTACCCCAGTTCTTGTATGAATGGATAAATCTTTAAAAAAATAAAAATATGAATGATAAAAGAATCCAGAAAGATAATCCCAAGAAAAATGTAAAGATCTGTAGCATACACATGTTTTTCTGACTACCATATCAAATTTAATATCAATAATTCAAAGGCAAAAAAGATAACATAGTTTTAGCAATGTAACCAACAATGTGATTTTTTGGGGATAGAACTTTTTTATTTTCTTACATTGTTGTTCACTTTGTACAATGTGTGATTTTTTTTTTTTAATAGAGTGGACTAGAGTGGATTAGGACCAGATTGATTCAATGGGGTGGGGTAGAGCAGTAGGGCTAGAAAATATCCAGCTACATTGCTCAACTTAAGAAATAGTGTTTTTCATTCATTTTTTTACTTCCACCGGGCGTGTGTATACATCTTTTTTCTTCTTTGCAAAGGTAAAGTTATGTTTCCTGTGGGTGGAAGTCGAAAAAATTTCAAAGGCATTGTTTTGGCCTGTCTTTCCACAGGTGGAAATATTTCCAGAGGCTAGAAAGCAGAAAAATGACATTTCCAGGACTTCCTGGCAGCTGGGGTTCAGGGTGCTGGGGGTTCCACATTCCATGAACCTGGGGCATATTTGGGTGCTGGAAGGAAGCAGATGTTCAGTTTCTGTGACTGTGGCTGTCGACGCCCTGCAGGCTGAGGGGCGCTCTGCATCTCATGGGGGCTGGGGGGGAAGGTCATTCACTGGTTGTGACGTGAAGGGCATCCCAGCTGCAGGGGCTGGGCGTGTGCAAGCAGATCTCAGCTTAGAGCCCCGGCTCCGAGCGAGTGGCACATTTCGCTGAGCCGTGTCTAAAACAGGCAGCTGGTTCTGTCCCTGGCGTCTTTCTCATGTGGGCACAGCTGAGATCGCCGGCTCTTCTCACGATGGTCTCCTGACTTCCTACTTCCTCATGGCAGCCCAGGGAGCTCCATGGTGAAGCCAGTCCCGGGGCTTCGTTCCCGGTGCCCCCTCCTGCAGCGCTTCCAAATGTTTTATAATTCCCTGCATGAAACCTCCCCTGGCTTAAACTCTCTAGAGCAATGCCTCCTGCCTGTAATAGAGCCCTGTGGGGCGCCCAGACAGCTCTCATGCATTCCTTTTACAACTTAGAATTTCACTTTTTAAAAATTTCCTTCTTCACCCATTTCTCAGATTCCACAGCAAGAAAAGACCTGGAAGCTGAAAACTTTTTCTGCAAGCAAAAAACCATTTTTCTGCTTGCGCAGGATGGGTGATGAAAAGATTACAAACTCCTTTTTATCTTTTCTCATCCCTGTTGCAAAAATGACAACAAAGCGAAATTTGGGGTTTTACAGTGACCATCTAGGGTGTATGGTCCTCGGACCACTCTCGCTGGACTCTGAAGGGGAGCAGAGGGCAGTGGAGGAGGGAGGCGTGTTTGCCTAGGGAACTGGAAGAGGCTGGCCAGCCGGGGCTCTGTGACCCGGGACACGACAGTCAGGGGCAGGGAAGTCCCCAAGGATGGGACAGCGAGTCGCGTGAAGGCACAGAGGTGAGGACTCAGTTAAGGAAAGACACCAGCAGTCATGGAAGCTGTCGTCCTGCTGCAGCCCCACAGACCCTGCCAGAAGAGAGCAGGCCGCAGAAGGGCTGAGAAGGACCTGCAGGAGAATCAGACCCACGGCACAGAGAGTCGTGAGTGCGTTCTGACTTCAGTGGGAACAGAGGTGCCCGATAAAACAAAGGTTCCCCAGTTCAATCTGAATTTCAGACAAACAACAGGTTTAGTGTGTTAGCATCAATAGGCCCTAAACCTGTGTCTGTGTTGACCTGAAATTCAAATCCAGCCTGGTGTCCCATATTTCCACGTGCTAACCCTGGCAACCCCTAGGCGGGAACCCCCCAGAGGAAAAGTGAAGCAAAGGCAGAACGTAATCTAAGTTGGGGTCTAATAAATACATTTATATAGTCACAAAAAATTTAAGCTATCATGAATACGTTCAGAATTTACGTTCAATAAATTCCAAAGTATTTAGACACTTTCGTGATGCCAAGTCTGAGCTACAAGGTAAAGGAGCTGGAGCAGAGAGAACCGTGATGGACCTCCGTGGCCAGGCCCCCCGGCTTCTCTGCCCTTTCTTGCTTCCCCTATGTCTCCTTCTCGTCTCTTCACCAAGACCCGTCTTGCCCAACATCTCACTCCATCCTTACCACAGTCCCGTGTGGGTGGCAGGTGCAGCGATTGCTACCGGGAGGTCCCTCTGAAGATTCAGAGAGGGGAAGCAATGCACCCAAAGTCACACAGGAAAGCAGCAGAAGGGACAAGATTACCTCTCAGCTCCATGGGATGCCCAAGCTCCTTCTCCACACCTCACTGCTCTCTGTTCTTCAAAGTGACCCGCCAGCTGTCGTCTGTTGACCCTCGAGGGCGCTTGCGGGCAGGCCCCGCGTGTCAGGAGCAGGGGGCGTCCCCGGGGGCAGCTGCTGGCCTCGGTCCCTGTCGTGTCTTTGCTGGAGCCGGGCATGCAGGTAGCCGGCCCTCCTCGCCTCCTGAGCCGTGAAGAAGGAGGCGGCGATGCTGTGCCGCAGGCGGCGGGCATAGGTCTCCAGGAGGATGGTGGATCCAGCCAGCAGCTGCAGGGCCCCCACGGCCAGGGGCGCAGCCCAGCGGGGGCGCTGGGCAGGCAGCAGCGGGCAGTCCGAGGAGGTGAAGCGGAGCTCCCAGGAGAAGGAGCTGTGGGTGGAGAGGAAGGGGCTCTCTGGAGGCGGCTGGTTGAAGAGGAAGGGGATGAAGCTCAGGACGGTGTACGCAGCCTTCGAAAAGGAGAAAAACCCCATCAACACACAGACACCCCCTTCTCTGCACCGTCCACCACGACGTGCGGTGCTGGCGGGACAGGACAGAACTTTGCCTGCCCTCATCTGCAAGCTGGGGACAGAAGCAACCCTGCCCACGGGGGTTGAGGACGGGCAGATGAGCTCAGGAGTCTGAGAGGGGGCTTTTGGCAAAATAAAAAGCACCATGAAAATGTGGTTTTGACTATTACTCAGATTATTTCAAGGAAATGCATCCGTTTGGAAGGGTGTTTGCTGAGCCTCCCTCAGCGAACAGTTGAGATGTTCCTGGGGAAGCTTCCCGAATTGACTTCACTATTTTTCTTTTTCTCCACCATGAGAAAGATTTGATGAGCTAAATCCATGTGAAATAGATGAACTATTTTGCATGTATCCAGTTAAAACTCTAAGTGATGGGAAGACATTGTGTCTTAACAGGCAACATTCCCTGTCCCAGGATCACAGAGAATGACGACGTGATTCAAGAGCAAATGGCGCTTTAGACACGATGAGATCCAGGAATCAGGTGACACACACCTCAGACGCTGCCTGTCACTATTCTCGGCTGCAAGAAATACCTCTTAGGGCACATTCTAACCATGGATTATAGTGTGATTGAGGGAAGAGTGCATAAAATAATACATACCACTGTCACTTATTATATACTCTAATCCATTCCTAGTCTAATCTATTTCATTTTTTTTAAAGCTGGCTGTGACCCTCCTCAATTGATTTTGTGCTGCCTGAACACCACGTTCCTCTTATACAACAAGCACTCTGTAAATATTAGTTACTATCAGCTCAGGGTCAATGGCTGTTACATGAGAGCTCACCATTAAAAATAAAAAGGATTGAGCTAACAGAAACGATTGAAAACCACAAATCTTGATCAGGTAGTAAATACATCTCATGTCAAACCGGCAGTAAATAACTAACATATCACAATTAAAATAATAAGTGGGGCCTCCTCTGGTGGCGCAGGATGTTGAGCACCGCACTGTGAAGCTGTCGTCCACAGCCTCTGCAGTGTCGGTTTGATCCCGGCCGGCCGGCCGGCGAGGGTCCCACATGGCACGGCAGACCTCTCCTGTCTCGCCCGCTGCTCCCCCCAGCAGTGTATTTCATCAGTCTGCCTGTTCTGTTCCCCGCTCTGTCTCTGGTGAATCCTCTCGCCCTCCCGTGCATCAGGCCTGTACCCCAGTTCTTGTATAAATAAATAAATCTTTAAAAAATAAAATAAAATAAAATAAAATAGTAAGTGTTTTAGGCCTAAGTCCCTGCTATAACCACCCAGCCTCATCTTCACAGATGAGCCACGGAGAACATACACGCAAATGACATGGCAGTGTCACTTATTAAATAAATAAAACTTAATTTGCAAAAACAGGACTTGGCCCTGGGTTGTAGGGGGTGGAACTTTGATCTAGACCATTCTCAGCCCTCCTCCAGCCTGATATGTGCATATGTGAGCTTTGATTGATTATTAAATATCTCCTAGGTGATAGGGAACTTACCATACACTTCAGAGGTAAACACATTTTAAGACTCAGTGACCTGGAAAGGCAAAGAGGATTGATCCAATTTGCACAAGAGGAAAGTAAGGCAAGGACATGTTGCCACTTGGGAAGCGTGGCCTTAGGGGGCAGAGTATTGTAACATCTCTGGGGGTCAGTGTCCGCACCTGCATGGGGGTGGACAGAACCCACAGCGGTGTCGGGCTGTTGTAGGTGTGAAATGAACTCATCTGAGGATGTGCTGGGGCTGCCAGTTTATCCCCTTAGCTTGGCTTGGAGGTGAGAAAACTCCAGTGTCAAGTCAAGGGTTTAACCAACCCTATCCCTTCCCTCAAGGAAATGACTCCTGCCCAACTTCCCACAACAGCACTTACATCATACTTGGCCGTGAGCGTGATGGGCACAACGGGCAGCTTCTGAGCCCAGTCCACAGTTGCCTGGGCCAGGAGGAAGGCCATGTGGTCTGTGGCCACCATCATAGCGGTGGCCAGCAGGAGCAGGGCGAGCAGCCCCAGCTTCAGGAGACAGCTCGGCAGCTCCCCCTGGGACAGCCTGGGCCGGGTGGCCCGGAGCAGCCAGGCTGGTGGGGAGGCCACCAGATGTGTGGCCTGGGTCTCTGCCAGGCGCCGGGCCAGCTGCCGTGTTGCATAGGTATTATCGAACTGCAGGTCGGTCAGGTAGCGATGGAGGTACCAGGCCGAGTCCAGAGGGAGGCCCAGCATGAATAACCCCGTGACCACCTGCTGGGTCCCCCACACTGCCACCCGGGCTAGGGACTCCAGGCCAGAGAAGTCCTCCAGGACCTGCTGAGTCACCTTGAGCATGTGCAGCCGGAGGGCGGAGCCATTGCCCTGGGCCTGGAACATCAGGCCCTTGCTGCCCGCATGGCCACCGGGACCCAGAGCCCTGGATGCCATTTGCAGGTGGCGAGTGGTGTTGAGTAGACTCTCCAGGGAGCCCTCAGTGACGCATTTCAGCACCTGCCCAGCTGCACCCATGTTGGCCAGGACATTGGGCACCACGGTGACAGCCAGGATGGCGGTGCTGCAGGAGAGGAGCAGGCGGCGGCCCTGGGCCATGCACAAGGCGGGCACACTGAGTGCAAACAGGCAGCGGGCAGGGGGCACCAGGAGCAGACCCAGGAAGACCAGGAGGCCACAGACAGCTGCCACCATGTCCGAGGGCCAGAGGGGATAAAACCATGAGGACACCATCCAGTGATGGGCCAGGCCTGTGGCAGCGACAGCCAGGGATCCGCACAGGAGGAACTGGGTCAGCAGCTGGCCACGGCTGGCTGGGACAGGCTGAGAGAAAGCAACCCAGGCGGCCTGCAGTGGGGCCAGGGCCCTGAAGAGCCCCACGCGCCAGAATCTCCACCTGTGCCGAGGAAATTGGAGAAGCTCTATCAACCGCTTGGGTTCAAATCCTGTCCCCTACTTACTGTCTGTGTGACCTTGGTTAAGTTTCTTAACCTCTCTGTGCTTCAGTTTTCTCATCTGTAAAACGATGCAGTAAATACAGTGCCTCATCGAGTCACGTGTCTGGACATAGTAAGCAACAGATGTTGGTGGTGAGATAATGACAGTTTTTAATCTGTCACTGAAGCATCAGTTCTATCAGGGAAGGGACTGGTCTCTTTTCTATATCTCAGGTTCCTAGAATAGTGTCTGGCATGTGGCATAAATATTTGTCAACTGTAGCATAATTGTCTCTGTTTGCTCAGGGGGCCAGGGAGCGAGATCAGCACTGATGGTGAAGATGCTGGGGGGGTGGGGGTGGGACGGACACAGGGACGGAGGTTATAGACAAAGAAGAAGGTGTAAGTAACTCTTCAGGAAAATGGGAGAGGAAATGAGCTAGAGAAATGGTACTGAGGACCCACTTGAGGTGAAAGACCAGGTACTGTGGTTATATGGAGTAATAGGACTCTGCTGGGGGGGGAAAGTCATGGGGAGGCAGTTCCCGTGTTGGTTACAGGCAAAGCCCCTGACTTCTTCCATCATCCTCAACTAGAGGGTGAGCACATGACCCCTAGCCCATCCGAGGACCACAACTCCTGACCACAGTAACCGGCACAGGGATTGACACCTCACCCAAGATGGACCAACGAAAGCCCACCGGAGGGTTTGCTGGAATACTGGGAAAGAACTCTTTATTGGGGTCTCCCCGGTGGCGCAGCGGTTGAGCGCTGGGTTGCGAAGCTGCCCGCGACCTCTGCGGTGCCGGTTCGATCCCCGGCTGCTCCCCGGCCACCAGAGGAGGGTCCCACATGGCGCGCAGACCTCTCCTGCCGCCCGCTGCTCCCCTCAGCAGTGTACTTCGGTCCTTCTGCCTGTTCTGCTCCCTGCTCTGGCTCTGGAGAATTCTCTCACCCTCCCGCGCTTCTGACTGTACTCAGTGCATGCATAAACAAAACAAAAAAAAACAAACAAATAAATAAATAAAAACATGCCTCTATAAAAAAAAATAAAAGCGAGAACTTGCTATAAAAAAAAAAAAACTCTTTATTGTCTGGAGAGCGAAGCTGGTGGCAGGAGAGATGCTTGGAACTTTGGGGTCCCCCACATAGTGTGAGTCTGCCTGGGATGAAGAGGACTCAGGAAGGCAGAGCTAAGAAACGGAGCTGGAGCATCAAGGGAACCACGTGTGGCCCTGGATCAGGACACACCCGAAGCCAGCTCTGCCCTGCCTCATGAGGCAGCAAGGGGAGAGAACTTTTTCTCTTAAGTCAATCTGAAATGAATATTTGGCGCAACTGAGTCCTGATTAATACGGAATCTTTGACACAGGGGTCCTGAGACAATAACATGAAGGAACGATGTAAAGGACCCCAGACAGAGTCTGGCACAGAGGAAGGACCCTGAGCAAATTATATTGCTGTTGATGATAATAATGATGATGTAAATATTCTCATCATTCCCTTTGTACCAGACTCTGTGTTAACCCCTGTGAATCAAGTCATGTCCATAGACACTCGCCTGTCTTTACACAGCCTGATTGAGAAGACAAGACACGCCAGCTCATTGGAGCTTAATTCCATGAAAGAAGATCCCTCATTGTGATACACCTGGGTCTGGGCAGGGTAAGAGGAGAGTAACTAAATTTTACCTGGAAAGCCAGGAAGGCTACTTGGAAGAGGCGACATTAAAGCTGGGTCTGGCAGGATAAATATCAGTTCTTAGTGTGAAAGGGAGATTGGGCATCCCCAACAGGAGGAGTAAGGCACCTAAAGGCCCTGAGCTCTATTTCATCCTTCCCCTCAAAGGAAATAGGGAGTTGGGGGGATTAGCTCACAGAGGGGAGCTGAGGGGCATGAGGCCTGTAGGGCAAGAACAGAGATCACAATTGAAAGTTCTCCATGCGTGCGTGCGTGCATGCGTGCGTGTGTGTGTGTGTGTGTGTATTAGCTGCCTCCCATTTGGAAATCAGGAAATTTCACATTAAAATCCAGATTTCCAGCTTCCCTTAAGAAAGTGGAGGACCTAGGTTGAAGGAGTTCCCACCTTTGTGGCAGAATATGGAGCCGAGTATCCACTACCCCCTTAAACAGGGGTTCACTCTGCAGATGATACCTCCCACTCACTGGGCACTGCAGGCAACCCCAGTGGCCTCCCATCTATACTTTGCAGGCAGTTGAATTTAGGACTAAAGCCCCTCCACTGCAGAATTGGTATTTAGAGGGGCCTCCCTGGTGGCGCAAGGGGTTAAGAAGCCTGTGAGGCTGTCCGCAGCCACTGCAGCACGAGTTTGATCCCCAGCTGGACAGGAAGCAACACATAAGGCGCAGCAGACCTCTCCTGTCTCGCCTGCTGCTCCCCTCAGCAGTGTATTTCAGTCAGTTCTGCCTGTTCTGCTCCCCACTCTGTCTCTAGTGAGTTCTCTCACCCCCCACACCTCTGGCCTGTACCCCAGTTTTTGTATGCATAAATAAATCTTAAAAAAAAAAGAATTGGAATTTGGAACATGGAGACTGTTAAGGTAACAGCTAAAAATACAGGCAACACGAGCGTGGAAAGCCAGTTCAGAGTGGTGCGGGCTGGGTCGAGTTGGAAGGACAAGGAAGCCAGCTGCTGTTCATCGAGGGCTCCCTCTGAGCCTCAGAGGGGCACATGTGGGTTCAGTTCTCCGATGCTTACAGACATTATTATTACTCTCACTTCACAGATGGGGAAACTGAGGCTCAAAGAGGTGAGGACTGACCCAAGGTCGTGCAACCAGGGAGTGGCAGAACCTGAGACCTAGGCACAGACCCCTCATGCCCAACCATTGACCACCGTGGCCCCGGGTCCAAGGTCCTGGACTTACCAGGTCCTGAAGATCCGCTCAGCTGCCTCCTGGGGCACCCTCATGCTTTCCGGACAGCTCGGCCTGGGCAGCGATGGCTGGTGGAGAGTAGGTTGGGGAGTGTCCTAGAGGACACTCTAGGACTAGGGAAACCCCGTCACTTCTGCTTTTCCACCCTTTAAATGAATCCTCTGGTGTCCTCGTCCTGCCCTGCTGGGCCCACCTCCCAGGGTGTTGGGCAAGCTGCCTCACCCACTTCCCCAGCCTCCAGCCAGAGGGTGTGGAGGTGTGGGAGGAGAGGAAGAACCTGCTGCGAGGAACATGTCGTGCTCACAGCAGGAAGGTAGAACTGGCCCATTTTACAGAGCAGGAAACTGAGGCTCTGAGAAGCCTTCCGATTTTAGGGGTAGTGCTGGGACCAGCACCCTGCTCGCCTGCCCCTCTTCTTCTCCTTGCAAAGCTGTGTGCCCCAGGAGGAGCCTGGATCCTAACTCTAGGGGGTGGGGAGGGACATCCTGAGGCTTTGGGTCACAGCTGTGTGACCTGGAGGGGGAGGCTCGTGTCTCGGTCTGTTTCCTCTGCCTACAAAAGAGGCTCCTAAGGAGCCCTAATAACCGTCAACATTTACCACATACTTACTACGCAGCAGGTGTGTGTAGTATGCAACTTTACTGCCAATTTACCACAATTTTACTGCCCTTTGCGGTCATTATACTATTCTTCAGCTGTGAAAACTGAGACCCAGAGGGTTCAGCCCCTTGACCAAGCCATCAGCTCTGAGGCCTATGATGACATGCAAAGCACCTGGCTCTGCACGCAGTAGGCACTCAATAAAAGTGAATTCCCTGTCTACATACCCTGCTGCCAATATTGCCCTGCAGGTGCACTCCAGGCAGTTCTGGAAGCCAGTTCCTCCTGGAGAGCTGACCTTTGCCATCAGCATCTCTGCTCCTGGAGGCCCACAGGACAGCCCTTGAGGGCAGTGTTCTAGGTGCCTGGTCATTTCCCCTTAGAAGGACATTTTGCCTGGGTCACCTGCTCAGGTCTGAAGAAGGGTATCTGAGGCCTAGAAGGGAAGTGACATTTTCACTGTCACACATTGAGACACCTGTGTGTCAGAGGGTCTAGCACCCTTCCCAGATCATGAGCCCCCTAGGAAGCCAGCTGCAAAGTCCACAAAGGGACACAAGAAATAGACCAGGAATAGGAGGTTCGTGTACCCACAGGTGGGCAGGTGAGGGAAAGGAGCAGAGCAGGCTGGGGCCGGGGGTGGGGGGGGACTCCAGGTGTAGACCTGTTCCACAGGAAAATGGCTACTTTGCTGCAACTGAGGGTTAAAAATGAGGTCAGGCAGTCCCAGATTTTCCAATTTTTTCAAAGGTACCAGTCGTTTCCATTTTTATGAAAAAGTCTCCAAGTTGGTTTTTTTTTTTTTAACTTATTTATACAAGCACTGGGTACAGTCAGAAGCGTGGGAGGGTGAGAGAATTCACCAGAGCCAGAGCGGGGAGCAGAACAGGCAGACTGAGGAAGTACACTGCTGAGGGGAGCAGCGGGTGGCAGGAGAGATCTGCTCGCCATGCGGGACCCTTGCCGGCAGCCATGCGGGACCCTTGCCGGCAGCCGGGTATCAAACCAGCGCTGTAGAGGCTGCGGGCAGCTTCGCAGCCCAGCGCTCAACTGCTGCGCCACCAGGGGAGGCCCAAGTTTTTAAAGTCTCCAAGTTTTTAAAGTCAAAATTAAAACAAAAAGAAAGACCATGATGCAGACCAGCCTTAAGAGGTCTGTGGACCAAAGCCATCTGTGGACTACTGATTTCTGTCTGCAGGGGCTGGGGGAGGAGGGTCTGTCTAGCTGTTCCTCTGTACCACAGGGACCCTGGGCTGCAGGCAGCTGATCTGGACTTGACCTGTGTTGCTGTTTGCTGTGCTGTGTGACCTTGGACGGGACACCGTCCCTCTCTGAGCTCGTGTGTACACTGCTCTAATGAGAATGCTACACCTGCTTCTCGGAGTTATTTGAGGCTTAGTGAGATAATGTACCCCGAAATCCCAGTAAACAGCAGTTAAATGCTGCTGCCCTCAGCCCTGTGCTGCTTGTCCAGGCCTCCGCAACACTCTCAGGACCAGCTCCCTGGTCCCATCACACAGGAAACTTGGGGGAACTGTGTTACTGGAGAGTGGTCTTGGAAGACCCCAGAATTTGCCTGGTTTCTGCATAGGCATCAGGGAGTGGGTAGGTTAAGGACCATCGGGGCTTTTCCTCAAGGCCCCTGCGGGGGTGGGGTGGTGAGATCTAGGAGGAGAGGAGCATAGAGGGGAAAGGGTGGAGGTGTTTTGGCATTTCTCAGCGCATACAGACAGTCACTTCTGCCTATAGAAGCTGGCCTGTCTCCAAGGCCCACAACTTCCGGAAGGGGCTTCTGAATCTCCAAATATAGAATCAGTTTTATGGAGGGGAATTTCAGGGTGGAGGATTCAGAGCCATAAGACAGCGCAGGAAGGGGAAGTGGTGAGTCGGAATCGGACTTAGAGACCTCGGAGCACAGGAGTATGGACTTGCACGCCTGTGGGTGTGAATGTTGTCACTGTCCAGATGGTTTGAGAACGTGGCGAAGTGACTAAAATCTGAATGTGCCAGGGGGCTGCCCTATCCAGTAGAAACAGAAAGTGAAATAAACATGCGTTTCAAAATTTTCTAGTAGCCACACTAAAAATTAAAGTTAATTTTTTTAAAGTTATTTCATCCTTTTTATTTATTTATTTTTTAAGAATTATTTTTATTTATTTACACAAGCACTGGGTACAGTCAGAAGCGCGGGAGGGTGAGAGAATTCACCAGAGCCATGGCGGGGAGCAGAGCAGGCAGAAGGATTGAAAACACTGCTGAGGGGAGCAGCGGGCGGCAGGAGAGGTCTGCGCGCCATGTGGGACCCTCCTCCGGTGGCCGGGGAGCAGCCGGGGATCGAACCGGCGCCGCAGAGGCCGCGAGCAGCTTCACAACCCAGCGCTCAACCGCTGCGCCACCGGGGAGGCCCTAAAGTTAATTTTAATAAAATATTTTTTTCAACCCCACATAGCTAATATGTTACCTTTCTAACATGTAATTGATATAAAAATTATTCATGGATCACTTATATTCATTTTTTTATCCTCAGTTTTCAAAATCCAGTGTTTTCAATACATCACATGTCAGAGCAGACTGGCTACATTTCAAGTGTTCGATAGTGACACAAAGCTAGCGGCTACTATATTGGATAAGGTAGATACAGACTATTACCATCATCACAGAAATTTCTATCCCATAGGATTGCTCTAGGCCATTAGAACCCACAATCACTAAAGCTGAAATTGATCTTCCAGATCATGCAGCTCAGGAGTCACAGATTCAAGTGCCCTTGGAGATCAGGTGGGGAACACAGTCAAATAAAGAGAACCAGTGTAAGACATTATGGCCTGCTGGGGACGGTGGCAACAAGAAAGTTCATGCTCCAACTTGGATTAGCTTACCCCCACTAACTACTCAGCTCCAAACCAACAGTAACAGGCAGCAATGAGGGTCCCGTGTTGCCAGATCTGGTATTTTCTTTTCCAAGTGAAGCACAAATCCGGGCTTTTACATAAAATCTGCTGCATTATGAGTACAAGCAATCAGTTATAAATTTAAAACTCTTGGGATGGGAAGCATAAACAAAAACCTGATTGTGGGCTGGTTGTAGACCTGGAGACCACTAGCTTAGAAGCTCTGGTTCAGTGTAACCAGAGCCACATGCCACATTTTCCATGTGGCATGGAATTTTCCATGCCACATTTTCTCTAAATTCAGTCTCTATCTTCTCTCCACCCTGTGCCCCTGGAGGTGGACCTGGATGGATGGGCTTCATCAAAGGTCTGCCTTGCTTCTGCTTTCTCTTGGTGTGGTAGTTAGTTTTACAGGTCACTTGACCAGCCCACAATGTCTAGTTAGTTAGTCAAACATTATTCTGGATGTTTCTGTGAGGGCAATTTGGATGAGATTTACATTTAAATCCACGGCATCTGAGTAAAGCAGATTGTTCTACAAAGCATGGGGGGTCTCAGACAATCAGTTGAAGGCCTGAATCCAACAAAGAGTGACTCCCCCTGCAGGAAGAGGGAATTCTGCTCACAGACAACCTTTGCACTAAAGTGCAACTCTTTTCCAGGTACACATACACATATACACATCTTGTTTGCTCTATTTCCCTTAGAACCACAACCAACATAATTGTTTTGGCCCTTGGGGACCCCCAACGGGAAAGCTGAGGGCAAAAGAGAGAAAGATCCAGAGGGACTCTCTCTCTGAAGTCATCCAGGGCTGGGGGTATCCCTGGGTGGAAGGTGACGTGTCCCGTAGGTGTTTTCTCTTCCTTAGATGTTGGGCTGGGGGGTGCTTCTCCCTCCCGAGTCACCCCCACACCTGGGGCTTGTGCTTTCTCTATGCTCTGCCCACACCCTGTAACTGGATCCTTTATTAAATGCTCCCTGACTTTACTAGTTTACGTGCTTCCTCTTTCCTTTTGACACCATCTCAGATGAGGAAACTCAAGTCCAAGACAGCAAAAGACGTGCACTGACCGCACGGCGTGTTGGAAGGGGAGAGGGGATCCAGTGTGGCTGAGGGCACCCCTGGTTCAATTGCTAGCACTTCATCTCACCAGGGCCGCCTCCTTTCCTCAGCTCACCTGAGCTCACCTCAGCTCACCTGAGTTGGCACACAACTGTACTGTTACTCCGCGGCCCCAATCACCTTCATGTCTCAGCGCACTTTTTTTTTTTTTTAAGATTTATTTATTTATTTGTTTATTTGTTTGTTTGTTTGTTTATACAAGCACTGGGTACAGTCAGAAGCGCGGGAGGGTGAGAGAATTCACCAGAGCCAGAGCAGGGAGCAGAGCAGGCAGAAGGACCGAAGTACACTGCTGAGGGGAGCAGCGGGCGGCAGGAGAGGTCTGCGCGCCATGTGGGACCCTCCTCTGGTGGCCGGGGAGCAGCCGGGGATCGAACCGGCGCTGCAGAGGCTGCGGGCAGCTTCGCAACCCAGCGCTCAACCGCTGCGCCACCGGGGAGGTTCTTCTTCCACATTTTATTACACCCCCCTTCCCGAACCCCTCTAGAGGGCCTCCTGCACCTTAGTACCTCAAACAACAGTGGCACAGGCATTCTCCTTCACTGTCTCCTTAGGGACCCAGGGGATCCTTTGCTGGGACATAAGTCTGGGAGCAGGATAAGAGCGTTCTAGGAATTCAGGTAATGAATCTCCCAAATTCTTGCAATTTGCTTAACGGGCCGATGGTGACAGCTTCAGGCGCCAGCAGAGACGGGAGTTCTGCTTCCTTCCGCCTCACCTTCGCTTCCTGTGCAGTTTTCTAGCTCTTGGCCATTTGGATGGGCACGAGTCTTGTTTGAACTTGCACTGACCTGATTACACATGGGTTTGAGCGTCTCTCCGCAAAGCTGCTGGCTATTTAGATATTTCTTTTCAGAATGGCTTCATCATCTTGCGCTCCATTTTCTCTTGGGGATTATGACAGAAGGTTTCCAAAGATGGTGGCCAGCTGTCTCCCAGCTCTGTCCGTGGGGCTGCTCTCCCTGTCCGAGACTGACATCTATTTCCCTCTCTTGAGCCAGCCTAACCTTGGAACTTGCTTTGACCAGTGCCATGTGGTTGAATGGATGCTCTTGGACCCCCAAGCCCAGGTCTTAAGGAGCCCGAGAGCTCTGATTTTGCCTTCCTAGAAGCCCGCCGTCACCTGAAGAGATTCACTCCTGGATAAGCCACATGACCCCCAGGGGGCTGCAGTCTTTGTGGACAGTCCAGCTCTAGCTAAACTCCCAGCTGAGTGCCCCTGGTCACACTATGGAGAGCAGAGACCATCCTTGCAGAGCTGCGCCCAAATGCAGAAGCCTGAGCTAACAACTGCTGTGTTGCAAGGTGCTGGGTGGGGCTGCTTTGTTACAGCCACAGGTCCCTAAAATGGGTGTTTTTGCTTTAGTATTGTCCTTTCTGGCTTCCGAGTTCCCTATATCCCAGACATGAGTCCTGGGTGTATTGCCAATAACTGCACCACCCCAGGCAGCGCCCTTCCTCCCACACCACATGAGCAGGTAGCTGATTCTTTCCAGTCTCAGTCCAGTGCCACCTCCTCAGAGAAGCCCTCCCTGACCACCAGCTAAAATAGCTTCTGAGTCAGTTTGTCACATCAGCCAGTCTCATTTTCTTCTCAGCCCAAGTCATGACCCAGACATTTTATTTATTTGCTTATCTGCCTACTGCCTTGGCTAGAAGTTCTATGTCATGGGGACAGTGACATAACAGGTTCTAAATAAATGTCACTGAATGAATAAGTGGGAGAATGAATAAACAAGCAAAAAAATGGATCAAGCAGACCCCAGATCAGAGAGTGACATTGCTTTCTTATAAGTCCTGGCCTGGATTCGTTTAACAAATATTTACTGGAACCTAGTATGAGCCAGAAACTATCCTAAGCCCCAGAATTATAGCAGTGAACAAAATAAAGCTTGTATTCCAATAAGTTTATATTCTAGAGGGAAAGTTAATAAACAATAAAGTAAATAATACAGTGTCCTGACTACATACTAAGAAGAATGGATAGCAGGGAAAGGGGATGGCGAGTGATAAGGGTGATAGTCTAAGTCAGATGCTTAAGGAAGATCCTCCTGGAATGTGACATTTGAGCAGAAACTGGAATAAAAACGAGGAAACAGACACATACTTGGGAGAAAAGTCTTAGGAAGCAGGAAGAGCACATGCAAAGGCCCTGAGGCAGGAAAGTTTGAGTGAGTGGCTGAAGTGGTACAGAAAGGAGAGAGCAGTAGAGGAGTGATGTCAGGGACATCAATTCTGTGGAACCCCCAGCTCAGAAACTTGGGGCTTTGGAGTTCTCATAAGTCCAGAAAGGCAAATAATCCCCAGGCCCAGCGGTGATTAACATTCTTTATTGCATAGCATTTTCAATCGGTATTTGAAATCACAATTCATCTGGTGACATGTCCCATGGGCTTCCCTGTGCATGGACTTCTCCCTTCTCCGTCCCACAGGAGGCCGCCCCCCTCAATTCCCAAGGGCTGTAACAAGTGACTAAATACTGAAGTACTCACGTGGGAAGGAAGTGCGGCTCATCTTCCACCGGAGGCCTCTGCTTTCTCCTCCCCCCACCCTCGTTGTCAGGGAAACATCACCAGTTACTTGTACTAGACCCAGAACAAGCCCAGGGCCTGGGTACTGCCTCCCAGGAACCTCCTCCCTCAGAGGCCTAGGAGGGGAAATGAGGCTGGGCCCCTCAGTTGGCGCCTGCTCTGATGCTGAGCGCACTGGCCTCAATGGCTAGACCCTTCCTGAGGGCCACTGGCCCCGTGCTATGCAGTCCCCCGGGAAGCCAGGAAGGACCTCATCCTCCGGGACAGTCCCGCCAGGCCCTGGCTCAGGGGAGCCTCGGCTGTCCCCGCTTGCCATCTTTGCCTGCTTGAGACATTTATAAGGCCCCAATTTGGCTTTTGACTTTTCTCCCACATCTGAAAAATGTGCCTTTGAGAATCTAACATGCTTCCCCCTGGGGGAGGCCTGGGGAGGCGAAGACCAGCCACTGGAACCAGAGGCAGCTGGCAGCCACAGAGATCCCCACGGCAGAAGGATCCTGGCCTGGTTCCAGCATTATGGCCAAACGGAATCAGATTAAATGGAAAAATCCTAAAAGCGTGAATAGAGGTGTCAGCTGGGGTTTGGAGAACTCCCCGGTGTGCTCGGGAGTGCAGAGAAACAGCAAGGAGCCTCTGCCTGGTCCCCATAGCTTTGGGGAGTCATCTGTCACTTCCTGTCTCAGGATTGCAAGTAGCTCTGGCTGCTGCGTGTCAGCAGGGATAACAGTCAAATACCAGTGGGCACCAACTAAGCAGCACAAACCCCGGCTGTGAACAGCTGGAACAGCTGGACTGCAGCACTGCAGCTGCCAACACCCTCTGAGGAAGGCGGTCTCTCCAGAGGGTACCCTGGTGGGGTATTGGCTGTGGGGGATGTTAGCTGTGCCCCTAGGACGGCTCCCCCCATTCCAACCATCCAGACAAATGTCATCACAGATTTGCTTATTGTGTCTGAAATGGCATCCTAACCACACAACAGCTCAGAGACAAAGGAGCTTGTCTCTCGCGTGGCAGGTCTGGGAGACGTCTGGGGCCTGAACCTCAAGAGAGAAGGAGAAGGTGCCCCAGATAGTGAAAATGTGGGCCCAAGTGGAGCCCTGGAGGTCACCCTCTTTTGCCGCAAACTGGATGAGAGAGAGGACCGCCCGACCGTCCCGTGGGGTCCCAGCAGCAGCTGATGGCGAAGGCCTTTGGGAGGGCCCAGCCCAAAGTGTGTCCCCAAGGGGGACTCAGAGGGTCCGAAAGGTGTCGTTGGCCAAGGTGGATGGCAGTGCTGTGACATTGACCGAGTGGCTGTCGGCCCAGTCTGGGAAGGTACCCAGCTGGAAGATGGTCTGTGCCCAAGTATTTATGGCCAAGCTGAGCAGCAGGACGCCCATCAGGTTCATCAGGAGGCCCGTCCGCACCTGAAATAGACGCCAACTGAGGGAGGAGGCCCACCATCCAGATGGGAAAAACCCAAGGTCAGAGACAGGAAGTCGCTCACCCGAGATCTCCATCTGGACACAAAGTCCCCCCATCTTTGCACTGCCCCAGGCTGCCCCCATGTCCCATCCCTCAAGTGGTTTCTGGGTGCCAGCTACCATCCTTGCCGTTGCCACAGGGCTGTGGCTGTGGCGTTCACCTGACATCACACTCAGGGAGTGGGCTGTGCGCCTCTCTCCAAAAGATGCTGGAAGCCACCAGGCAGTTGGCCCAACAAGGGAGAGAGAACGAGGTGTGCTGGAGGGAGGCGGGCCCCAGATCCCTGGAGCTGGCTGAGGGGCGTGGTCAGTAGGCAGCACGTTCTGAAACTGCCTCAGGCTACCCGTCGCAGTGTGCAAATGTATTCCCCGGTCCCACTCAGAAGGGCCTAGAAAGAAACGGGGGGGGGGGGGGGGGCAGCAGCCGTGGCGGGGAGGGGACACAGAAGTCCTGCCTGGATGCCTGCCCGGCAGCTGGTGTCCACCTCCTTCTCCGGCCTGGCTAGAAAATGCCCAGACTCACCATGTCTTTCACCAGCAAGTGTCCAGAGGCGAAGGCAATTGAGTTGGGGGGCGTCGAGACTGGGAGCATGAAGGCATAGGAGCAGCCCACGGTGCCAGGAATCATCAAATAGAGGGGGTGCACTCTCAGGCGGATGGCCTGGTGAGGGGAGCAATGCAGAGAAATCACAAGAGGCCATCTGTGGGTTGGCCTCAGTCGGCAAGTCGTGGGTGCATCATCTCTCCCAAGTGCCCTAGTCACCCACAGTTCATGGGGATCATTTCTCTGGCATCTTACCTCAGATGGGACTTTTTGGTCCCTTTCAGGAATTTTGCAAACCAAAGCATGGAAATTTTCTCAAAAATCCCTAAAATCACCTCTTTGTGAGATTCTTGATGATAAGCAACATTTCACAGAAAGTGTCCTTTGCCAGTGTCTTCTCCAGCAAAATCTGTCCCTTCAGACCAGGTCAGAGCTGCCTTGCTGTCCCCAGGCACCCCCAGCACCCCATCTCTCAACAGCAGGCCCTTGCAAGAGGATGTGGCACCCTCTCCCATGCTGCTATCGGGGATGTCCAATGGTCCACTGAAGCTGCCAGGGGGCGGGTGCTCTTCCTCCCCGCCCCCCCCCGCCCCCCGGAAGGACCCTCACCAGCTCCGCCAGGACGGGCAGGAAGATGATGATAGTGGCCGTGTTGCTGGCAAATTCAGTGAAGAAGGCGATCACCACGGTAATGAGCAGCACGGCCAGCACAGGGGGCACGTTCTCCAGCGGGTGCAGCTGCCCCCCGATCCACGCAGACAATCCCGACTCCTGCAGGGGGGAGGGAGCAAGGGCACCTCTTCACACCGCAGCCTGCCACTCCCGGGGCCAGGGCCCAGGAGGGAGGGTTAGGATCCTTGCCATCAGTGACAAGCCTGCCCCTTCACCCACAGGAGGCTGGGGCTCAGGGCTCAGGGAGGGTAAGTGACCTGCCCAAGGTCACAGCTTCAAGCCTGGAATTGAATCAGCCTCTCTGCTCCTTGACCTGCTCTTGACTCCATCTTGGACAGGCCCAGGCTCAAACCCCTCAAGTAATCCACTTGGTTCTCCAAACAGTGCATTTACTTCTAACTGGAGTGGGAGACAGGACTCGCACCCTCCACGCTGAATCTTCCGATTCCCTCCCCAAAAGAGAGCTCAACACAGCATCGGGGGCCAAGTGTTTCCAGATTTCTAAGGCTCAGTGGATCAACGTGTCTGTGGGTTGCCTCGATCAATGAGCCCTGCGTTGGTCACCCTTCCTAGCGACATGTTCACCTGCAATTCCCACTGATCATTTCTCTGACTTGTTATTGATTGACTGATTGATTTCAGGAGAAAGCTGCAGTGAGAACACAATCACTCACTCAAAACATCCATTATTATTCCTATTGTACGAAATAGGTGGCAAACGGTTAAGATATACAAACATACATCCTATGTAATACAAAACGTGTGTTGGGTGTATAGCAAATACAACACAATCGATATGATTATCGGTAATAAAGATATTGGTGATCAACAATGAGGATGATTATTACAGCAATAATAATACAAATATCAACAACATTAACAACGTATTATTATTATTCATTAGCCTAAGAATCACCCTTAGCGAGGCTTGGCAGGTGCCAGGCACCTGAGCCCATGCCTTCCTTGATTCCTCGCAGCCACCCTGGAAAGGAGACAGCACCCTCCCCTGGACACACCAGTCTGTCCCTGCACCTCTTAAGAACATGCCCAGGGCCTCCCCGGTGGCGCAGTGGTTGAGCGCTGGGTTGCGAAGCTGCCTGCAGCCTCCGCAGTGCCGGTTCGATCCCCGGCTGCTCCCCGGCCACTGGAGGAAGGTCCCACATGGCGCACAGACCTCTCCTGCCGCCCGCTGCTCCCCTCAGCAGTGTACTTCGGTCCCTCTGCCTGCTCTGCTCCCCGCTCTGGCTCTGGTGAATTCTCTCACCCTCCCGCGCTTCTGACTGTAGCCAGTGCTTGTATAAATAAATAAATAAATCTTAAAAAAAAAAAAAAAAAAAAAAAGAACATGCCCAGAGCTGACAGGGTTTCTCCCGGACAGAGGAAGGAAAGGTTGAAAGATTCCTCCCTGGCCTTAGACCCCAACAGGCATCAGAGTTGCAGAATTATCTGCATGCTCTCCAGGAGTTACTTTATTCACAGTATAACTCTCCCCCACACCCACCCTCCTGCCTTCAAATGTACCCTTCATCCCCCAGAATTCAACACTTTTAAGACCCCAAGGAGGCACAGCTGTAGCGCATATTGAGCTCTATGCTACCCCCTGGTGGTGTCATGCAGCAAGGTTGCCATAAAGCTACAAGGGCACTTGGTGTAGGTGGTTTTCTTAACAAAGATATCAACCAGGGGCTTTAGGAGCTGATCCAGTCCTCTAACCTTTGGAATCAGGTGTAGGTCTACCACACTTTTTATCACACTTTTTATCAACCTAGTGTCTTCTAGTGCCAAAACAGTTTACCAGACAAAACAGACTTTATGTATTTCTTTTATGCTTAATAGAAAGTTCACTGTTTATCTAGAACTTAGCATTTCCTAACGGATTATAGAACACAGCATACTGTTTCTTTATAAATAAAACAATACACTTGCTCCTACAATTTAACTTAACAGTTTATCTCCAATGAACAAAGTAATACTGAAAATTCATTCTTCTAGAAGAACCCTTGCAAAATCACTGCTTTTTCACATCTGCCCAGCCGCTGTGAGAGCACAGTGAAGGCACAGGCTGGCATCAAGGCCCCAGGCCCTCCCCTGGCCCCAGGAACCCTGAAAGGAAAAAATGGGGCCACTGGTTTTTTCCCCAGAGTCCAGCGCCTGGGCAAAGAGCCTGACAGTAGTGTATGTGCCCGGGTGGAGAGGGGCTGGTGAGCGGGAATATTAATGACTTGGATGGGTGAGAAGCCAAGAATTTCCCTGCAGCCCGGCCTCTGGGTGACTGGCCTCTGGGTGATGGGCCCCCAGCCAATGCCCCAGCAGACACCGAGAGCCAAGGCTGAGCTTCTCAGCAGGATGGAGACCGGCAGCTTCACCAGGGAGGAAAACCCCCAACTGCAGGGGCTCTCTTGGGGACTCTGAAGGGTTTTACCTGCTCTTTTCCAGTCCCTTAGGGATCAGAAGCTCTGTTTCCTTTGAAACACACAACCCCAGAGTGTCTCAGGCACTCCAGGACCAGCAGCTGGCAAAATCAGAGGGCAGAGCCTGAGGGTGAGGAGCAAGGACTCTGGAGTAAGACTTAGTCTGCCTGCCCTCGACATAATCCTGCCTAGCTGTGTCATCCCGGAAAGTCACTTAACCTCTCTGTGCCTCAATTTCCTTATCTGTAAACTGGAGAGAATATAGTGCTTATGGCAGAAGGTTACTGTTGAGGGTATGGTGCCAGCAGGGGCCAGGGGACGAGGGCAGTTGCCACACAAAGCCCTGTTGAACAGAAGCCCAGCGGCCGTCCAGGCTTGGGCTGGGAGCCAGAGTGGGCCTCCTGGCAGGCTCAGCGTCGCGGTGGCAGCCCCCATGGAGTTCTGGGGCTTTCCCACTACCCCTGGTTCCGAGAAGCCTCTTGGGTGGGGGGTCCTGCCCTCTCCCTGCCTGCGGGTCAGGCATGGTTCATATCATCTTGGTCAATGGCATCATTTCTACCCAGTGCCTTGGCTAATTTTTCCTGTCGTCCCTTGGCTCTGATTTCCCATCCCCCACATCCAGTCATATCCACCAGCTATGTCTGGCTATGTTTTAAGTTCTCAACACCTGTCAACTCATTTAATCATTGTAACAACTCTGTGAGATGGGCACCATTGCTGTTCCCATTTTATGGATGAGGAAACTGAGGCACACAACCAAGAGGTAGAAGATCTGCGACTCCAACCCAATTATTCTGGTTCCACTGCCCATGCTTCTTACCGCAGCTGTCCTTGACCTCCTCAAAACCCCAATAACAAGTCACCTCCTTCTGGAAGCCTTCCCTGATACACTCCCAGGAGAAGGCAGTAATGAGAACAATCAGACAAACACAAGTTCAAATTCCAACTCTGCCACCTATGACCTGGGTTACCTAGAATCAGTCAGTTAACTTCTCTGTCTCAGGATTCCTAACATGCAGGCAAAAACTGTACTGCTGCTCAGCTATCCCGGAGGCCAGCTCCACCTCTGAGCATCCAGAGTCCTCTGGAATAACACTAATAATAACACTAATTAGTTTTAATAAAAAAAATCGAATGTTTCTATCTTAGTGGTTAAGAGCATAGGCCCTGGAGCCAAACTTCCGCAGCTGAAGACGCAGCTGTGTGACCTTAGGCAGGTTACTTTACCTCTCTGTGCCTCCATATCCTGATCTATGGATGGGGAATGATAATGGCCTTTACTGAAGAGGCTCTTTGGGAAGTTTAAATGAGCTGATATGTGTAAAGTGCGTTGAACACAGAGCATAGTATGTAGTTCTTCCTCTGAGCTCACAGAACTGTTACCGCCCAATTGTATTCGTATTAGAATTAGTATCGCTATTATTAGTATTATATTCAATAAGACACTTGAAGGTCCAGTCATACCTTTTCCTGCTCTTTCTTTGCAGCCCCAGTAACTGAGATAGGAACTAGGAGAGCCCCGTTTGGCAAATGAAGGGCCCCTGTGGTCCGCCCCTCTGGTCCTGAGCTGCAGCAGGGAATGGGCCTGGGGCACGCCTCCAGGCCTGCAGCGCCCCTGCCGCTCTTACCTCACAGCCTTTGGCCATGGCGAAGCCCCCTCCCAGGAGGAGAATGATGTTCCAGGGCACCGTGTCCTGGGCCTTCTTCCACGTCAGCAATGGCTCTGTCTCTGTGTTGGGAGCTGGGCAGAGAGAGCACTTTTCAGCCTGAGGAGGGGACACCAGTCCCTGCTGGGCAGAGAAGGACCCCACACACATTCGGACACTCAGCCTGGGGAGGGGACACCTGGCCTGCAGCCCCATCTTTGTGGGGGAGGTTGCTGGGGGGACCTCCAGGGAGTCACAGTCTGGCTTTAGCATCTGCTTTTGGAGCTTTAGGGGAAGAAACAAACCCACAAGTCTGCTCTATTTAGAATAATTTTCATGGCTCCCGCAGCTGAGAATTTCTGGAAGCAGGCACTGTGCAGGCAGAACATCTTCTAAACCTCACAGCAGCCCTCTGGGTAAGTGCTACTGCCATCCTCATTTACAAGAGAAAAGGCTCTCTTTGTAACTAATGTGCGCAAAGAGGGGGAAAGAGAGGAAGGAAATTCAGGAGAATAGAGACACGGGGTATTTTTGGCTTATTGAATTATGGGAAGGTTTTTATTTCCTTAACAGTTTTATTTCCAATTAAGAGAGTTGTGCCTGCCCTGGTTAGCATGGGGGCCTAATGGACATTATCTGCAAAGGGTTAGAGGCTTGGCCAGTCCTAGCACTTCTGGGCTGCCACTGCTGTGCGTGGGGACATCAAAGACCACTCAGGCCTGGCAGGCAGGGCAGAGGCCCTAAGATGCACTCAGAGGTGGGTAAGGGGACCACATTGGGCTGGTGGGTGAGACTCTGTTGTTCCTGCCTTGGAAGCTTAGGCCTGCAGACCCTCCTCGGCACCAGCTTCCTGCATGCCCTTGACACCCGACCTTGCCTTTCTACCCCCCATTTTCTGGTGGCATATTATTAGCAGCCGCAGGGTCCTGTGACCATCTGCGAGGCACTGATGGAGCTGGCAGGGCCATTTTTGTTCAGTTCCAGCAGACTCCTAGCAGCTAGAGTGCTGCCCCGCCCTGGGCACCCCGATAAACACTTGTCAAATAATGTATGTGGCACGTTTGGCCCAATGCTAAATACACACTCCTGAAATGGGACATTTCATTGCGGGCAGCCATGGGGACAGGTGTGGCCCAGTCCGTGGCGGTTCCCCACCTCTCAGGACACTTCCTGGTCATGCAACCACTGACATTTGGTGTCTCCAAATTTTTATAGTGTTGTCTAAAGCAGAAATTTATCACCAGAAAATAACATCAATAAAAGCCACTTAATAAAATCCTTCCACCAGCTGGCATGCAGCCTGAGGGTGTAGACACTCAGTTCAGATGTCGGCCTTGTCAGGGGGTTCTAGGACCAAAGGAAATATACAGTATGGAAGCATGGTGGCCTGAGATAAGCAGGCGGGGGTATTAGTAATGGCCTTTTGCTCAGTTCCTGGTATGCAACGTAGTTCCTGGGAGGAATCTTGTCAGCTGTTAACCATGAAGCAATATGGACCTGGGGGGAAAGGGGTGGTCCCATGACTTCTGACCCTTTCCTCACTCCTTGGCATACGACTCACCTCTTGGTTTGTAGCCACGTCATATCTGACCACATAGAGCTGCCAATGCAAACCCACCCGGAACCTTGTAGAAACTGAAAGTGTACATAAGCCCCTGACTTCCTACAAACAGGGCTCAGCCTTTGGATGCGAATCTGCTGAGTCAGCACCAGTGCAATTAAACCTGCTTCTTGTTAGCCCTGGTGTCCAAGTCTCCTTTGTGCCATGTAACATTTCGGCCCAAACTGGAAGAGACTGCTGCAGATGTCGGCAGGCCCAGCCCTCTGCCTTTAGCTGACAAAATATTATTTCATTAGCGAGGCAGCCAAGGTCTCAGAAAGACAGAAGAGCGGGACAGGGCGTGGCAAGGCCCTGAACTTGACTTCAAGATAATGCAGATTAAATGGTGAAATAGCAAGTGCTTCTAAGACTGTGGCAATGCAGTCAGCACCAATTAACCTCAGTTGCCACTGTCTTTTTTTTTTCCCATCTACCTCTGTCCTTGCCAGGCTGATGAGCCTTGCCTCTAAGAATGTGAATTTCTCACTTTCTTCCTCCATTTTACGGCCGCAGACTGTCTAGACAGTGGCTGACAGCACAGGCTGTGAAGTTGAACTGGATCTGTCCTATCTCTGTCGCTTTGCTGTGTGACTTATGCTAGTGACTCTGCCTCTCTGAGCTTCAGTGTCTCATCTGCACAAGGGAGCAATACAACCTCCTCAGACCTGCTGAGGAGACAAAGTGGACCCATGTGTACAAAGAGCACGTCCTCAGTCATTAACTAAACAAATACAAATGGAGGACTTACAACGTATCAAGCCCTCTTCTAGACACCGGGCCTTCAGAAGTGGCCAAACGAGAGGAAATGCCTCCCGTAGGGGAACTTAGATGGAGTGAGAAGGCAGGCGATAAGCCAGCAAACAGATATTGTCAGGAAATAGTACATGCTGTGAAGAGAAAGAAAATAGAATAGAGAATGACAAAGGAGTGGTGCTTTTATAGATGGTGTAGTCTGGGGAGACTTCTCTGGGGAGGTGACAGTTGGGCAGAGTTTGAACAGAGTGATGGAGTGAGCCAGGCAGGCAGAGATCTGGAAAAAGGGCAGAGAGGAAATGGAAGTCATCACCATTGTCCCCATCACGGTCAGCCACCAGCATGTTCCCTGCACATGGTAGGCACAGCATCAATACTTGCTGAGTGACCACCAAGCAAGAGAAATGCAGACCCACAGGATAATGGAGGACAGTGGGCGTGACAAGCAATTCAAGGTTGCCCAGCTGCTTGGGTTCTGCCTCTGGTCTCTTAACTACATGACCTTGATGAGGTGACTTTCTTCCATGGAAACTGTGATCATTCTCCAAGGTTCTGTGTCAGTTCCGAGTGCTGGGTACCAGGAGGCAGCATGTCGGCCTGCACGGCCCACTGGTGGCCAGAGGAGAGGCTGTGCTCCAGAGCCCCTCTCCCAGGCACCAGGCCACCCTGGGAAGTCCAGCTCATAGATCCCTCAGCCGGGGTCACAGATTCTGTCTATTGCACGGGCCTCACCCAACAACAGAGGCGTTCAAAAACCCCAGCTGTTGGCCCACACCGAGTATATTTCTCAACTCAAATCAGTTGCCAATATTTAAAATCAGGGAGGTTTCATAAAATTCCAGATTTTTTGCTTCTCTTGAAAAACCAGCAAATCCAGCAAAACACGCCCTGCTTTCCTGTATGGCAACACCCCCGGGGAACTCAGTAACAGCTGCTCCTTGATGGGCAGTGACTGGCCAGTTTGCCACAGACCCCGCCATGTCCTGCCACTTAGTCTCATCCTCTGCCAATTCCCTTCTAGTACAGAAACTGGCGCCTGTTTCAAAAGTGTGACAGGGAAGATGGACAGGGAGCGCCATGTTTCGTGACGTACGTTCTTCTGCCTGCTGAGCACGCAACGTTGCCCTCGGCAGGCAGGCGAGCTTCCAGCCCTGGTCTACAGAACTGCCGCAGCCGGGCTCAAGCAGCGTGTCAGAGGAAGCAGGTGGATGACTGGCCAGGGCAGGCTCCAGGCTGGCCGGAAATCTCAGGCTACAAGGGGGCCTGCTGGGTGCATATCTGCCAGACCAGGCAGATGTTTTCTCTCAGAAGTGTCCGTGGGAAGTAGAGAGATGATCGGGTGAAGAAAAGAGACAGTAATGGTGAGACAAGTGACACACAAAGAGGCCATAAGGCACGGGAGAGCGTGAGTGGGCTGAGGTTCCGTGAGGGAGCAGAGACTCTGAGGAGGTGGATGCCAAGAGGAAGCAGGACGTAGGAGGAAATGATACAAGGAGGAAGCAGAAACTGTGAGCCACAGAAATTAGGAGGAAATAGACACTGAGGAAGCAGAAACCGTAAGGAATTGAAGGCGAGGAGGAGGCAGACTCACAGGGAGCAGCAGACACCATGGAGGGATAAACACTTTAAGGGAGTGGGGCTCTGAGGAAGTGTGTGGGACTTGAAGCTACGAGGGACAGAAGCTGAGGAGACAGGAAGCAGCAGAAGCTGTGGGAGCAGATGTGAGGGTGGGCGTGAGGTGGGGAAAGGTGCTGTAAGGGAATAGAAGGTATGAAAGAAAGGGCAGGAACTATGATGAAGGAGACACTATAAAGACCCCAAAGCTAAGAAGCAGCGGAAACCAAGAAGAGACCAAGAAATAATACCTGGAGTGGGTAGAAGGGAAGCTGGTGGGAAGTATGGGAAGCAGAGGTGGGGAGAATGAGGTTTAACCGCAGAGTGCAAAGCCCTCAGGCCAGGCCCCCACAGGCCCTGAGCCAGCCTCCTCAAGGCAGCTACTGCAGTGGTTCTGGGTGCTTGTGAGGTGGTCTCCTTGCTGACCTGACAGGGCCTCCCTGCACCCCGCCCTCCATTCCCCTGACCATGGAAATAGTCATGTAATACTCCATTTTCCACAGTGAAAGACGGACTAAGGCCCCTAGTTCTTACTTCTGCCCAGGGTTCATCCGCCCTCCACGTGGTGATACGCCACCCCAGCCTGTCACAGGTGACAGGATCAGCTGACAGACACCTGCTGGAAATCAGGGCGGTCCCCCACTGGTGATATTTGGTTTGGAGGATTTGGCAAATGGACTTGGAGCCTTTGGTCCCCACACGTCCTGTTCTTTCTAGGCCTGGCCCCGTAGGCCACTGAGTTACAACTCTTACGTTGGGCCCTGGGGTAGAAAGTTTTCTACCAGAAATAAGTATTTTGGGCTTTGTGGGCCAAGAGGCAAGGTTAAGGCTATGGTGTAGACACTTGTATAACCTATGAAAAGAAATGCCCACAAAGTTCTTATTGAAAAAATTTGAAGACTTTATTTATGGACACTGAAATTTGAAGTTCATGGGTCACGTCATGAAATATTTTTCTTTTGAGTCTTCGCAACCATTTAAATGTGCGAACACTATTCTCAGCTCATGGGCTGTGTAGATGGCCACATGGGCTTGGCCAGCTGGGCTTGGCTGCCCATTATGGTTGCTGGTCCTGCCCCGGAGCAGCCTGAGCGCCCAGAGAAGGTGAAGGCTCAGGGGAAGGGGACGAAGCAGAACCGTGTGGCTAGTACAGTGGGGTGGTCAGGCCCCTGGCGTGGGCCCTCCTCCTGACCACAGTCTTCAGGGAACCCCCCCGTTGCGACCCCAGCCCTGACCATCTTACCTTTAAAGTCAAACCACCACTTGAAGGAGGGCCTTTGAGACGGGAAGAAGAACAAAATGGTGACAATGGCCACGCCGGTGACAGCATCAGAAAGAAACCTACAATGACAAGGCCCCACAGCACGTGACCCCAGACATCTCAGCAGCTCAGGGTTTGGCAGGTTTACCAGGGAGGATCTGTGAGAGGGAATCAGGCCTGCTGTCAAGGGGGCATTACGGCAGGCAGGGGGTCCTTCCTGCACCACATTCAGCATGGACGCCACCATCCACCAGGCAAAACCCTTCTCCATGCTCCCTGGGGTGTTTAGATGCTGCTTGAGCCAGACAAATGCTTATCCTCCCAACTGAAAGATCCTAGGGAGAAGGAAGAATCTGAGAACCCCAAAAGAATGCCCATGAATCCCTGTAACCAGGGCTCCCGTTAGAGTCCTATGTGCATCTGTTCAGCTTCTGCCTTTCTCCTGGGATGGGCGGCTGGCCATTTACACCACAGAGCCAGATGGAGCCAGCCTTACTGCCCCTCCAGTCCTAAAGCCCACCTTTCAAGGAGCTACAGCATGTCTTGGAGAGATGTTGAGCTCACAGAAATTTCAGAAACAGCCCTCAAGGGCAGGCACCTGCTATTTCAGGAATCTGAGACCCAGAGAGCAGAAGCAACTTCCTCAAGACCAGACCAGGTCTGTGGAGACCGGCATATTCAAGAGCCAGATTTCTGGCTCCCAGTTCAGTGGAGCCCAGAGCCTATGGCTAACCAAAGCCCTTTCAGCCCACATATTTGGGAAGAAGAGAATCTGAATGGCCAAGAACTAGAAAAGACGGTCAATATCCCTCATAACTGGAGAAAGAGAAGTGGATACCCTCATATGGGACGATTCATCTGCACTGGGTGGCAAACATGGAAAGGGTGGGAACACCTCATGAGAGTAGAGAGAAACCCAAACCAGCAGGGAAAGACACCAGGTCAACCATCTGGAGGGCGGTCAGCAATGTGTTTCAAGACCTTCTGTGTAGAAAAGCCTGGATCCAGTTATACTTCCAGGGATTTAGCCTCAGAAAATAATTGCACTCTTGCACACAGATTATGTACAGGGATGTTTATTCTCAACAAGAGTTAAGAAAAGGAAGATTTTAAAATATATTGCGCATAGCAAGGTATATATGTGTATATATATACACACTAGTATATATTTTGAAATATGCTACATTTGTTTAAAAAAAAACAATACATCAATCTTTATGTGTTGACATGAAAATGCAACCAAGATACTTTGCAATTTTTTTTTTAAAAAAAGTTGGTTTTTCTTATTTGCAGGATTGGACACAACCCACAAAGGAACTGGCTAAGATGCTCCCGTCTATAGAACATTATGCAGTGTGTGAAAAGGATGAAGCAGGCCAGAAAGAGCAAATTGTCTAGGTTGTATTATTGTATTTTGCAATTTGGGGTTCTAGGTATATGTGCATGTTTAAGCTGCGTGTGTGAGCACATTTCTGGAATATTATTTGCCAAACTGCTCATTGTAGTCATGTCAGAGGAGGGGACAGAAAGCAGGTAAAGAGCAAACAGCTTTTACTTTTCCAAGTTGGCATTTGAATTTATTATAGTGAGGATGCATCACCACTTTCATAATTAAAGAAAAAAGCAGATTACAAATAATATGTTTAATGCAATCACATATCTGTTTGAAAAATCTTTCATTTAGATTGGTTTGTGTTTAGCTAGTTGGCATGTGTTTTTTAACTTAATTTTACTGATGAAGTTTAATTAAGTATAATTAACGTGCAATAAAATGCACCTGTTTTAAGTCTATTGTTCCCTGCGTTTGACTAACGTTCAGTCCTGTAGGCAGCCACCAAAATGTACGACAGCTCTCAGCAGGCATTTTTCAAATCAGAAAAGATGTATATCAGAACTAGAGCCTGAGATGCTAGGCAGTTCTTACTCTCTTTGTATTGTTGCAATGTTTAGAACACCCATTTTTCACTGGAAAAAATAGAGCACCTACATTTTTGAAAAATAAAAAATATTTTTTGCCTCCGTGAACTGATATTGTTTCTTTCTCATACCGTCCCTTGTGAGATCAAAACTTCTCTCACCCATTTCCCTAGGGGTGCGGGGTCTGAGGGTGCAGGGGTGAAGTGTGCAGAGCTGTTCTCTAAACCCAGAGCCACAGACGGCCGGTGGACACTTGCATCTGCCAAGACTGAGCGGAGATGTGGTTGAAGGGTGAAATACACACCGCATTTTGAAGATTCAGAATGGGGAAAGAAGGTAGAAGATCGCAATAATAGTTTAGTATGTGATTCCCTATTGCAATAATACGCTGTGTTAAATATATTTTTAAAATTAATTTCATTTGTATCTTTTGACTTTTTAAATGTGATTAGTAGAAAGTTTAAATTACAGGGCCTCCCTGGTGGTGCAAGGGTTAGGCACAGCACTGTGAAGCTGTCTGCAGCCTCTGCAGTGCAAGTTTGATCCCCGGCCGGCCAGGGAGATACCCACATGGCACAGCAGACCTCTCCTGTCGCGCCCGCTGCTCCCCTCAGCAGTGTATTTCAGTCAGTCTGCCTGTTCTGCTCCCCACTCTGTCTCTGGTGAATCCTCTCACCTCCCACACCTCTGGCCTGTACCCCAGCTCTTGTATGCATAAGTAAATAAATCTTTTTTTAAAAAAGAAGAAAGTTTAAAATTACAGATGTGGCTCATGTTATCTCTCTGCGGGATGGTGCCTGCCACGGTTGCCCCCTCACCCTTCCTGAGGCACCCCTTCTCTTGCACTTTGCTAGTCCATTGCTCCAGGCTTTCCCAATGATGGTTTCTTCTCTATTTTTCCTCCACCAAGCTCCTAAGTACTGGGATGCTTAGAGCCTTCTTATGGGTGGACCCACTGATTTTTAGGGATTTAAATTCCAAATTTACATGATTTCCAGATTGATCTTTGCAACCTGATACCTCCTCTGCATAACCCACTATACCTGAAGGATCCACTCCCTTCAATTCTTCAGATGTGCCAAGGAGGTTCCTACCCAGGCTTTCAGCAGACATTCCCAGGAGTCTCCAGCTTTTACCTCTCCTCTTCCTAGCCTTGGTTCTTTCCTGAACGATCCCAAATCTACCCCTCACTCCATTCTTCAATAAGGCGCTCTCACTCCTTATTTCATTGCACTCATTACAAGCCGCAGTAATTTGGTTGTCTAACCACTTGTGTGTGTCTGTGCCCCAGCATCTAGCATCACGCTTAGCACATCACAGGCTCTCAGTGTCGATGGATGGACCAAGTGAATGGATGATTGGCTCTGGGTCGCACAGCGTGGGAGTGGCAGAGCTGGAATCAAACGCAGTTTTGTCCAAAGCCAAAGCTCCGGACACATGAGGAACCAAATATTTTATCATCCAAGCCTAAATTATATTGAGAGTAGAAGCAGCAGCTGTTACTAATTACTTGGGACAAGAGTTGTAAACCCTCCCAAGTCTCCCCAGCTGGCTGGCTCCCCGGTGCTAGCTGGACCCCCAGCACCTGCCCCACTGGCCTCTGTCCCCCGGATCCCCAGAGTCTCACCCAGGGGTGAAGAAGCTGGCCCAGCCAGGGATGAACTTCGGGTCCCGGGAGAAGAGGAGGATGGCGAACATGCAGAAAAGGATGAAAACGGCCTGCTCAGCAAACCTGTGGCACAAATATGGGGGTGACCATGGGCATGGGAAGTCCCTGCAGGTGCCCACTGGGTGTCACTGGGACAGGCCCTTCCTCTGAGAAGCTGGGGAAAGTAATCATACCCCAGAGAGCCTCCAGAAGGAGGGAAGGCGTGACCCGCGGTGTAAGCGGCTCCTTCCACATGCCCCTCGCCCCAGGATGCTTTCTGAGCAAAAGGCACCCCTTCCCCCATATATCATTCTTAGCTGCAAGGGTCCTAAGGAGAATCAAGAGAGAAAGAACGGTGAAATAGAGTCAGACAAGCAAAAAGAAAGTAAACAGCTGTATAGAAACAAGTGGACAAGGAGAGAAACAGTTAAATAGATACAGAGATGGAAAGACCCTGATGGGGGAGACAGAAGGGTAGACAGAGAGGATCCCTGATGTTGTGCACTGATCCTCCTGAGGTGCCCACGGCAGTATCAGGCATCCAATGAGGCAACCAGTGAGGAGGAAGGGGTGCATCAGGGGACGAGGAGGGGCTTTCTGGACCCCAGCACCAGAACAAGAAGCTGACCATGTAAGCCACCTCCTTACCTAACCCCCATCTCTGGGCTCTAACGCCATTGGTCCTGAAGTGGGAATCAGTCCCCAGGACCGCAGGAGTCAGGCCAGGGTAGTTCTCCTGAGAATCGAATGCCTTGATCTCCCCACCCTGAGGACCCCCATATCACGCACTTGATGGGCCCCAGATTCTGGAATTCCTCTCGAATCACTGCTCGAGCCCTATTTTCTGCATCAGTTCTGATCTCAGACTTCTTCCTCCAGCCCCTGGAATAGAAAGTGCGGAGGTTAGAAGTGCCTGCGTCAGGTACACGACTGCCTTCTCCCCACCCCTGTCAGCTGGCCAGGCCACACATCTCTGTTCTGTAGACTGCAGCGGCCTGATGACCCCATTCTAAAATCTGCTCTCCCCACCTACTGACTGGATGGACTTCTAAATATGTAAATGTGATCATAAGACTCACAGGTTTAAAATCCTTTAGGTCTCAAGCAGACAAATTAATGGAACAATATAGCAAATCCAGAAATACACCCAAAACACAAATGAGATTTAGTCCATGGTAAAGTTGTGGGAAAAATGGATTACCCAGTTCGTGGTGTTGAACACAGAGGTCAGAGGAATAGGCTTGAGAGTCCAGAAATAAACCCAGACTTTGATGATCAGTGGATTGTGACAAGGGGACCAGAACCATTCAGTAGGGAAAGAAGAGTCAACAAATCGTGCCAGGACAATGGGACAGTCACATGCAAAATAATGAACGTGGGCGCCTACTTCCTACAGTGTATAAAATTGAGCTCCAATGCACCAAAGATTTGAATATAAGAGATAAGAAAACATAGGGGAAATTTTTCATGACCTTGAGTTAGGCAACTCTTTGTTAGATATGCTACCAAAAGCACATACAACTAAAGATAAATTGGACTTCATCAAAATTAAAGACTTTTGTATGTTGACAGTGTTGAGACAGCTGGGTGGCCATTTGGAACCAAAAAATGAAGCTGGATCCAAACTTCATCCTGTACCCTAAGGATAAATTTCAAGCATAGCAAAGATTTAATTGTAAAAAAACATAAAAATACTGGGAGAAAACATGAGATCTTAAAAATATAGCTCCTGTAATAGAAAATTTTTTCTAACTGTAACTGAAAATTCAGAAGCCATATGGGGACAGATTGACAAGTTCATCTACATAAAATATTTCTGAGCATTTCTGCCTAGTGGAAAGCACTGTGGGCAAAGTAAAACATGAATCATGAAAAAATATCTGAAACTCACATTGAGAAGAAGCACTAATCTTTCAGTATCTAAAGAATATTAGAAATCAAAAAGACCAACAATCCATTTGAAAAAATATGCAAAGGACACAAACACAGTTAAACAACTTGCAAGAAAGGAAATACCAGCAACCCCCAAGAATATACGAAAACTTTTCATTTTACTCCTCAATATGAAATGTTGCTCAAAAATCGTTCTTAATAAAATACAATTTTTTTTCTCTTATTAGAGTAGCAAAAATCACTTCACTATCTGGAAACAGACATTCTCGTAGCCTGTAAATGGGAGAGTAAATTAGTAAAATTCCCAAGGGGGACAATTTGACATATCTATTAAAATTAAAATGTGTTTATTCTCTGACACGGTAGTTGCACCTATGGAAATTTATCCTACAAAATTACCTTTTTATAGTTTATCCTACAAAAATACCTGTTTCCGTGTCAGATTTCTGGAAAACATGTTTGTATCTGCACTGGTTTGCATTTGCATAAGGAGATGCTGGTAGATTACCCAAGATAGATAAAAGTGGGTCCCCATTTGGGACATGGAATGAACAGGCAAATGCAGGCATGGGTGAAAAAGGAGAATTCCTATTGTAGGTCTCTGTATTTTTTTTTTAAGGCAAAATACATTTATTGGGATTAAAGTGTTTTAATTTTTTTAACCATGATATATATCACTTCTCCAAATTAAATAAACAAATGAACATTCAGAAAAAAAAAAAAAAAACACCTCACAGGGGCTTCCCCTGGTGGCGCAGCGGTTGAGCGCTGGGCTGCGAAGCTGCCTGTAGCCTCTGCAGCACTGGTTTGATCCCCGGTCACCGGTGAGGGTCCCACATGGTGTGACAGACCTCTCCTGCCGCGCCCGCTGCTCCCCTCAACAGTGTATTTCATCGTCTGCCTGTTCTGCTCCCCACTCTGGCTCTGGTGAATTCTCTCACCCTCCCGCACTTCTGACTGTGCCCAGTGCTTGTATAAATAAATAAATAAAATCTTAAAAAAAAAAAAAAAAAAAAAAAACCTCACAATGACTATTATGTAAAGATCAAACTCCCTTAAACACTCGGTGACCTAGCTCAGATTTCTCAATCTTGGAACTTCTGACATATTGGGGCGGGATCATTCTTTATTGGGAGGTGGGATAATTCTTGGCATAGGGGCTGTCCTGTGCTTTATAGAACAGTTAGTGGAATCCCTGCCCTCTCCTCACTAAATGCCAGTAGTCCTTCCTCAGTGGTGACAACCCAAGTGTCTCAGACATTTGCCCTGTCCCCACATAGGGGCAAAACTCAGGCCCAGCTGGAAATTCCTGTCTCATTCCCTGGCCTGACCTCCTACTATTCTCCCTCAAACCTGAACTCAGTCATCTTACCTTTCTTCCAGTTCCAGAACATCCAGAAAGACCTCAGGCCCTTCGCACTTGCTGCTCCATCTCCCCAGAATTGCTCTTCCTCCCTCCCACCTCCCCCTGCCCTGCCGTAGCATTCCCTGTTTTGCAAGCAAGCACAGGGCAGGTTCACTGTGGATTTGGGCAAATGAGTAAATAGAGTCCTGGAGCCCAAGTGGAGTTAATGCCCTCTCAGGGAACCAGGTACACAGGCACACCAGGCAGGGAGTCTGGCACACCAGGGGCAGGCACGGCTCCCGGCTAAGAATGTTTCTCTGGCTTTCCCTCTGGTGTTCTTATCTAGTGTTCTCGCCTCAGAGCAGCCCTCCCTCGGCCGCGGTCCCATCTCTGAGTGACACTGCCCTCTATCCCCACCTCTTGGCACAGGAACCTGCACTTATACATGGACACTCCCGTGCTCCCCGGGCCCAGGTGTCCACAATCACAGGGCTGCCGGCCATGCCCCTCAGGCCCCACATCCACATGAGCAGCAGGAGGGCGGAAAAAAGCCTGATTTTTACTTCATTTTCCTTATGCCCCCCTTTACTGAATTAGTCTACTCATTCTTCATATCCCAGTTCAAAAGTCACTTCCCCAGGGAAGCTCTCCTGACCTTCCAGTTTACACATTCTTCCTCTTTTAGCTTCAACTTCAGCTGTAGCTCATTTTTCTTAGCCCCGACCAGTAAACCAAGTGAGAGTCCCGGGAGATGGCAGAGCTGCTCAGGATCACAGGGAATCACGACCTGAACTCTGATCCATCTGAGTCCAAAGTCTGGGTTTGCGTCCCTGGGCCAAGCTGGGCCTGGTAGCCGAGTTGCTGCTGTGAGGACATTCATGGGGTGTTGAATACCCCAAGGAACAACAGGACCAGAGCCTTTCTAGTCACAAGGTGTTTTCACATCTCTTCGATCCAGAGTTGTTTCTACTGGTCCCATCCCACAGACGAGCAAACTGAGGCTCAGGGAGATGAGGAGACTGAGTCAGGGAATGACCGCATGACAAGCCGGCTACCCCGCCTCAGCTGCAGCCCTAGTTCAGCATTTCCTGAACTCCAGGCATTCATAACCTACCTTCTCAAACGTCCCTAGACCCATAGGCCACACAGCTCATAGATGCTCAATATTTTCCTCCAAATATACTCACCATTTTAATTACAAAATGTATTTAGAAAGAAAACTTCCTATCATTCCTTCAATGGAAAAATGAGAATCACTTGTCATGAATGGAAAGAAAACATAAAATAATATATGAAAGCAAAGCAGCGTTGTTCCATGCTGTGCAGACACCACTGACCGAAGCGCCAGGTTTGTGCTTTGTGCTTTTATTTAATACATAAAGTTGATCTTAGAATGTCGGAGAGTTGTTCAAGTTGCTCCCCCAAAAGGTAACTGACTGAACTAAACCAAACAAGCCCTAGAAATGGGACTGCGGAATGGAGGCTACTCGAGGGGAGCCTGGGTGGGGAGCCCAGTGGTCTATGAAAGGATGGTGGCTGCTTGTGGGCAGGTGTGACCTGGTAACACACACCCGAGGCGTGACCCTAACCCCCTGAGTCACAGACAGTGCTGTAAACCAACGTTACCTCAGCTAAAAGAAAAAGTTGATGTGGGAATATTTCTCTCACTGTGAGATTCATGTGACTTAATACCTTGTCTTCAGGCCACCCCAATTTATTTCCTGTTCCAGGCCCCTTAAAATGGGAAGGTGCTCTCCCCTCCTCCGGTACAAGGGCTCGCCTTACTGAAAGAGCAATTGCTGCTGATGGCGCAGGAGTGGAGGGCGTGGTGGAGGGGCAGGCCCACCTGATGCTCACACACTGAGGGGTCCGAGCCACTGTCTGCTCCTGAGCCTCCGGGGAGCAGGAGGCTGAGCACGGCGGCTCCCTGGTGAGATGGAAGCAGGGACCCCAATACAGTTCAGTCTTTCCCAGAGCTCAGGCTTTTCTGTGTCTCCCCGACCCCTTCCCTGCCACTCCCCAAGATAAACCCGAGGTTACCTGAGGCTGATCCCCCCATACAGGAAGGAGATCCAGAGCCAGCCCACCAGCAGGAACAGCAGCATGAGCGGGAAGGCGAAAATGAACCAGGAGCCGAAATTCACCACGTCACACTGCGGGAAGAAGCTGGAGAGAAGAGGGAGGTGAGAGCAGTCAAGTCAGCCATGGTGGGGCGGTGGGGGGGTGGCAGAGGGACCCCCCAGGAGTCAGAGTGTTCATCCCTTCTCATAAAAGACGCTTTTCTCTTCATTCAGGGGGGATCCTGGACTTCTGATCTAGTGGGATTGCACTGAGATGGTCAAAATCTCAGAGCCCTGGGGACAGACGGGTTCCTGAAAGCGTGAGGACCATGGTGAATTGGGGGCCCACCTCAGCCATGAAAGAAGCAGCTACTATTTGCTCCCATATGGTCACTACCCAGGCGTGCAGGGCCAGAGTGCCACAGCTATTTGAAACCACGTGCTGTTCAATGTCGGCAATCCATTAAATTTTTTAAATGACCATGTGTGGGTGGATCGCCACCTCTGCCCTGCTCCCCCTGTGTTCTCACAGCCCCTGAAGGCTGTCCCCAAACAGCGCTGATGTCTGTGGGTTCTTTCTCCGCCACTGTCGCCAACCTCAGCTTTGCTCAGACGTCTTCCAGACGGAAGGTGTCAACCACATTTACTTCTTACCTGTATTTTCTAAATTTTCTATAATAAACAAACACAGCTTCAGAAATAAAACAAAATAACAATATTTTTAAAAACATTAAAATATCAGCAGGTATATGACCAGTCACTGTATTTATTATAGCAAAATAACAGTGATATAATAAGTGCAAATTATCTAAACGGCTATGATGAATAAAGTATGACACCCCAAATAGGATAATTTATAACTATTAAAAAGAATGCTTTTTTGGAAAAAAAAATTAATGACAAAATAAGGCTGTAAAACGGCATAAAGAGTATAATAACAATACAATGAAATATATATGTATATATTGTAAAAAGGCTAGAAGAAAATATTAACTGTGGGACTGAAGAGATTCCACATTTTAAACTTTTTTCTGTATTTCCTGAGTGTTCTGTATGTGCCTGTATCATGGATAATCACAATAAACTAGTAAAATCTATTTGGGAAACAAGGCCGCGGGGACTCAGGGCAGTCATTTCCCTGACCCCCTGAATCGGCTGGAGAATCAGAAGCCCCCCAATTACTTGGCATGACTTTTAATCCCCTCTGGACTGTCCAAGCTTGTGCAATCAAACATTGCATGTGATTTGCATGTGATTTGCATGTGCATTCAAAATCCTACCTATCCCATCTTTTTACTTACAGCTCCTGCGCTTTCCCCCTAATCTCTTTGCGAGTTGAAACAAAGCAGTGCTCACACCAGAACGGGGAAGCCGACTCCCTATTTCAGTTGAAGGGAAGGCTGGGACCTCACAGAGGTGGCCTTCCTCGGGGTCTCCTTACCTCACCTCCTCCCACACTGCCCTTGCCTTCTGCTGTGCTCCAGTCTTGGCGGTTTCCACCCTTGGGACAGCTGTTCCCAGTCTGGAAAGCTCCTCCCTGCTGAGACCACAGAGCCCTTCACTCTGCTCAAATATCACACATCAGAGGCTGTGCATCCCTGACCAGCTTATAATCATACAATAGCACCCACCCTTGCCACGTCTACCACTTTATTCTGCTTTATTTTATTTCATAACTATTGGAAGACCATATCATATATTCATTTGCTTTTTGTTTTCATTTGTTTCTTGGGTGTCCCCCCAGCAGAATGGAGGTTCCCCCGGGGCAGGGACTTGCACCGCTGAGTCCCCAGAGCCAGCAGGAGGCACTGGATACACATGTCCTGGTTGCTGAGTGAAGAAGGGCAAGAGGAGTGAAGGAGCAGAAACTCCAGCCAGGCGGGGGACATGTGCTTTTTACCTCTTGAGCTGGCCAAGCAGGATGAGGTTGGGGGCTGTGCCCGTGAGGGTGGCGGTGCCCCCGATGCTGGCAGAGTAGGGGATGGAGATGAGGAAGCCCTTCCAGATGTTGCTGCGATATTCCTCCTCCTTCTTAGAGTCAGCTGGAAGATCCAAAGGCGCTTCCACCTCCTCGGGACAGTCTTTGCTTTAAACAAACCCAAACAGAAGCTGTTGAGAACACACTTGGAATTCCTGGTTTTGCATGCAAATACAGTTTGTGTTGGGAGGGCTAAGTGGTCTTTCTAGAAGGCAACTTGGCACAGGCATGAAGAACCTCTGAAGACGTTCAGCCCTTCAGTACAGATGTTCTACTCTAAGAATTTACCCTAAAGAAATACTCGGGTAAAAGCCCCTGGTGTTGGGCACAGAGAGTTCACCATGGCAGTCAATATAAATTAAATCAACAACTTAAATCTCCTTTAAAAAGGGATTTGCTAAAAAAGACGACCCTCTTTCTGGCTGGACCGCCAATACAGATATTTTAAAAGGATGGTTTAAACAGCTACTGATGAAGATGAAGATGTCCACTATATAAAGCAGGAAGGTAAGTCACAGCACTAGTTTTTTAATTTTAAAAATATTCACATATGTTATGACTATGAGTATGAAGAAAAATCTAGAATGGTATATACAAAGCTCTATGGTGTTTTACTCAGGGGTGGAATTATGGATTTTTTTCATTGTTATTATTTGTATTTTTCTGGTGGTTTTCCTTGAATAGCTGTAGAATTAAAAGATAATGATGCTGACATAAATTTATTGAGGTGAAACGTCTGCACTATACTCTGCTTAGCGAGCTCACATATGTGGACTTATCTATGGTTTTTATTTTACAAAGGCATGAAAGTATATAGAGAGATATCAAAAAATAATTAGAATGGTATTCACCTGTTTTAATCTATCTTTGGGCGTAATAGGCTAAGTACATTTTTCTTTTTAAAAGTTTTTTTTTTGACTTATGCAATTATAAAATATTTATAAGTGGATGAAATGAAGAATTGCTCCTGTATAACAAAACAAAACAAAAATATTTTTAAAGAATGAAAGATTCCCCAAACATCTCTGGCCTTTATGACTATAGAAGCTCCCGTCCAGAGGGCAATGCCTGATGTGACCTGGCATCTGGAAGCAGCTGGAGATCAGTGTCACGGCCAGAGGCAGAGTCAGGGGAGAGGCCCTGGTCGGAAACCGTGTCTGCACTCAGACCTGGGGAACTAACCAGACTGAGCTTACAATAAGGACGAGAGAGCAGAAAAGACCCCTCTAACATAATCTCTTTTTTGCTCAGACGGGGAAACTGAGGCCCAGATAGCAGATGGGGTTTGTATCCAAGGAACATGGAGATCCAGAGAGTGGGGACTGGGTCTTTTCCATAGACCCAGCCAGCTCTGTACCGGCAGAGTCAGCCGATCACCTCTCTCCTCTGCTAAAGCCCTCTGTTGGCTCCCTCTCATTCAAAGCGAAGTCCCATGAGGTCCCTCATGCTCTGTCCCTCCACCGGTACCCTCTCCCACAACACGCTCTCTGACCCTGCCTCCTACCATATGCTCTCCAGCCACACTGGCCTCCTGGCTGCTTTCAAGTCTCAGGACCTTTGCACCTGCTGGTCCCTCTGCTGAGAACACTCTTTGTACAGACCCCTCACCTCACACAGGTGTTTGCTCAAGCCTGACCTTCTTAGTCAGGTCTTCCCCAGCCGCCCATTTAAAAACTCCCATCCCAGCCCCAGCACCCCCTACTCAGGCCCACTTTGTGCTTTGTTCTCTTGAATAGCACTCATAAACAATGCTATGGAGTTTGTTCCTGTACTAGTTTTTTCCTCTGTGGGACACTAGCTCCCTAGGCTGCGGTTCTGTCTGTTTGTTGCTCTATCCCCTGCCACGCATGCCTCAGTGTAAACTCTATAAATATTTGTCAGATGCATGAAGCAGACCTGATCGATACTCAGCAATGCCTTGACCAAGACACTTTACAGCCTACCCTTTGATCACCATTAAATAGAGATCATGATGCCATTAATAGCAGGACCACCATCCACACATGCGGGGCCAACAACTTGCTTGAACAACATTATCTCACTTAATCTCAAAACAACCCTCTAAGGTGGGTTTCAATATCAGGTCCAGTTGGTGGGGAAACTGAGACTCAGAGAGGTTAAGTCACTCGTCCACATCACACAGCAGGTAAACGCCAGAGCGAGTGTTCAAAGTCAGGCCTTCACCGCTCCAGATCCCAAGGTCTTAACCACGCCACCCTATGCAAAGGGCGCCAGAGCCTGAATGTGCTGTCAGTGTGGAGATGCTTCCTAAGTCACACACGCGGGAAGGACGGCTGTTGTCATAGGATACTTTGGTCTTTAGAGCCCCCTGCCCTGGCTCATGCCCTTCCTCCTCTCTGCCATGTAGTCTGTGTTCTCCTGCTCTTTGGGGCCTTCCTTTCGGACCCTCAACTGCACTAGGCCTGCAGGGATTTAACATGCTCCCTGCCTTTTCCATACATGCATTTGTTTAAAGGAGAAGCAGAGGTCCAGGCTAAGTCAAAGAGATGAATAGTGGGAAGTTGGACATTGGGTCATTTGGAGAAAAATCTGGGGTGGGAAGGGGTTGCTTGCAGCTCTGCTTTCTTGTTCATCGTCTCCTGGACAAGCACTGGCTCCTCTATGATTTTCACCAGGAACTCACTCTTCTGTGCTGGCAAGAAACTGCATCTCCGTGGGCACAGTGTGCAGGCCATTTCTCCGCACAGCAGCTAGGAGGGAAGAGCATGATGTCTTTAGTGTGATGTGCGTGGGACAGGAGTCCCATCGTGTGGAGCCGGTCAAGAGTGCTCCCCTCCTTGCCAAGACCCCACACTATTCAGAACCAAGAAAAAAAAAGGCACAAAACATTCCCTCTTCTTGTCCCTCCCATCCCTGCTTGGAGATGGCCCAGGCCTGTGGGCAGAGAGTTGCTGCTTGACAACTCATAGCAAGCCTAGGCTCCCCTGAGCAGTCATTGCCAAAGGATGTTTGGGAAAAGCTAGGTGAGTGGTAATGGGCCAGCAAGGAGATGGGTGACCCTGGTCTCCCACTCATTCTTTCAAGAAAGGACCGAGCACCCATGTGCTATTGACAAGGAGCTTGGGGTACAAAGGTGAACAATATAATTCAAAATCCCTAAACCTATTAAGGTTATATTCTAGAAGGAGAGACAGACAACAAATAAATAAAGATAAGTCGTCAGATAGTGATGAATAGTGAAGGAAATAAAACTGGGCAATGGAATGGAAAGTGGGGGCAGAATGGGGAGGGGAAGCAAGTGGCCTACTGTGGTCAGGCCAACAGAGAAGACACAAGAGCTGATGGCATTTGATGTACAACTTCGAGTAAAAAGAACCAGTCTCAGGAAGACCATGGAAAGAGGGTTCCTGGCAACAGGAATAACAAGTGAAAAGGTCTTTGCTTTTATATAAGCATAAGAATATTGCAAAAGGATTCTTGTAAGGATTGGGTAAGAATCCTGGCACAGGTGAGGTACCATAAGAAGGCTGCTGTTCGGGGAGTAGTGAACAGAGAAGGCCTAGGGGAGACATGGAGCAGGGTGGAGTAGGCAGAGGTCAACAGAAGTCAAGTCAAGCTGGCGAACCACTGCCAGATATTGCCCCCAAGAGGAATATCATTTGATCCACATTGTGCAAACATCTCTGCACCTACAGGGGGTAAAATGGAATCGAGGAGACCAGTTCAGAATGTATCACATTTTCCAGATAAGATGATGGTGGCTGGACTGGGCTGGTAGCTGAAGAGATGCTAAGAGTATAGACGTTGTGTTTCAGGTTTTTCTCTGAGATAAGAGCTTGGTGCAACTGGGAGCAACTCGCAGAGCTCAGTCACAGAAGTCCAGCCAGTCAGTCCATCAATAATGCCGCTGAATGACAAGAGAAATGAAAATCCATGTCCTTGTGGGGCTTCTCTTCTGCTGGGGCAACACACTCTAAACATAATATCCATGTCTGATGGAAAGGGCTGTCATGGAGAAAAATAAAGCAGGGAGAAGGACAGTGTTGTGGGTGGGACCCCTCTTTTAAAGGATGGTTGGGACAAGTCTGACTGAGAAGATAACATTGAACAGAGAACTGGAATGGGGGGCGTGGGTCAAACATCTGGAACAATAAAGAGCAGATGCAAATGTCCTGAGGTCACAGTATGTCTGCTGTAAGAAAGGAAGCAGAAGGGACACCAGTGGGCCTGGCGGGGCAGAAGCGTCGGGGAGAGTAGCAAGAGGTGAAGGGAGAGGAGTGGCAGAAGCTGGGGGTGGCAGGAAGCAGGCTGGATTGTGCAGGGATCTTGGGGCTAACAGTGAGGACTCCTCTGAGTCAGATGGAAGTGGAGCCAAGGGAGAGTTTGTGCAGAGGAGAGTCAGGACAGGATCTGACTTCATTTAAAAAGTATCCCTTGCTTGATAAGTCAATCTCCCCAGGAGCCTTTGACAATGATTTGGAGACAAGACTAGATGAAGGAATTAAAAGTCTCTGCAGCTGAAATCCTCACCGAGAAGAAAAGACCCAACTCTGGGCATTGGGGTGTGACTGGCAGCCACACACATGGGTTCCAGGTTCAGGTCATAGTGTCACCACTCACTATGTGACCTCAGACCAGTGGTTCCCAACTGGGGCCAATTCCACCTCCAAGGGACATTGGCAATGTCTGGAGACATTTGGGGTATCAGCCTGGAAGAGGGGAACTACTGGCATCTAGTTGGTAGAGGCCAGGGATGCTGCGAAACATCCTATAATACATATAAGTCAGTCCCCACAACAAAGAATCATCCTACCCAAAATATCAGTAGTACTGACTTTGCTTGGTTTAGACAAATCCTTTGTTCACATAAATCCCTTAATCTCCTGGTACTGCAGTTCTTTAATTCATAAAGGGAAAGCAACAATCCTCCTAGGGTTGTCAAGAGGATTAAAAAGTGAGTTCATTTGTTATAGATTGAATGTTTACATCCCCTCCAAATCCACATGTTGAAAGCTAACCCCCCACGAGCTGGTATTGGGGGTGTGGGGTCACTGGGAAGTGATTAGGTCATGAGAGCAGAGGGCTTATGAATGAGATGAGTGCCCTTTTAAAAGAGGCCTCAGCGAGCTCCCCTTGCCTCTTCTGCCAAGTGAGGACACAGGAAGGAGACCAGAATCCCCATGCTGTGGTCTTCAACTCCCTGGTTCCAGAACCACAACTGACAGATGCTAGCCCCTTAAGTCATGCAGCTGATGGTGTTTTTGTTATAGCTGCCTGACTGGAGTGGTATATTGAATGCAGGGACTGAGAAGCCTCTGGAAAAGGTCAGCGAGTAAAGATTTTAGGCTTGGGGGGGATATAGTCTCTGTCGCAATGACTGAGCTCTACCATGAGCTCACGACAGCAGCCACAGACACACGTAAGCAAACAGGTGCAGCTGAACCTTTGCTGTTGGACAGTGAAGTGGAATTTCATATAATTTCTACATGTCACAGAATATTCTTCTACCATTTAAAAAGATAAAAACTATTCTTAGCTCAGAGGCTGCAGCCTGAACTTGATGAGCCGGTTTGTCAGCCCCTGATTTAGATAATTTAGCAGGAAGCTGAGTACTCGCAAGGATATAATAAATATGGCTTTCTCTTGAAAAGAATAATAAAGGGGCCCTGGACGTCTGTACCTGGCCTGACCCACATGTTGCTCTCTCGTTAGACCTAAATAATCTTACGCCTCAGGCAAAGTTGCTCTGAGATGGTAAAGGAAGCAAGGACATCCTTGTGGGGCTCCTAGTGTTGTCTAAGCACAAAGTTACCTGCCAGGCACAACCACCTGCCCTTGCTAAGTGGATGTCTACTTCTTTACCTAATCTTAGAACGGCCTGGGTTTTCGACACACTAACCTAGAGCAAACCCTGCTTCTGTTGCCCTCCCTCCCCGGGAGCCCACCCCAGCCCAAATCCTGCCATAGGTCCTTTCTGGCACCCTCTCACCTGGACAACTGAGGCTGCCCAGGGTGTGTGCACTCTCTCACCGCCACCATGATAATAGAATAAGAAACTCAACCTGCTCAAAGCACTACAGGTGTGTTCTTGGGCATTTTAGCCACATGGGCGGGAAGGAAGAATCTGGACCCCCAGCCTCAGCTCTTTCCTGTCTCAGCAGCGGACGGGGGAATGTCCCTCTCATTCTCTCCATTCTGGCTGCTCCTCCCCTATTGGTCCCCCGAAGGCATGGGAGTGCTTGGGGGCTGGCTGCCATCTTCCCTGGGCCTGAGGCTATTCCTGCTGACCACAAGCAGGGGTCTGAAAACTAAACGTCAGATCGGTTCACCCTGGGCCACCAGGATGAGGACCTCAGGGCTCCTGTGGTGCACAAGTCCACATGCAAGGCACGAGACCCGGGGCCAAGGCATTGGAGCAGGAAGTGAAGGCTGTTAATAGGACACCGGTGCCAGTGGGCAAAGTCACTCCCCAGGGGGTGGTCAGACAGGAAGAACTCTGACCCAGTGACCCCCAGCCCCTGTGACCATCTCCAGCTCACTCTGTACCCAGGGGTCTGGGCCACCCCTGTCACATAGCATCAGATGACCACAAAAGCTCACCAGCATCCAGGTATGGCCCAAGGCTGGGTACTCACAGCCCTGGGTGAACTCAGAATTTCATGGGAGAGCCCAGCTCCACCCTAGAGGTTCTGGCTTAGTGGCTCTGGAGTGGGCACAGGCCTCAGTACTTTTAAAAAGTTCTGCAGGTGATTCTTTCATGCAACCAGCATTGAACAGAATCATCTGAAGCTACAGATGGGGAAACTGAAGCGGCCAGGGCTGCCCATCCCCGGGAGGGGCCGTGTGCTTGCCAGTTTGCCACAGTCCCCACCTGGCCCCTATTTACTCATCCATGGAAACTGGTTGTTGCCAACATTTGAGCTGGAGAGCCCGCAATGAGGCTGCGCATGCGAGACACCGGGCAGAAGCACACACACTACTGTACGCAGCAATTTGTAATAGCACATGAAATTCAGAAGGAGGCATTTTCACTTTTCTTTATGCAGATTGGTGATATCAACAAATTTTATACTAAGCATTTTTTTTCCTATGCTCATGATGATGATGATAAAGCCAAAGCACATGAAGTTGAAAAAAATACGTGCTGGGTGTTCTTAACTGTTTACCGAGGGCCCACCCCAAGCCTCCTGTGACCACAGTGCCCCAAGTGACCAGGGGAAAACAGGCCAGTGGGGCAAAGTCTCCAAAGGTTCTGACTTTGCCACGTCCAGAAATCACTGGCTGGTTGAGAGTTTGGTGCTTACATAAGATCTTATTCAAATAAGACCAGTCCCTGAGTTTGTATCAGGCAGGGACAGAGAACTTTCACATTTGTAACCCTACAGCAGCCTGGAAACAGTCTGGGAGAGCCAGGCTGGGGGGTTGACCTTCCTCTGTATGTGTGGGGAAACTGAGTCCCAGAGAGATGGGTGACAGTCTGGATCAAGGTGACTGGGTGGGTTGGGGCAGGCTCAAACTTGTTCCCAGTCTGCTGATAGCCCACCATCTGTATCTTCCCATCTCAGTGTGGAGAGCAAAGGCCCCCACCTGGGCACTAACTCGAGTCACACCTCTCTGGTGTCACTTGAAGTTGGGCACACAGAAGGCCTTGAGGAAAGAGTTCTTGTATTAAATTAGGTATGGAGCACCTGAAGGAAGGCCAAAGGCCCCCATCAAGCAGATTGACAGCCATGAATTCATTTAGCACTCCAACCACGCAGATTTCAGTATTAATACCCCCCATTTTATATATGAGGAAACTGAAGCTTAGAACAGTTAAGTGACTGGTCCACTCATTCATTCCATACATTTATTGAACACCTACTATGTGCTCAAACAGGATTCCAGGTGGACAAGACTACACCAGTGTAGGTTGTCCACAGCCACAAAAGAGATTAACATGGTCCCACGGAGGAGACAAGCGACAAGCCAATAAATCCCCTCCTACTAGGAGTCTTAAGAAACCACACATCAAGGTGTAGGGACTGAGTCCCTGCTTCTCCCAACTCCTAGAAACCCAGCGCTTTTAGAGCCTATCAGCCACCGCTCAGACGCCAGGCTCTCCTGTGTTAGGTGAGCATCGCAACAATGTACATGAAAGGAAGCGTGAGGAAGGGTAATGCTAACCCAACCTAAAAAATTGCTTTCTGGACATTCCTAAAGGAATGGTGGCAGCCAGCCTTCTGCCGGCAGAGAATAAAGGGAAATAGTGGTGATCAAGTTTAGAATCAAAAGAGGGGGAAGGACTTACTGGCTGAGGGACATTAAGCAAATATTTCACCACTTTGAACTTCAGCTTCCTCCTGTGTCACGTGGACAGGGTGACAGACACCCCCGCGGGGCTGCCAGGTCAGATGTTGGATCTAACCAGAAGGGGATGTGGAGGGGTGTGGGGAAGCCACTGCCCACGTGGCCCCTGGACTTCTGGGGCAGCGCAAGCAGCAGCGCTCGGTAAAGAAACGGAGGTCCTTCCAAGGCAGGATCCCGGGGGCTTGTCCAGCAAGCCCAATTAAAAAAAGACAAAGATGAGGCCTCCCCAGTGGCGCAGCGGTTGAGTGCTGGGTTGTGAAGTTCCCCACGGCCTCTGCGGCGCCAGTTCAATCCCCAGCTGCTCCCTGCCTGCTCTGCTCCCTGCTCTGGCTCTGGTGAATTCTCTCACCCTCCCGTGCTTCTGACTGTACCCAGTGCTTGGATAAACAAACAAACAAATAAATAAATAAATAAAATACGTGCCTCTTTATAAAAAAAAAAAAAAAAAAAGACAAAGATGGGGGGAGTTACAGCAATGCCGATGCAAAGCCCTGACATCTTTGTGCCTCTGAATGGAAGGAACTGCCTTTCTCTGATTTCTATACACTTGAGGAAATAAACTCTGATTCCTCAAGCCACTTGTAGACAAGGCATTCTTTTACTTGCAAGCAAGTCACTGCAGCCAACACAGCTGATTCCATGGGTAAAACAGTGGTCTCTGGAGCAGACAGCCTGGGTGCGGAGTCGGACTCAGGCGCTTGCCTGCTGTGTGACTTGGGGAAGTCACTTCCGCTCCCTGAGCCTTCCTTTACTCACTTGTCACAAGCCTCGTTGACTTGTGTTTTGTTTAGCGCACAGAGGGCTAAGCAAATGGCACAGCAGGGCCACAGCCATTCTCACTATCTATTGCACAAGGCCCTCTTGCTTTACATATTGATTTATTTAGTCTCTTTGACCTCCATTTCCCACTCCCACCCTCCCCAGATCGACCTTTCTGGTAGGTTTAATGTTCTTGTGAAATGTCTGGTCGTTTGTATGTATTTTTAACTTACATGACTGTGTGGGATGCTGCCTCATTCTGCACCCCCACCCCCATCACAGCTATGTATTATGAGATCCTGAAAGCAGTGTGAGTCTCAGGGGTGCGTGTGCACCCTTTGGCAGCGAGCACCACACCACAATGCTGCAGGCACATCAGCACCCGTGTCCCCTCATGGGCCTGAGTCAGGTTTCCTTTGGTATTTGCATCCAGGAGCAAAACCCAGTCTATGCACATTGAATTTGATTAAAGACTTGCAGGATGCCTTGAAGAAAGGCTGAGCCAGTCTACATTCTCTCCAACGGCCCCCGCATTCCTGCCAAGACCAGGCATTATCCAGTTTTCTCATTTTGGCCAACCTTGTTGAAGTAAATTTCATAGTTGTTTCAATTTGCATTTCTCTGGGTATTAGTGATCTTGGCAATCTCTTCAAATGATTTAAAATCAGATTTTATCTTAGCACCTACTTTAGATGGTTATTTTGAGAGATAGGGAAGACTATATAAAGGGTTTAACTCTCATCGGAGCATATATACCAAACATTCAATATCTGCACATTTGTAAAAAAGCAAGGTTCCATGCTTTACTTAGTTCTCAGGTGTTATCATGACCATCATCGAAACACTTGGCCTGTAGTGGGTGCACTTCATGGCCCACCACCCCCTTTGGACATCCCTGCTCCTCCACATTGGTGGGGCTGGCCCCCAGTCCCTTTCACAGCCTTACCTGTGTGCTCTTCACTCTCCCTGCTGGGGTCCTTCTGAGTCTCCTTGGAGCCAAAGAGACTCTTCAGAATGGCACTGGCGATGGGCAGCATCATGGCGGTGGAGGCAGTGTTGCTCAGCCACATTGACAGGAAGGAGGTGGTCACCATCATCCCCAGGATGAGCCTGGGAGCAGAGGGAGTGATAGGCAGATGCAGAAGCAGAGCCCCAGAGTCCTGTGGTCCCAATTCACCACCACTGAGGAATCCAGGCCACTCTTTTCACAAATGAAAAACCATTGACCGAGTGGGGACTAATTCATGCACTAGGCTTATTTTAGATCTAAAGACATTCACTCAATTGTTAAGAGAACTGACCACAGGTACCCAAGGCAAAGCAGTTCCAAAGACATACCAGCTCTAAAATTTTCTCTCTCATACTCCCAAAGCCTTGATGACTCCTGCAGCAGGATAAAATTGCCTTGATTTGGCACCAAGACAGTCCACCTCTTCACCCCAAGTGGCCCTCCCAGGCTCCTCCCCTACTTGCTTGCCCACTTCCACCAGACACTCTTTCCAGACTCCCTTGAACTTCAGAAGGACACTCAGGCATACCCAGACCTTCTGCCTGGTCCCACCCACCAGCAGGAACATGAGGTTCATGATCTTTTTGCTTTGCATTAAACCCTTAATCCACCTGGAATTTATTTAAATGTGTAAGTAGGAAATAAGAAAATTAGATCTCAGTAATTTTTTTTTCAAAAAGAGTAAGTCAACTATTCTGACACCTACCACTATTCCCTTTCCCTGATTTAGATTTCTTCAAAAATCCATTTCTGAACTAGTGCCATACAGTTTTCATTGTTGTAACTTTATAATATGTCTGATCCATATGCAAATGGGCAACAAGTCTCACCCATTTTTCAAATGTCTCACCCCATGAAGTCACCTCCTCCTTCTCCTGTGGGCTCACACACCACACATGCCCCTGGAGTGTCAAATTCTACTTTGCATTAGAATCAGTTATATAGATGTAATCTCTCCCACAGGATGGTTGGCTCCTCCATGGGGAAACTCATCTGGAGTCTAGATGAGTGCTTGGCATAGAGTAGATGCTAGAAACCTAGGAGTTATGCACGGCCTCTTCTTCCTCACCACCATCCCTACCCCACCTCAAAGGAGCCCTCAGATCTCCCCATTCTGTCTCCACTGCTCTTGCTCTCATCCAAGCTATCATCAGCTCTTATCTGAACACTGAGAACAGTCTCCTAGTGGCACTGCATCCAGTTACTCCCTCCTCATCTGCTCCCCCAGCATTTGCTGCATGGTTTAAGATATTATATCTTTATGGTACAGACAGAAAGAGGTTAAGTTATTTTCCAGAGCATGCCATTTAGGATTCAGCCTTCAACACTATGAGTCATACAGCTAATATCACCCCACCAAAAAAAACTCCTGGACATGAACCCCTAAGGGTGGGGCCCCAGGAATTCCAATCAACTTTCCAGGTGATTCTTATGCACTTTTGAGAACTGCCTGAGAGCCTAGCACTGTGTCTGGCACACAGAGTGGAAGCACTAAATATTTGAGGGATGAATAACTGAGCAGATTTCAGGACATGCTGAGTTTGTCAGCTTGGATGACCAAACTGACGCCAATGTCAACCTGCCCTCAGACCATCACACCACACAACAGCTGCTGTAATTCAACTTATGGAATTTCCCTTTTGAGGCTTGTTGTCCACAGATGCAGCTAAACTACAAGTTCTCCACAGATACAACTAAGCAAAGCTGCAAGATAAGCATGCGTAACTGGCAATGACACCTTGTAAAAAGGAAGGATTCATTCACAAGGAAGATCTAATTCATGTCTAATCAATCAAACTTTGCCATGCCATCCCTAGCCTTTTTTCCTCCTCCCTATACCCCTATAAAACAGATCTTAGCCTCAGAGAGGCAAAACCAGATATGAGCCTTGCCTCCTGTCTTCCTCCTGGTTGACACTTCCATAAATCTCCTTCTTTTCTCGAAAGCTGGTGGGCTGTAGCATTGGCTTCTGTGTACTTAAGGCAGTGAACCTTTGCTTGGTAACAAGGGCAAGAAGAGTTGGTTGGGGGCCCCAAGAGACTTGATGCCTTTGCCTCCCCACTTTGGAGCTGGACCTGGTACCTGGCCTTACCTGGCTGGCTGGACCCCGACAAGCATCAGAATCTTCAGGGCAATTCTCCGGTGCAGGTTCCACTCCTCAATGGCACTGGCCATGATCAGGCCGCTGAGAAAGAGGAAGTTGGTGTCCAGGAAGTACTGGGGACAGACCTTGTGGGAGGGCAGGATGCCCAGGAAGGGGAAGAGAATGATGGGCAGCAGGGCCGTCACTGAGAGGGGCAGCGCCTCGGAGCACCAGTACACAGCCATGAGCAGGATGACAAACAGGCAGCGACCTTCCTGCAGGGGAAGATGCAGACTCAGGAGGGTCAGGGGAGCTCGGAGTGGCAGGGGGAGAAAAGGGCCAAGTGGGGTTGTCTTTGATGGGGAGACAATGTCAGACACACACATTCATTTACATACCTTGAAAACAGACCCTGAATCTCTGCTTAACACACCCCGCCTTGGAAAATTTCCATTTCCCGAGTGCTTTAGCTTTTGTCTTGGTGCTCACATTCACTCATGACATTTACAGGCTTATCAAAAGTCTCCTGCAGGGCCTCCCTGGTGGCGCAAGGGGTTAAGACACAGCCTGTGAAGCTTCCCGCAGCCTCTGCAGCACGAGTTCGATCCCCAGCCGGCCAGGGAGCAACCCACATAGCGCAGCAGACCTCTCCTGTCTCGCCCGCTGCTCCCCTCAGCAGTGTACTTTGGTCGATCTGCCTGTTCTGTTCCCCACTCTGTCTCTGGTGAATCCTCTCACTCCCCACACCTCTGGCCTGCACCCCAGCTCTTGTATGCATAAGTAAATAAATCTTTAAAAAAAAAAAGGCCTCCTGCAGAGGGAATTTCTGTGCAACAAATCCCATTTCCCTACTTGTCTATTTTGTCTTCTGTTGCCTGTACCTTGGTGTCATAACCAAGAAATCATTGCCAAATCCAGTGTCCTGAAGCTTTTGTTTATGGTTTTCTTCTAAGATTTTTCACATAGTTTTAAGTCTTACACTTAGGTCATGGATCCACTTTGCGTTAATTTTTGTAGTGCTATTAGAAAAGGGTCCAACTTCAATCTTTTGCAAGTGGCTATCCAATTTTCCCAGCACATCGTTTGGCAAAGAGACTGTCTTTCCCCCACTGAATAGTCTTGGCATTGTTGTCAAAAGTCATGACCAAAGGGGTGAGGGTTTACTTCTGTACTTTCTATTTTGGTCCATTGGTCTATATGTCTGTTTATAGGCCAGTATCACCCTTTTTTTGATTATTGTAAATTTGCGGTAAGCTTTTTTTAATAGAAAAATTTGGCTTTTATTATTAAAATGGTTATTAATTACATTTTCTTCCAAATACAGGTCTTGATTGAAAAGTTTTATGCAATATTGGCAGGAAAAATTACTTTTGATTTTCAAAGTTTACCTCCCTCTCTGCTTTCACCCACCTCCAATTTCTCTAAACCCAAATGCAATTTGAAATCAAGAAAGATGAGCCCTCCAGCTTTGTTCTTCTTTTTCAAGTGTGTTTTAGCAATTCAGGGTCCCATGAAATAAATTGTTATGTTGAGGTAGTTTCCTTCTGTTAGTAGCTTGTTGAGTGCTCACGAAAAGATGTTCCCCATCACTAATCATCAGGGAAATGCAAATCTGACATATATTTCCCTTTTGTCTTAATCATCAAAGTAAATAAACATACAGGCAGCTGAGTTCCTACATCTGGATGCTTTATGGAAAAGACACTTGTAGCCTCAGTGGGTACTTCAAACCAAAGGGCATCATCTGAGGGCTCCATGGAGGCAAACAGAGTTTGCCATCCCAGTACTCCCAGTACAGCAAACAGAGATGTGGGAAAGTGGTGGGACAGTAAACAGCACCTGCTTACAGAAGCTCCTGGAATCCCCACACTCTGCCAGCAGGATTTCAGGAACTCCCTGGAGGCCCAAAGCATCCAAAGGCTCAGAATGTATTTGACCGTGGGTAGGCCTGGGAACCTGTGGTCTGCAGAGAGACCCAAACATCAGCTGAAGACTATTTCTACAGCACAGAGAAGCAAAGTAGCTTTCCCGAAGACACACAGCTTCTGAGTGATAGAACCAGGTTTAAAGCAGAAGCCTGAATCCTGACAGCAGACACAGCAGAGGTGAGGTGTCTCCATCTCCTCTCCCTGCTTCCCTTTTCAAGTAACCAGTCACCACCCGCATTCCGCTTTCTCCAGAGAAACAGAACCAGAGGATATGTGTAGACACACATGAGAGATCTATTTCAGGATTGGCTCACACAGTTTTGAAGGCCAACCAGTCCCGTGACTTGGCATCTGCACGCTGGAGGTCCAGGAAAGCTGGTGGGGAAATTCAGTTCAAGTCCAAAGGTCTGAGAGTCAAGGGGCTGCTGGTGTAACTCCTAACCTGAGTTTGAAAGCCCAAGAACCAGGGGTGTGTGCTGGACAGAAGAAGAAGGATGCCTCAGATCAAAGCAGAAAAAGAGGGATTTGCTCTTCCTCCCTTTTTTGTTCTACTCTAGCCCTCAGTGATTGCAGGATGCCCACACTAGGCAGGGATCTTCCTCCTCGGCCTGCTGATTCAAATGTGACCTCTTCCAGAGACAGCCACACACACAAACACACACACACACCCCCCCAGAAATGATGTTTCAACCGTCATCTGGGCATCCCTTTGCCCTGTCAAGTTGACACATAAAATGACCCATCATACCACCTGAAGGTAGATTTGATAGCTTAGTGATCCCCCCGCTTCCCCACCCACACAAAATGCAGATTCCAGGAGGACAGGGCATATAGTGTGAGGGCACAGAGTAGGCACTCACAATGTAGAAGAACTAATGCAAGTGTCTGCAGTTCAGAGAAAATGCTCACTTCTATCATCTATGATGACACAGACTATCATCCATGCATCCACCCACTCAGCAAACATGACTCCTGGCCCACGCTAATGGCATGAATGGCACCAAAGTTAAATCTCTAAGCAAATAATAGAGTTTTCCTGGGAGAGACACTCTCGGATCAGAACTGGGAGGGTAGGCCGCCAAACTGCAACTTTTGGTTCATACATTCAAAATTATTTATTAGCTTACTGTTCCCCTGTGTGGAACCAGAGTTCCATAGGGGGCCCCTGTTTATTTCGTCTCATTCATTTCTGCATCCTCAGCACCTAGCATATTGCCCAACATATTGTAGGAGCTTGGGGTCTGTGCAGAATGGGTGAATGAAGGAAGGGTTTACGACCTCACTCTTCACTAGGACGCAGCTGGGTGTTTAGGATAGAGAGATGAAAAGGGGACACCTTCCCGCAGGAGCTCAAGGTGGGGGCGGGGAGGAGGAGCCAGAATCCAATCAGCGCCGCATAGAGCAAAATGCCCTATGGTCGGTGTGGCGCCGAGCCAGGAGCACGTAGGGCACAGTCACTAAGGCAGCTTCGAGGACAAAGGAGAAGAGCAAGAAATACTTCGCGCAGGAGCCAGTTTACCTAGATCCTAGTGAAAGAAGCCTTTTACAGAGCTCTCAGCTCACACCCTCCCGTTGTCAGTGGGCATTTGGGCATTTGTCTTTTCGACCTGAGGGCACCTTTCCAGACCAGCAGAGGACGGGCCTCTTTCAGCAGGAACTGTTCAGGCATGCATGTACATCTGTGTGTGTGCATGTGTCTAAGTGTGTGTGCACACTCATCTGTATGTGGGTTATATTCATGAATAACACCAAAGTTAAACATTTAAGCAAATAATACAGCTTTGCTGAGAGTGGCACTCAAAGATCAGAACTTAACCCATGACAAGGAAAAAAAAGATATGACTGCAGATGTGATGGCTTCAAAAGGACAGTTCCTCTCAGCAACGATCTTCGAGTGTCACTCTCAGGAAAGCTCTATTATATGCTTAAATGTTTAATGGTGCCACACATGGGTGTGTCCCCACCACACACGCGCACAAACACACACACACCCACGTGGAACAGAGCCTGTTGACACAGGAGAATGCTCAGAGCCCTCTACTGTTCCAGAAGTTTGTGAAATGCTTGTAAAAGAATAGTAGCAACAACTTTATACCAAGACATTTGATAAGTTAGAGGAATAGCAGCATTTCTTCAAAAACAACTTACTCAACTCTCAGAAAAAGAAAAGCTGGCTATTTCAGTGTCTTAAAGAAACTGAGTCAGTCGTTAAAAACCTTCCTGCCAAAACCACAAAGGCCTGTTGATTTAGTGGAAATGACCAGGCACTTAGAAAAAATCATAATACCCATCTTACACAGGCTCTTACAGAGAACAGAGAAAAAGGAAACACGTCCCAATTTGCTTTTTGAGGTCGGGATAGCCCCATTCCCTGGGAACACCATGGCTGACGTCAGTGGCAAAGAAAGTCCCCTGGGAAATTTGGACGAGAAGCTGTGCTCTGCTTTCCTTTCTTCCTGTCATCATTGTGCAGAATAACCAAGGTGATAACAACAACCACCACCACCTACAATTTTTGAGTAATAAGTTCTGGGCGTTTTTACACATATTAACTCATTAGAGGAGGGGTACTATTACCCTCCCCACTTTTCAAGGGGTGTTATAAAACACAATTATTCAGGTCATGCGTATAAAACTGTGACCAGGTAACTCAGTCCTACGTGAGTGTGCATAGTCTAAACAGGAATTCCAATGTTCGAATTCTTTTCCCCTAAACATTTTTTTTTAAGATTTTAATTATTGATACAAGAACCGGGGTACAGGCCAGATGCGCAGGAGGGTGAGAGGATTCACCAGAGACAGAGCGGGGAACAGAACAGGCAGACTGACGAAATACACTGCTGAAGGGAGCAGCGGGCGAGAGGAGAGGTCTGCTCGCCATTTGGGTTGCTCCGAGGCCGGCGGGGATCAAACCGGCGCTGCAGAGGCTGCGGACAGATTCACAGCGCTGCGCTCAACCACCTGTGCCACCAGGGAGGCCCTCCCCTAAACATTTAGGGACTCTGAGTATGCTAGTCGCCTACAATGACTAAGCATTACTACTGGCCAGGCATGTTTCCTAGTAACTGACATGCATTACTGCACTTTGTCTCAGAGCCACCCTTTGAGACAGGTATTTCTCCCCATTGGACTGATGGCACAACTGAGGCAAAAGAGTTAAGTTAGCACAATGGACTATGGTGGTGGACCCTGGGTAATTTGGTGGTGGGTGCATGATGGTCGCAATACCTGATAGGGGTATCCAAATATAAACTCATTTAACAATCAATTGATTAATTTACAAAATAAATAAAACTTTGAGAAAGAAACAATAGCTTTATGAGCATGTTACATACAAGAAATGCATCCTTTATAAGGGTACAGTTTGACTGAGTTTTAACAAATGTCCATACCCACATAACCACCACCCCCATGAAGATAGAAAACATTTCCATCACCCCAGAAAGGTTCTTTTGAGCCTTTCAGGTGATCCTCATGCTCTCTCCAAAATGCAGCTATAATTTCCATCACTCTAGATTGGTTTCTCCAGCCCTTGGAATTTATGTAGGTAGAATCACACAGGATACACCTCTGCTCCGGATGGTGCCGATGGGATTCACCCATGTAACTGCGTGCATCAGTACTTCACCCTTTTTTGTTGCCAAGTGGTATTCCATTCTGCGACCATACCACCACCTATTTTCACAGTTGGATCATTTCAGATACATCTGCTTTGGGGGTGACATCCTATGAGTCCTTTGTGTAGTGCATCAATTCTACACGTGGGGGAGAAGGGAACTGTCAAATTCTGACAGCAAGCATTGCCCTTCCTGACTCTGAGTCCCAGGCCTCTACTCGCCTCTCCTTCTCCCCAGGATTTTCTTTCTCTTCCTCTCTACCCTCTCCCTCCTCATTCTCCCTTTCTCTTCTGCTCCCTGTTCCCTCTCCAGGTCCTCTTGCCAAGATGTTCCATCAGCCCTTTGTGGGAGAATGCCTGCAAACGGTCTGTGTCAGCTAGGGAGGTGACCCGCAGGAAATGCAGGGGCTGGGAGGCCAGTCCTTGGCCAGCACGGGGCTTTGGCAGTACATGGATTAAGAGTGTGTTTCACTACCTTGCTGGTTAGGGACTGAAGCAGGGCTGAGCTGACCCAAATAGCTTCCCCGCCCCAGATGAGCTTCCCGTGGGCAAATGGATTCAGAATTGCTAGTTTGGATTCAGAATTGCTAGTCAGACATCTGGTGGGGAAATAAGTATAGCTGCCCCTTGTGCCCCCCAATCCCTGCCTTGAGGACAAAACTGACTTCCAGAGAGCCAAACTCTCCGAGAAGGCTTGAGGGCAAGAGTAGGGAGTGAGGCCTTCAAAAGCTGAGGGGTGAGTTCTCAGGAAACAAGTAGGTCAAGCCCTTCCCTCTGCACTGCTCATGGCACCTGCTGTCCCCTCTGCCTGGCCCCCTCCCACCTGCCTGGCCAGCTCCTTCTCATTGCTCAGCTTCATCTTAAAGGTCACCTTTCAAGGAGTCCTTCTCTGATCACACTGTCAATTATGGTCTGATCCTCATTGTCTGTTCGTCTCAAGCACTTATTAATAGCTGAAGTGTTTCTTGTTTGTTCACATGTTCTCTCTCCCTGCACCTAGACCATTACGAGCTCCTTGCAAATAGGGCCCTTATCTGTTTTTGTTCACCTCTATCCCCAGGGCCTCAAGGGATATTTGTTAAATGAATGAATAAATTATCTAAGTCAAGCATTACAATCTCAAATGCAGGGGATGATATAATGAGTGAAGTGGTTGTTTTCTTGAATGTGATTGGCATTTCTGAGAGTGCAGTTATTTTAACAGTGGGAAAAAAATGCCCAAGTTTGATGAGGCACTACAACTGGTATTAGGCTTCAGTGTCATGGGGGCAATAGGGAGGAATGGTGACTGTGGCTAAGAGGAGAGTACAGATCTTTCTAAGAAGAGCAATTGCTGCTGAGCTCCTGCTTGTTGCCTTGGAGGACATGGACCACATGACACCAGATTAGGATTTTCAAGAGAAATTTAAAAATGTGCTTCTATGTAAAATCTCAGTTTTAAAAATTGCTTAATATGAGGAAAATGTGGGCCAAAAATGTACATTTGCAGGTAAATCCATTTAGAACTCCCATTTAAGTGGTTTTAAATTGGAACCCCCCTGAAAATGCTCCAATATACACAACTCTCTGAATCTAAGATCAACTTGTTCACAGATTACTAGGGATCACAGGATGTTGTGTTAAAAATTCCCACTCCCTTTAAACATCCCCATTTTAAAGGTATAGAAACTGAAATCCAAAACGCAGGACCAAGCAAAACACAAGGGTGGACTCATGACTCCCAATCCTGGTTACTGCTCACATAGTAGACCAGGAGTGGAGTCCAGGCCAACCCATGATTCTACCTCAACCCACAGCACATCTGTCCCACCTCTGCTGCAGGGCCCTGCTTGGTAACCTCAGTGCAACTGCCTAGCCTTGCGCAGGTTCAGTCTGAGTGTTTGCAAAATGGAAGCTTCTCTTGATCCCTCAAGGGCAAGTTAGGACAGAAGGGCAGCATCATATGATCCTAAGGCCCTGTTCCTTTGAAATTTAACTTCTGCAGTTCAGAGGTTGGGGGAGGAGTCTGATCTTGCAGGCTCACTGTCTGGGTCATCTCAAGGTCAGCAGTTTGCTTCTGCTTCAGGAAAGGGATGCCTGCTAAGGTGACCCGGGGTAGGAGGAGTTGTGGCTCCAACTGAACCATCTCTCAATTCCCCGGCCTCTCCCCTAAAGCATCAGAGGGGACATCAGGACCTGCTGACACCTGGGGTGCCGGTTGGGGGGTTAGGGTGAGGACAGGGTGAGGAGTGTTGGGGGAGAGGTGTGGAGGAGTAGCTTCAGGCCTCCTGTGGCTACTTTTAAGCCATTCAAATTCTAGGAAATGGCCAATTCCTGTTTCTCAGTCATACTAGCCACACTCCCAGTGTCTGCCATTCTGGACATGGAGGGTATAGAACATCTCCATCATCACAGAAAGTCCTTGAGCTGCCCTAGAGAATTCAGGCCTGAGGGCCCAGGAGCCTGGGTGCAGTGGTTTTGCAACTGAGTTCTTAAAGGAAAGTCATGACATCAAAGAGGGTCCTATTCAAGTTCATGTACATGAAAGCATTCTGAAATAAGCTTGAAGTATGCACTATCTCAGGAGAGAGATTGTGAATACATTCAATCTCTTCTCTGTGCATTCTATTTCCCAAAGACCATCCATAAATATGCATATTAAAAAAGAGAACATTCTCTGAATTTGAAAGTAATGAATCAGTACTATTCTTGGGTTATGCTCTCCTTCTCTGACAATCAGTAAATATTTCATTGTTAACTAGTGGAAAATTGAGGCCAGTCTAATTTCTTCCTCCTTATAGCTCATTTGAAATTTTTGGCCTGGAGAGTTGTAAGATTCTTTTGTGTAACCTTCAAGTCCATTAACGTTATCATGTGTGATGAGGAAAACAATCTTTGTTTTTCTGAGCTGCTGCTTAGGCATTTCACAGCCTCAGCATCACAAACAGAGTCTGGATATTTAGATAAGGACTTGAGTCTAGGATGCCATGCAAGTCCTCATTTTGCTTGTACTGAGACACATTTTAAGTTAATCACATAGAATTAAGTCCCTGAAAATTTAGTGACCTCTGTCCCAATCATCTGGTAAGAATAGGTGCTTGCTACTCTGCTGTCTTTCTCCTGCTCACTGGTGCCCACACACCCTGCTGACCCCAACTTTGGGATCTATGAGTAATAAATCTCATGACTGTACATCCTCTGTGGGTTTGTACTGAAAATGAGCCTCCAATCAAAACAATCCTGGGAGCTCAGATGCTGGATGTTGAGGGAGCCACTTGCCGAGACTGGTACCCTCATCCGGCAAGTGTCTGCATCTACTTAATACACCAGCACCAGCGTCTCAAGATACAGTAAAATTCAGTGTTGAAGAGTTGCTGAAAGTTAATTATGGGAGTTAGATCACCTACAGAGAGGTTCAGAAACATTTTCTACTATAAAAGATACCAATATTACTTTCTGTTTTATTTGCTTTGCTCTCTTCTTCAGCAACACCAATTATGCAGAAGTTGGACTTCCTTTGTCTTCCATATTGATTATTTTTCTGTCATCCTTTCTTACCATTCCTTTCCCACTTCACTTTGGTCAGTCTTCTGTAGCTTGTATGTCATGCCCCTGACTATGTTTTTGCTATTTCTCCATTATGCGGTTCCAAATAAAGTCTTTATTATAGTGTGGCTCTATTTTTCCCTTACACCTACTTTCCAAAACACTGATTCTTTTCATCTCCTACTTTTTATGGTCTCTTTTTGAGCCCTTTATTTCTAGCTTGAGACTTATTTGAAGAAGGCCATCGTTGCTATATATGTATTTTTTAAATTCACAGAAAAGTATCTGTTCAGCAGTTTTTCCTCCTTCATCCACAGTTCTTCTAGTATTTATTCTTTGATTACTTTTTATTTGCTGTTCCCTTTCTTCTTATTTCTCACACTCTTTTTTTGGTAGGTCCCATGCTGGCCATTCATCACAGGATTCTGGCATTTTTCTAAGAGCAGTCCATTGTCAGAAGGCAGTGTGGGGAAAGGTGTGGAGGATGTGGGGCAGGGGTGTCTAAGCACCAGCTCTGTTGGTCATCTCAGAGACCTTCCTCCCAACACTGCCCTGAAATACATCGCTTCTTTTAGCAATAGACTTGCTGTGTAGACTCAAGAATGTCATAGCTTCTTGGTGTTTCTATTAACTTTTATGTCTCTCTGATTGGCCGAAAGAGAAAACCAGAAAATAACCATCACAGAGCCCGTCACCACCGGTCCTTCTCTTCCACCTACCTCCCCAATATCCTGCTTCTTCCCGAAGCCCTCCTCAGATGGTTATCTGAACTCTCTATTGTTACACACATCTCAAGGATGTGCCCTCACCCCTGTGCATGCTTCAGGCTTTGCCAAGATTAAGAAGGGCTCACAGAGTTTTTTCTTGGGAAGAAAAAAAAAAAAACTTCTGAAGAAGTCAGCAGTCTGTCCAGGAGCTAGTTTGGTCCAAACCCACTGCCACATCAGCTGTTTTTCACACTCCAGGGAGTGGGGGAGTTTGTGGTCTCACCTCCTTGCATCAGATATGGCCTTTTCTCCTCCCTTTGTAGCTTTTTGTTGCTGCTTCTGGACTATTTCAGAAAAGTGAATGGAACAGAAAAGTCTGGATTCCTCCAACTTAAAGAAGTACCTTCTACTTAGTAATTTTGTCCTCAAAAAGGACTATATTTCCTTTTGTTTATTTGTATTTTTCAGTCTTTCTACTATAAACATGCAGAGCAGAAACACCATGACCTTTGGAATTAGACAAGTCTGAATTGGAAACACAATTCCTCCATGCTCCAGTGGAGAGATCCTGGACCAGTTATTTATCTTTCCTCACCTTCTGCTTCCTTCTTTGCACAAAATTGTAGTCCCCACCTTGGAGAGTGATTTATTTCATGTAAGAGACTACTGACCCAGAAATTAATACATGGGAATGCCAATAAACACAGTCGCGAGTCACATAATGACATTTAGGTGAATGACGGATCACATATACAAAAGTGTCCCCATCCCTGGCCTTGGAAGCTATGTGTGTGTACACAGAGTGATACCGTGAGATAAATGTCTCGTGTAGGACACTGTACCATTCAGGTTTGTGCAATTATGCATTCGCACAACAAAATCACCTAACAACGCTTTTCTCAGAACATACCTGGTCATTAAACAACACATAACTGTGAGCTATTGTGAATGGTATAGGAATTATTAATCGTCATATATCAACGTTACTTCATTCTTAATACACATTTACTTTCCTAAAGTTAGACTTAAAAATTTCTGTTCTTAAATCTTAAAACATGAGGGCCAGAGTGAATCTGAGATTATTTAATTATTGGTTCTGGATGAGGGTGATTTTGTCCCCTGGGGACATTTGTCTGGGGTCACTTAGGGTTGCTGCTGCCAGCTAGTGGGTTGGGGTTGGGGAGCTGCTAAATGTCCTACAACGCACAGGACAGGCCCCGCCTCACAGAATTCTTCATTGCCAGTGGTGTCCATGCCATAGCGCCCCAGTGGAGAAACCCTGGCTTACCACAACCCATAGAGCAGTCACAGAGAATGTTGCCCAAAGAGGAAAGTGTGTGACCCTCCCGAGGTCACACAGCTAGTCACAGATGGGAACTTGTTTTACCTTATTTCGCTGAAAGACCATTGTGCCCTGAGCTTTATCAGGGTTGGGAGTAGAACTGGAACTAGGCTGAGGCAATTGGACAGGCCTGCCCCTGAGCCCCTGTTTAATAACTCTGTTGGCTCAAATGGGTCTTTGCCATGGCTGGGAGCAAGAATGGGGGCGGGGGTATTCCCACAATCCCTGACCAGCCCAATTCATGCCAACCCAACCCAGACATTTCTTACCAGAAGCCTTATAATCCCTCGCTAAAGAAATCCCAGCGTCTCGGGTTTAGCCATTACATTACCACAGGGATTAAAGTCTGCAAGCAAAGCACGCAGAGGTGAGGCGAGAGAAGGAAGAAAATGCCGTGTCAGATGGTTAATTTTTGAGCTGAGGAATGATTTCCAGGCAGACATAAGACAACTTCTCCCTGGTGCTTCCAATCTTGCCCCCTCACCCAGGACAGGAAAGAAAGAGAAGTGGCACCATCTCCCAGAGTGGGGGCAGAAGCTGTCAGAAACCACATCCTCCACCACCATCCTTCCAGCCCCGTCGCCCTGCAGGGTTGCAACAGGCATTTCTGCCAGGGCACTGGGCTGTGGCCAGGTTCTCAGCGGGCACCATTGGCTCCATGCCAGGAGAAAGCATGGCCAGCCCTTGGGGAGCAGGACAGGGGCCAGCTGCCCACTGTGGTGCTCTCCTACTATCCACTAGAGGCCTGTTCCCAGGGGTGTCCAGGGCCTGGCTTGTGGGACAGCATGAACTTCGAACTCTAGCAAGGCCAAAGCCATGCCTTAAACCTCCCTCTGAACCCCCTCCCACCCCAGCCCGTGGCTGGGCCTGTGCAGTGGTCAAAACCACTGAAGCCACTGAGGGTTTGAAAAATCTTGGCTCAGGTCCTCACTGCTGGTGGGGGCGACCTTAGGCAGCCTCATCCCAGCTCGCAGACTCTGTTGCTCAGGGATAGCACACCAACCACAGCATCCAGAGCTACCAAGCGGGGCAGCGCCTCGAGGAGAGACAGCCCCTGAGAGGCAGGAGCTGTTGGGATGAGTGGAAGGGGCAATAATCAGGAAGCTGGAGGTGGAGCTTGAAATCTGGACCCAACGCCAAGAAGCAGAGGAGCCTATGAACTTGGCATCCAGCATCCAGCACCTCACTGGCCCACAGAACCAGTGACTTGACTCTGTTCCTCTGTTTCCTCATCTGCAAATAGGGGATGATGATAAGACTTTCGACCTCATAGAGGTATTGTCGCAAAGAACAAAAATTACTGCAGGTTAAGTGCTGGGCACAATGTAGGGGGCAGAACGAGCAAGAGGTAACATGCTACCCGCCACGGATGGGCTCTTTGAACCATCTCTTGTCCTCTTTATCTTAGAAAAGGCATTTCAGGCCTGCCAGGCGGGGCATGAAGGCAATGATTCCAGGGGGACAGATGTGCCCGCCACCCCACACACCCCTCCCCAGAAAGAAAGGAGTTTGGAACACCAGACAGCAGTCCCAGGCACAGCACCCAGTCTGGCAAAAGGGAACCCCACCCAAGATTTCTCACGTCATGCACGGCCAGCTCCAGGGCGCTCCCTTCCCCTAAATCACAGTGTGATTGGCAGCCCCTCAAGGAGTTTGGCGTCCCCGCTGCGCACCGGTGCAGACATGGAGGGCTTGGCCAGGGTGGGCAGCTGAGGCTCATGCGGACAAGGCCAGAAGGAATCACACCGTCGTGGGTGCAGATCTGGTCCTTATAAGCTGCGAATTTGGGCTGGTGGGTTGGCCTTTCGGAGCCTCGGTGTTCCCATGGGCAAGTTGGGATGCGCGTTGCCCCGCTCCGAGAGCCAGAGGCCATCAAAGGGGAAATGGATGTGGATGTTCACGCTGTGTGAGTGCTGGGAGCTCTTCCACCCTGGCCTTTCAATCAACATCCATCCCTGCCCCAGAGCAACACCACGGCAAGCGATGAGCACCTAAGACTTGCCAGGCCTGGCTCCTGGATCCCCAGGTGAAACCACCCACAACCGCAGGAGGCAGCTGCAAGTGCTGTCCCCAGAGCATGTGGGGCTCAGTTTACATGACCCAGAGAGCTGCGTGACTTGCCCAATGTGAAGGGGACATGAGGACAAAGAAGATGCCATTCACTGAGGGCTTACTCTGGCCAGGCACCGAGGTGCCGCAGCGTCAGCTCACTCACTCGTCCCATGACCCTGTTCAGAAATGAGAGACTGAGGCGCAGGGAGGTTCAGCTACCTCTTCATCTGTGCACACGTCCAGCAGGGGACGAGCTGTGAGGCCCCCGCGGTGGGCTGAGCCTGGGGCGCCAGTTCCCAGCCCAGTGGGGAGCAAAGTCGGTGTTTATTCAGCAGTCCTACGTGTGCTGCCGGCTAAGTCCTCTGCAGTCCTTTTGACTTCTACTCCTCACACACTCCGGGGGTGCTAGCAAAGGAAATGGAAGGACGTGTGCTCAACAGAAAAGCATGTGAAGGCCCTTCCGCATCCTCTCTGGATCTGTTCAGTCTGGAGAGTGAGGAGAGCTGACTTCAGTGCCCATTTTCCAGAGAGAAGGCTGACGCATGGCGGGTAAAGCCAGAAAGGAGCCCAGGGCAGCCCAGAGGGGAAGAGTTGCGGCAGCCCAGAAGTTTGCTCTCTAATTTCCAACCAGCACTCCCTCCTACCCTCTCCTGGGCCTGGAAACACTCAGAGAGCTGTTGGGGGCCACCTGCATGCATCTGGGCCCAGGACTCCCTGGGGCAAGGAAGAGGCGGTGGAGAGGGTCCATCATCTGGCCCCAGGAGGTCTCTGGTTGGTCGCCCCATCCCCCCAGCTTCAGTGGAGGATGTTAGACCCCTGGATTCATTAGCAGATGTTGTAACAGGTTCAAGTTCTTGGAGCTATTCATTAAAAATGTTCCTGGGCCAGCTTATAAGTCAGAGGTGCCCTGGCTTCACTAATCATTCATGAACCACCCAGGAGGGTCAGGGGCAGGGGGACTGCACTGAACTCGGAGCCCCCAGGGGCCCGGCTCAGCTAGGAGGGTAGGTCACTCACTGTGACCTTGGGCAGCTCCTTCCCTCCTCAGTGTCCTCATCTGTCCAGAGGGTCCTTCCAATTCCTAACATGGGGTGGGGGTGCATCTAAAGGCCCCCTCCAGGAATTTCCACCTCCCACTGCTGCTTACAGTCCCCTTACGCCTTTCTCAGGTTGGAGCGAAATCCAATCCGCAATTCCATCGGGCTCTTGAGCTTAGTTTCTCCATGATCAGGGAGGCAGGGGTGTGCCTCTAGGATGGTTATCATCAGCAACAAGGAAAATAATTGGACGTTTTTTAAACACCCACGATGCTTCCACCTCGGGACCTTTGCACTTGCTGTTCCCCCACATGGAAAGCTCTTCTTTTATATGTGCTCAGGGCTGGCTCCCTTACCTCCTTTGGGTTTTTGCACAAATGTGATTTTCTTCAGGTATTTGCTCAAATGCTCCCTTTTCAGTGAAACCTTCCTGATACCCCACTCCGTCTTTGCTGTTATTCACCATAGCACTATCATCCAACATACTATAGATCTTATTTATTTATCCATTTGCTTGTGTGTCTTACTATTGGTCCCTTACTATTGGTCCCCACTATGTCCCTTAGAATAGCAGCTGGCATGTAGTAGGTGCTCAATTAATGCTTTTTTTTTTTCACCGAATGTATTAATTACTTGTGGACAGTGCCTGGCACACAGGAAACACTGAAAAAATACCCATTTTGATTCCAAATGTCATTCTGGATATATTCATTAAGCACCCACTATGTGCCAGGCACTAGGGGCAAGATGGGCGGGATTCCTCGTTATATTTACCAGTTAAACACCAGGCTTCCCTGGCTCCTCCCAAGCCCCACAAGGTAGGCAGAACCATGAGAGAGATGAGGAAACAGGCTGGCAAGGGAAGTGCCTGCTCTTAGCTCTTGGCATGACCAGGATCCATCTGGGATCCCTCCAGGTCATCTGAGGTCACAGCCTGGTGCCCACTACTTTGCCTGACTTTTCTCGGGCACTGAGCATCTGCCCTGCCCCCGACATTCCCAATTTCTTACTGTTTCCCATCACCTCACTTCCCCTCTTGTCCAGCCTGCCCTGTCCCAGGCATCCAAGAGCCAATGCCATAGCAGTGGGACACTGGCTCCTGCTCTGAGACCCAACTGTGCAGTTTTCAAGTCCCCTTTGACAATGACCCTTCACTGCCCACAATCCCTCACTTCTCGGACCCCTAAGGCTCTGGGACTCAGGCCAAGAATATGAATCTGTAGCTCTTCTCTGAATAAGCACTATCTCATTTAATCTTCCCAGCAGCCCCTAGAAACAGGCTTTATTCCATTTTCTAGTGGAGGAAATAGAGACTTAGAGAATTCGAGCACCCACATAGTGAGTAAAAGAGGAGGCCAAGAATATTCAGAAGGAAGTCTTGTTCCCAATAAACCAGAGACCCCTGGACACACCACTTACTTGTAATGCCAATAACACCTCTGTTACTACCACCAATAGTGATAATAGCATTTAGCTAGTACCTCTCAGAATCCAGGCAAAGCCCAATGTTTTTTAGGAACTTGAACCAATCTTCATAACATTTCTAGGAGGTAGGCCCCACCAGTGCCCTCATTTTATAGAGAAGGAAACTGAAGCACAGAGAGGTTAAGAAATTTGCCCAAAGGTCACACAGCCAGGAAGTCAGAGAGCAAGACTGGAACCGAGGAAATCTGGTGCTAGAGATCAAGTGATTCTGGGGGACACACACCAGCCCAGTTTTCCAGAGCAGGAAAAATGAGGTCCAGAGGTCCACGGAGGAGAAAGATCAGGAGCAGGAACCGCCAGTTTTCATGGACTGATGTGCCGGTTACAGAGGCGTGAGAAGACTCTCTCAGGACCGGACTCAACTCCTCTAGCGCCCTCTGCGAGAGGGAGCCACTGGGCCAAGGCAAGGCACCCACCAGGCTCTACCAGGCACTGTCAGGCCCAGACACATCATGATTCCAGCCCCAGGCAGACTCTAGTCGACAGAGCAGACATGTTCCCAGGTCTCCCAGCTCTGAGATCTGCCCAAGCATCTGTTTTCTAGACTCTTCTGTAAAACGCTCTGCCCTCGCACTACAGAGGTTTGCTGAGTCCAAGCCCTTGCTAGAGAAGTCCAGGGGGGCTGCAGACGGGATGGGGGTAGGAAATGGTTAAAATGAGCTGGGAGAATTTTCCTTCCCTCTCTCCCTCTCCCCCAGCCTTCCAGGGCGGCAGAAAAGCAAAGGGCTGGTCTTGAGAGAAAGGTGAGCGCAGCATGTGAAAGTGAGGGGACAATGGGCTGTGGGTGGCGGAGAACAAGGGCTTCTCTTGTTACTTCTCCCAGCCAAGCGGGGAGGCGCTGTGCCAGCCAGCTGAGCGCCCAGGGGGCAGGGGGACGGGTCAGTTCTATCCTGCGAGGAGCTGGCCTCCAAGCTGGCTGGGGCAGTGGTTTGGCTCATCTGGACCACCCTCCAGCTCCAGGTCCTCGCCACCCTGCGGCCTCCAGCTGCCAGGCTATGTGGCTGCGGGTAAGCACCTGCCCTCTCTGGGCTTTGGCCTCCTTAACAGAAAGCTGCCTGCCTGCCTCACGGGTTTGCCGGAGCAGAAAGGATTTAGTGCATCTGGAACAGGGTTCAGGGGGCCACTGGCTTGGGGGCCTGAACGTTCTGTGTGCTGGGGGCTGTTCTGCACATTGCGGGGTCTTTACCCCTGGCCTCTACCTACTGGATGCCAATAGCACCTCCATCAAGTTGTGACCATGAAGGTTGGAAACCAACATTTTTTGAGCCCTTTACAAGCATTATTGTTGATTATTATCCTACCCACAACAGATGAGGAGATGGAGGCATAGAGTGGTTTAGTAACCGACAAAGGTCACACAGCTGTCTTAAAAGTCAGGATTTAAACCCAAGCAGCTAAATCCAAGTTCCCATCCACTTGCTTGACCACCCATGTTAGTTTCTGTCTTCAGAGAGCTCCCCAAACTTCTCTCCTGCTCTAGTGTCAGCATGGCATGTCTTTCCTCCGAGAAGCCTCTCTGCCTTCCTCCCTCTATCCAGCACAACGGTCCCCTCGGCCTTTGCCTCCACTCAACCATGAAGGAGGATGAGCTTTCAACGAGGCAGACATAGGCTCTAACAAGGGACCCCCCACTCACTCAGTGGCTGTGAGATGCTGAGCAAGGAGCCTCAGCCTTCTCCTCTGTAAATGGGGCATAGCCCGTGTCACACAGCATCTTCCAGACCACAGACTCGGGAGCAAAATGCCAGGGTGTGAATCCTGGCACTGCCACTTCCAAGCCTTGGGCAATGAACAAGTGACCGAACCGCTCTGTGCCTCAGTTTCCTCATCCCTGCAGAGCCCCAGGAGAGACTGCATCTGCAGGGCTTTGAACCATGCCTATGTGAGACACTGGCGAGGGCTCTTGAGAGGCCTCTTGGGGGACAGGGAGAGAGCACGAATAAGGCATGTGATCCGGGACATCAACAAAGTTGAATCACTTCCTGCTGCCTCACGGGTACCAGCACATTCCTGTGGGAGAGCTTGATACAGCTGATATCAAATCCCCCTCTCAGCCCAGGCTGCTGATAAGGACCCCCGCAGGAGGGACAGCGCAAGGAGCAGCAGAGGATCCACCGGGCCGGCTGGCAGGGGTGTGCTGGCCTCCCCAGCCTTTCTCCAAAGTCTTTATCCACCTGGGGGGCACTGTCCAGTGAGTCGAGCCGGCCCCTCAGCACAGGCCCATCCCCATAGGCTGCCCTCCCATGTGGACTTCAGGGACAAGCACACAGAGCAGAGAGCCTAGTGTCCCTCTTTTGCAGAAAAGAGCAACAGCAGCACCTACTATGGAAAAGAGCAACAGCAGCACCTACTATGTGACAGGCACTTTCAGGTCTTCCCAGGTTTCTTTATGCCCACTTTCTGGATGAGGAAATCAAGGTGCAGGGGAGGAAACACTTGTCAGGACATACTGAGACCTGGTGTGTCTCTTCCCCAACTCATCCCCACTCAAGAGTGGTTCGAGCGCAAGTCAAGTGTGTGACTTGTTTGGGGCCCTGGCCAGGTCTGGCCGAGTTAAGGTGCTGACTTTGTGTCTTCACGGTCTAGGGGTGCCAGAAAAGCCGGCTCATCAGCCCGGAGGGCACTGTCCTGTGGAGCAGGGTCAGGAAACACGATCTTGCTCCCTGCAGCCTCCCCGGGAAGCACATCGGCCTGTTTACACACCTGGCAGGAGCTTGGGGAAAGTGGAAAGTTGGCCGAGCCTCAGAGGAATGGCCCCACAGCCAGGGGGCTGTGGCGGGGAGAGCCTGGGGGCACAGATGAGGGTTCTGGAGACTTGGAGAGTCTGGGAAAGTCTCTCCAGGCCCACTCTGGGGCTCAGTTTTCCCAGCTGAAAAATGTAAGAACTAGAAGGCCTGAATCCACCCCAAACCTCACCCAAGTGGGTGGTAGTCTGGGGTTTCAGAAGGCGCATGTTTTTGAAATCAGTGATACCTGAGTTTAAATATAATTCATTCATTCAGCACTTGTTTACTGAGTACCTACTATGTGTCAACACCATCCTAGGCACCTGGGATGCTGCAGAAAACAAGTCAGATGTGAGTCCTACCTTTGCGTTGCTCACAGTCTAGTTGGGGAGGGACTGTGAACCAATAATTTTAATTGGCATGACTGCCATAAAGGAGATAAAATAGGAAGTTGTTTAAAAGTGTTTTGTGGGGCTGAGGTGGACAAGTGTTCTTGAGAAAGAGTAAACAAGGATGACACTTCAGAGGAGGGGTCGTTGAAGCAAAGACTAACTGCCTGTGGTGAGAACAAGCTTGCAAAGCTTGAAGAAACAAAAGCAGGCCTCTAAGGCTGGAGCACTACGAAAGGAGAAGAGCATGGGAGGTTGTAACAACCACAGTCTCTAATCTTGCATTTGATGTTCTGACATCCTGGGACCTTGCTGACCCTCAAGCATCAGCCCCTCCCAGGGCTGGCCACTCACCAGAGAGAATAAACAACTGGCCTACGTGCATGCGCTTCCAATGTAAACCAACCAATCCAGAGCCCGCACCCCTAGATACCGCCTTCACTAGGCTGTCTCATCCCAGGCCACTATCCACCTGTCCAAATCACCCCAGGGACAGCCCCAGGTGACCAGAGAGAGCCCCCAGGGCACACAGAAATCATTCAAACAACCCAACCAGTCCGGCAGTCTGCTCACCCTGCCTCTCCCATTCCTTAAATGTTTAATCTATGGCCAGGTAGTGATAAAGACCATGAAGAAAGATAAGGCAGGGAAGAGAATGTAAAAGATTTTTCATTTTCCATTGTAGACAGGGTGGTCAGGGAAGGCCTTTGAGGAAGTTCATCTTTGAACTAAGATGCATGAAGCAAGGGGCAAACCTTGCTGGTACCTGGGGAAGAGCAGTGAGGCACAGGCCACAGGAAGTGCAAGAGTCCTGGGGTGTGAGCAAGCTCCTGATAATTGCAAAACAACGAGAAGGGCGGTGTGGAGTAGAGGGAGTGAAGCGGCCAGGCTCCTAGCAAATAGTCTATAAACAGTGGCTGTTCTTTCCTCCCTCCGCTCAGGGCCTAAGATGCTCTGAACAGGAATAAGGAAGCTTGACCTCTGGCCCCCCTCACCTCTTATCCACACTTGGATTCAGAGAGGACGTGAGCAGTCGCTAGAATACAGCATTGACGGCTGGGAGCCTGAGATGGTGGGGGGCGGTGGTCACTGGACAAGGAAAGAGGGCAGGAGGTGCTCATCCCCACCTGCCACTTACCCACCGTGAGGCTTCAGGCACCTCCCTTTCTTCTGTGGGCCTCAGTGTCCTCTTTATGCAAATCAAACTAAAATGATCATCAGGTTTTGAAATGCTGTGACTGACTGCAAAAACAATAGCTAGTATTTACCAAGTGTTCACTTCACCAAGTGACTTAAATATAGGCATTCACCCCAAATGCAACACTGGGGCGTGGGCTATGATTAGACCCAGTCTCCAAATGACAAACCGAGAACCCACGATTACAACAAAGCTCATTCCACAAAGTGTCTCCCATTTCCCTGAAGTTGGCTTCAAAGAGCCCCCCCAGAAAAACATGCGTGAAGATTGGGTTGCCAGGAAACAAAATGTACGTATCCCTGATGTATATATTTTGCATACATGAACTTATTGCTTCCTCACAAAAGCCTATGAGGAGGGGACCATGAACATCTCCATCTTGCAGAAGGGGAAACCAGTTCAGAGAAGTGCAGACAGCTTCCTGGATCACACAGCTCATCAGGGCAGGCTGCAGCTAAAGGAGCCCAAAGCCAGGAACTTTTCACCAAGGCAGGGTCCCTCCTGAACATCAGGGCCTGCACCCCAGCACTAAGGGACCCCAGCACAGGATACACCTGTGAATGATGGGCAAATTGTGCACCAAGATTCAGAAGAACCGACCCCACAGGTGGGGCTGCCAGCTATGATTTCCTGCTGCCACTGAAACAAGTAACAACAAATGACCCCCAGCTAAACAAGCATTTTTGTTGTGGCTAAAACAAGAATTTTCTCTTACAGATCAGAAGTCTGAAATCATTGTCACTGTGCTAAAGTCAAGGTGTCATCAGGGCTGGTTCCTCCTAGAGGCTCTCCAAGGGATCCACTCCTTGCCTTTGCCAGCTTCTAGAAGCCACCTGCCTCCCTTGCCTCAGGGCGCCTCCCAAACTTCCCCTACCCCTAAACTTACTGCCTGACCCTCTGTTGCTCTCTTGTAAGGACCCCAGTGATCACATGGGGTCCACCCGGATAATCTCCTCGTCTCAAGCCCCTTACCTGATCACATCTGCAAAGACCCCTTTCCATGTAAGGTGGCATCAGAGACATACAGGCTCAGGGGATTGGGACACACAGCTTTTGGTACATCACTGGCCAGGGAGCTTCCTTTACTTAATCACCACTAAGTGTTAAGGTGGAAAGAAGGTCATTCAGGTGCCCTCTCATTCTACAGGCAAGACCAGGCCTCCATGGCTGGCTGGCTGCTGGGTTCATGGATCTCCAGACAAAGCACCTAGGCAGGGGACTGGTCCAGTATTTCTTGAGGTGAAAGAGGTCAACCCCAGAACACTTCGCATCATTCACAGAAGAAAAACAAAGAATCCGTTTCTGATTCTGTCCTCCTTCTCCTTCCTTCCAGAACAAAGTCTCAGTTTGGTGCTAGCTTGTCTTAAGTCCCTCCTGGCCATTTTTCTCTCCTTTAACAAAGAAAGGGCTGCTCTCAGGCCCTCAGCATCAAGTAAGTTGCACAAGGTGTCAGAAAAAGCCAGCACTTAGTAATTGTTTATTTGTTGCTGGTTTTCTTCTATTAATCATTCAGATTCCTAGATTTTCAGACAAGGTCCTTAAATAAAATTCCCTTTTTTTTTCCCTTCTGATTTAAGTCATTGTATTTGTTTTTAAAGTGGGGGGAAGGCAATAAGGCATCAGTGTTTAAAAAGCAGATGTATGATAGGAATGTAATCAAGTATATAATATCAAGAAGAGGAAAAATGACATGGATGGTATTTGGATGATTGAAACCAAATCAGACACTTTTGGTGGATGTCGACAGATTCCCTGGCCAAGCTCTCAATGTGATAATAAAGTTAAAAGCACTAGGCAGTGTCTGGCCAGAGAAGGTATTTGACTCAAGGGGCTGGACTTGTGCTTTCTTCCGGGATATTCCTACTAGAGAAGACTCAAGGGCCTTTCAGAATCCTGTCCACCCTATCTCCCAAAGCCCAGGATGGAGAGGACAGGAAAGAAGTGGTTGAAGTCGCTGTGTGACCTCAGGAACACTACTTAACTTCTCTGTGCCTCATCTTCCTCCTCTGTAAAAGTGGGGATCACCGTTATTCCTACATCTTAAAGCTGATGTGAAGAGTAAATGAGCTAAAATATGAAAGGCATGTAAAACAGAATAAATAAGAAAAAGCTGAGCTGATATTTTTATAAGTACCCAGTAAGCTTTGGGCCCCACTAGACAATGTCTCTATCTTCTAATTAAGTCTCACAACAGCCCTTTGGGAAGGTGTGAATTCTTCCCACTTCACAAATGAGTAAACTGAGACTTAGAAATGAGGAGTCTCTAACCCAGGGTCCCCTGTCTCGTACGTAGTTTCAGCACCGAGACCCAAACCCAATTCTTCTCAGCTCCCGGGCACATCCTCTGTTCACCATTTAGCTTCTGTGAGTTTGTTTCCTCATCTGCAGAATGCGCATGCTCTGAGCGCTGAGTAAAAAGCAAGACGTAGTGGTGCAGCCACATATATGATCTCACTGGACCCAAATAAAAACCAGGGAAGAAGGTGCTCTTAGGGCCATGTTATACATGTAAAAGCCGAGGCCCAGAAAATACCATGTCCAAGGTCACAGAGCAAGTATGTGGATGAGAATCCAGATCTGATTCCAAAGACTTCAAATGGAATAAAATGACCATTTTGGGGGGTCATCCACCTAAATTGCACCCCTAATCCCTGACACAAGAATTAGGCAAATGCAAGAAAGTGGGCCTCTGACCTTACAGGTGCACTACCATCCCCTAAAAAGATTCACCACCCCAGAGCAAGTCGGCTTGATACCTTTGTGCAAATTAGGACAAGGAGCCCTTCCTCGGGAGATCCAGCGCTGCGCCAGGGGACAGCTTGACATGTGGCGTACAGGATGGTCAGTCTCACCTCCAGCCAACTCCAGGCCCTTTGCACACTGCACAACCCATACAACGCCCGGTGGCAGTCCTGCCTAGAACACCCCAAACTCCTCCTCCTGAAAGCATCCTTAGAAAGTCCCCTGTGAACACCCAGTGTAAGAACTCATCTCGGCCAGATGGTCATCCAGCTTCATTTGCTTGCAGTGGGTACAGGCAGGAAAAGGGGCACACACGAGGCTGGTATTCACAAGCTTTAACCATCTTGTTTGTCCCCACTGGTGTCCGAGGCTAGTCTCCAAACTTCCAACCCATGGGTGGCCATTTTTGGAAAACTTGTGTTTTGGAAAACGTGCGGTTCCTCCAGCAGCACCCTGACTTCGAAGCCTCTGGCACTCCAAGCAAGAGCTGGGATCCCTAGTGGTGTTGGAAATTGCAACCACTGCATTCCAGAAGTGCATCCCACTTCTTTTCATGCCTGCTGACAGCCTTCCCTAGCCAGGAGGACATAATGTAAGAATTGTTCCCCCCTGCCCATCTGCCCTTCAGATTAACTCCAGCCTCCCCACAGCCCAGCTCACCAGTCGCCAAGGGACAGGTGCTTGAGGGCAACCCTTCCAGCTACACAGACACCCAGGACAGCAGAGCCACAGCGGTCAGGCGTCAAGGTGCAGCTGGAAGACCAGGACCCAGCCAGGGGCAAATGGCAAAGACCGAAGAGTCTTGGACAGGTTTCCTGATCTGCTATGTGCAAACAGGTGAACATTTTTGGGAATCCATATGTACAATGCAACCTGCACTGGTAGTTCCAGAAGTTTGAGGTCAAAGAGGCTCGGAAGTGGAATCTGATGTGGGCACCGAGGGCTCTTGCTCTGAAGCTACAGTTGCACATCAAGCATTTTTTGCTGTGCTGTTAGTCTCCAGCCTTTGTTTGGGAGAGGTTATCACAGGGTTAAAACTGATTTAGATTACAAGAATTGTCTTGAGTTTGCATAGCAAACTCACTCAGTTCGCTTTATATGTATGTCACAGAGCAATAAAAACTGCGATGTTCTCTGTTTAATGTTCTCTAAGGATGTTTTTATTCATGCTGTACATTAGACTGAGAAACATGTCAGCTATTCATATCCAAGGACATATATATCTCTCTCTCTCCTAGGTGGGGGGTGCTTTGAATGTGCTGACAGAGATTTTGAGGGAGACTAAGCAGGACCTGTCTCCTGGAAAGAGACCCTGGTTGATCAGTCACTTAAAGCGGCAGTGACATCTTGGGCTACCCAAAAGGTCCCCACCAGGGAGCCAGAGGGAAGCAGGCAAGGTTCTTAATGAATTATAACTAAGGAAAGGGTGTAAAATGCAAGGGTTCAATGAGCAGACCTTGCACTCCGGGTCTGCACTTGGACAAGTCACCTACCTTGCTGCGCTTTCGTTTCCTCAGTACAGGAATGCAATCGGAGCTGCCTCCCTGGTTGTGGCCAGTACGTGGGACAGTGCCTGAGAATCTTAGCATGGCGCCAGGAACAGAGAAGAATCAAGTGTTCAATAAAACTCCCTCCTTATCAGGCTCCCCGCCATTGCAGGGGCTATAGGCACCCTGTTACCTGCACATAATGGGGCTTATATGGAAGCATAATCACTCTGAGGCTGGTAAGGCCCTTTCCGAGGCCTGTGCTGGAGTCTGTATTTGTAAATCTGTACAATTTTTCTTAAAGACAGTCTTTCAAATGCTGCAGTCATGCCTGGCTTAACAGTGGGATATGTTCTGAGGAATGTGTCCTTAGGTGTTTTTTGTGGTTGTGTGAACGTCAGAGTGTAATGACACGCACCTAGGTGTTGTAGACTGTGACACAACTAAGGCCACTGGGACCACTGTCGTCTACGCAGTCTGTCATTAACCAAAAAACGAGGCTAAGGGGCACATGACCGTCCACGCTTCAGGCTTTATAACACTTGGCTCTGCCCCTGGGTTCACAGATCTTGCTAGAGGGCAGAGCAGAGAGAAGCTTTCAGAAGGCTGCTGGGGAGAGGGACCCTGTGTGTTGCCTCTCTTCTCCCTGAGCGCAGCCTGGGGCCTGCAGACCCACCATCCTTCCACCAATGATGCCTCACAAAGCTAGGTGACTCCTGGCTCCACCCCTCCCATCACTTCTCAGAAGCCAGCATTGCTGATTGACCCATTTTTCAGACAAGCAAAGTGAGACCCAGAGGAGAAAGGAGGTCACTCCACGGTCCTGAGGTCAGCCGGAATAGCCCAGATGGGCCAGTTTTTGAAGAAGTGACCTAATCCTTATTCCAGCATCTATTATTTTTCTCTTCGATGGCAAGAAAGTCTAAAAGAGTGGACATTTGCACAAGCAAGACCTTGCCTGGGTATTAGCCCTGGATCTCCTTGGCACCACACAGTACCAACCTCCTCATGCCTGTGCCCTCCTCCAGCGGCCCTCTCTGAACACCTCTTCAAGCTCCCCTGGTCTCTGCTACGTAAAGCACCAATAAATTGCACCCTCTATTTTCATTTTAACGAACATTGACTATCTTGTTGAGGCAAGGTGACGCAAGTGCTGGAGATAGAAACCTTGTCTGATGAGCCTGGTGGCTTCCCACGATGCCCAGGGTGGACTGGGCACAGGCAAGGAACCCAGCAGAGACCTACAGGACCATCTTCTTCCAGCCCCCATTGGTGTTGACTTTGTCATGACTCTCCTGACCTCAGCCTGCAGCCTTTGATCTTCTAGGGGTTACTTTGAAAGCCTAGAAACGGCTCTGCGAGGGATTCTGGCAAGCCAGGGGCTGAAGCACCCCTCACTCAGCCGCCTGCTGTGATCCTGAGCGAGTCACTTCATCTCTCTGAGCCTCACTTTTCTTCTCTGGAAAATGGGATAAATAATCCGTCCCCCCCCCACCCCCCCCACCCCCCGGGGCACTGAGAGGATTAAGTAAGGTGGTGTGGTCAGGCAAAGTTTAGCACTGCACCTTGCTGCAGCCATAAACCTTGGCAGGGACCCGCCAGGGCACTTACTCTGCACCGGCGGGGTCTGCGAGATCCACACCGTGGCCTCACCTATATTTACAGCCCTGTAGGCTGGCACTGTCACTTTCTCCGCTTTTACTTATGAGGACACTGAAGTTCAGAGAGGTGAAGTGACTTGCGCCCGTCACACAGCTTGGCTTCATCCGTGGTGATCAGCAAGCGAGTGCGCCGCACGACGCCAGCGCGCAGAGCTGAACAGAGACACCATCTCCCCAGAGAGGAGACTCAGCAGGCTGAATGGGGCTCAGGCTCTAAGCAGCTGCTGGAAAAGGGGCACAGAGGTTTGGGGTGTCCACAGCAGCCCCGGGCAGGGAACAGGGCGGTGGTTTGGAGAGGTGGGTCTAGACGCAGCCTTCGGAGGTCTCCAGCCTCGGGCGCGGGCCCGGGCACGGAGGGGCGCGGGCGGAGGGGGCATTACCTTGGGCGGGAGGGCGAAGAGCACCGGCAGCAGCGCGAGCGGCGTGAGCAGCAGCACCAGCAGCCGCCGCGCGCTCCACACCTTCTTGGCCACGGCCGCCAGCGCCGCCATCGCGCGATCGCCCGGCGGCGGCCGAGCTGGAGCACCCGACTGCCCGCGCCCGCCCCGCGCCCGCTTAAGGCCGGGGGAGGAGCGGGGAGGGACAGCGCAGGGGTCCCGCCCTCTCCCCGGGCCTCCCGGAGGGAAGGGTGGGGCCTGCTCCCCGGGGACCGGGGAAGGAGCCTGGAGAAGTCGGGAGGAGGCAGGCACCAGACCCCAGGACCCAGAGTCCACCCCTGGAGGCTGCGCGGCCTCGGGTTTCAGGTTGTCAGATGCCCAGCTCGGGGCCCAAGGCGGCTCACCCCCCTGTGCGGTGGGCAGGAAGGACGCGAGGCCCTCAGCACTTACTGGTACTGCTGGGGTCGTGACCTTGAGCCATGGCCTCTGCTCCCCGGTGCAGAGGGTTACCCTGATTTTCTCCCAGGGTGGGCGAGGCATCTGTAGGGCTGAGTGCAAGTGCTGGTTGTCTGCAAGTTGCATCCTTAAGTTTTTAAAGAATCTGCCAAATTGTTTTCCAAAGTGTTTGCCTCCTGTTACATTTCTGTTAACGGTTGTGAATGATCCAGTTTCTGTGCGTTCTTGCCAGCATTTGGTGTTGTCGCTAGTTTTATTGTAGCCTTTCAGATAAAGCGTGGTGATAACTCACCGTGGCTTTAATCTGTGCTGCCTCAGTGACTAATGATGTTTAACAACTCTTGCTGTCAGTATTTTCTCTGTAGTGAACTCTCTTCCTGTTGCCTCTTTTTTTAAAACTGGACTTTTTTTTTGCTATTGAGTTTTGGGCGCATCTTATATATTCTAGATACCAGTCCTTTGTCAAATATGTTGTCTGCAAATATTTCCCCCAAATCAGTAGTTGGTCTTTCCATCTTGTTAAAGCCTTTCACACTGCAGCAGACTTTGCAATTTGGGGAAATAAAAATTATCTTTGGATCATGCTTTTTTTTTGGCGTAAAACTTTGCATAGCCCTAGATCCTGAAGATTTTCTCATCTTTTTTTTCCCCTTGAAGTTTGACAGTTTGTAGTTTTATCTTTTATGTTTAAGTCTATGAGTTAGTTCAGTTTTATATGAGGGAGAAGATTTAATTTGAAGTGGGGTTTTGTTTTTGTTTGCCTATTATTGATCAGTTAGTGCAGCATCGTTTGTTTAAAAAGTTATCTTTATTCCATTGAATTGCTTTTGCACTTTTGTCAAAAATCAATTGAAAAATATTTGGTGGATCTATTTCTGGTATTTCTGTGCTCTTCACTGATCTAATCACCATGTTAGATCAATCTCCCAATACTACATTGTCTTGACTGCAACTATAAAGGGGCTTGAAATTGGAGACTGATTCCTCCTACTTTATTCTTTTTTTTCAATATTATTCTAACTATTCTAGTTCCTTTGCTTTTCCACATAAATTTTTAGAATACCTACAACAATCCTTGCCACGGATTTTGGTAGGAATTGCATTAAATCTATGTATCAATTTGGGGAGAATTGACATCATGATTATGTTAACTCTTCGAACCCATTAACATGGTAGCTCTCTCCATTTATTTAGCTCTTATTTTGTTTTCATTAACACTTTGTAGTTTTTGGTCTAAAAGTCATATATATGTTTTATGTTATATTTACACATAAATAGTATATTTAAGCAATGTAAGTGGTATTTTTTAGCGTTCAAATGCTCACTACTAGTATATGGAAATACAGTTGAATTTTATATGTTTATCTCATGTCCTGAAACCTTGTTCAACTCATTTATTATTTTTATTTCTTTGAACTTATGTTGTCAAATCCTTAGGATTCACTACATAGACACTCATGTCCGCAAATTAGGACAGTATTTTTCTTCTTTTCTGACCTGTGTGCTTTTAATCTACTTTTCTTGCTTTATTGCACTGGCGATGAACTTAGAACACTATGGTTGAGTAAGACTGCAAGGATGGGTATTCTCACATGCTTCATGATCTTAAAGAGAAACAGTCTTTCACCATTAAGTGTAATGTTTGCTGTAGTTGTTTTATATATACTCCTTAACAAATTGAGAAAGTTCCCATCCTTCTTATTTTTTCTGAAAGTTTTTATCATGAGCAGATGTTGAATTTTATCAAACACTTGTTCCCCCTACATCAATTAATATAATCGAGCGGTTTTTCTTCTTTTAATATGGTGGATCACATTGCTTGGTTTCAAATAATTTAAACAGTCTTATATTCCAGTCTTATATACCACTTGGTCATGATGTACAATTATTTTTATATGTTGTTGACTTCTGCTTGCTAATACTTTAATAAGGATGTTCATCTGTAAGGATCTGTAATCATGAGGCGTAGTATCTGTAGCTTACCCTTTTTGGCTATCTTTCTCTGATTTGGCTTATACTAACCTTATACTATAAATTGGGAATTATCCCCTTCTGTTCTATTCCCTTGAAGAGAGATTATGTGGAATTGGTGTTAATTCTTGCCTAAGTGTTTGTTAGATTCACCAGTTAAGCCATACAGACTTGAAGATTTCTTTTTTGAAAGGTTTTAAATTACAATTTTGATTTCCTTAATCATCCTAGGGCTATTTGAATTATCTGCATCATACTGAATGCATTATGATCATCTATGTTTTTTGAGGCGTTGGTCCATTTCATTTTAGCTGTCACATGTCTGTGTTTAGAGTTTCTAGTGATCCCCCTTGATGTCCGCATGTTCTTTGGTGATATCCCTGCTTCATTCATTCATTCACACATTCCTTATTCATTCATTTGGTAACTTGTATTTTCTCTGGCTCTTTTTCTTTTCTGGTCTTCATAGAAATTTTTCAGTGTAACTATCTTTAAAAAAAAAAAAAACAACTCTTAAAAGTTGTTTTTTGGTTTTCAACGTCATTGACTTCTAGTTTTAACTTTCCTATTTCTCCCCCGCCCCCTTTTTTCCCACTCACTCTTCCTTTTTGAGGATCTTGAGTCAGGAGTTTAAATCATTTTGAATTAAATTAAATCAATTTAAATTAATTGATTTGAGTTCAAAGTATGTTTTGTTTTCCTTTGAGATTTCTTCTTTGACCATGGATTATTTACTAGTTGTTTAATTTCTAAGTGTTTGAAGATTTTCCTATTATCTCTTTGCTATTAATTTCTAATTCGATTCTACTATAGCCAAAGAACTATAACCCTGTGTGATTTCTTTTAACTTCGCTGAGGTTTGTATTGTGACCCTAATGATTATCATGCATAGTCACTTGAAAGAATGTACATTGTGCTGTTGCTGGGTGGGCTCTATCTGCGTCAACTACGTTCTGTAGTTTGATGGGATTGTTGAGTCCTTCTACACCCTTGCTAATTCTACATCTAGTTGTTCTATCAATTATTGAGACAGGGGTGGTAAAGTCCCCAACTATAATTGTAGATTCATCTATTTATTCTTTAATTTCTACCAGTTTTTGCTTTATATATCTTCAAGTTCTGTTGTTGGGTCAGTGTCTACAAATTCTAAATCTTTTGGGAATTGATACCTTTAGTATTACACAAAGGCCCTCTCTGCCTCTGATAACTTTTTTACTCTGGTCTACCTTATTTGATATTAATATAGATACTTCTGCTCTTTTTGATTAACATTTGCCTGACCTGTTTTTCCATCCTTTAACTTTCAACATGCCTATCCTATCATATTTGAAGTAAGTTTCTTGTAGACAACACAGTCTGCTTGAATTGTCTGGGAGATGGCCAGTTCTTCAGGAACTTGAAGAGCTCCCAGCAGGCTCTAAGCCTGGGCTTAAGAACTACATAGGGATGCCCTATGTTTATAGAAAAATGGAGGAGGAAGGGAAACTGAGAGGCTTGGGATTGTGCCATTTTAGATAGGAGGGTCAAGGGGTGTCCTTGATGATTCAGGACCCTAACTTAAGCAGAGACCTAAGGAAAATAAACAAGTAGACCCTTTGGCTATAAGAAGGCGCCTTCCAGAAGGAAGGAAAAGCCAAACACAATGGCTGTGAGGCGAGAGACACAACTGGTTTGGCATGATCGGATAACTGGGGTGCAGAGATTCAACAAGCAGGGCAGCCAGCAATGAGACGACTTAAGGTCTTGAAAGTCTGACAAAGATTTTGTATTTTTACACTGAAGGACAGTCATGGCAGGATTAAGTAGATGGGCATATTCTGCTTTCATTATTTTAATAACAGTTTATCGACCTATAATTCACCTAGCGTACAATTCATGCGTTGCAGTGTTTTCAGAATACTCAAAAAGTTGTGTAATCATTGCTATCATCAATTTTAGAAAATTTTCATCATCCCCCAAAGAAAACTCATTCTGGTGAAATGTTTGTTTTTCTTAAAACTTGTGATTTAGAAAAAAATAATCATATTTTAAGTTATATCTACTTACATTTACAATGTGAAGAAATGCAAAGAAAAATAGTAAATGGCCATAACACAGAGAATGCATGGTTATGGCAAATTCAAAAAATTGAATGCAAAGATCTGAAATTTGGGAAGAGGAGAGATGGCAAAAGAAGACCCCAGAAAGGGTACAGCGCTCCTTCCTATCCATGCTCCCCCATGCTGCCCCATTCCCATAAACCCCTAGAGCAAGTTATTTCCAAAGGACCCTCCAGGCTGTGCTGAAACTTTCTTTCATGTCCTTTCAAGGTCAGAGACCTGACCTTGAGTCAGCCTAACAATCAGCCTCACCAAAGGTTCCAGTCTGGGTAGTGTCAGAAAACCCTGGGTGGAGGATGAGGTCCTGAAGGGAGCACTTTGAGGACCATGGAGGCCTGACTGTGGGAAGATGGGGTCCCGCAAACCAGAAAAACCATTCTGGGGCTCTTGGACCAGCTGACATCATAGAGATTCTAGCCTATTTTCCAAAGGCTGAATGGAAGCAGCTGGGACCGTGGCTATTACACCCAGGGCCTCTGGACTGGATCCCTTCTTCTGGAACCAGCTGAGATATTTATTTCAGTATTAGAGTAGATGTTTCACTCTGGTGGCACAAATAACAACAACAATAATCTAACAGCCTTTTTGAGTCACACAGCTAATATAATGTCATTATGGTTATCATCCTCCTCATGTCAAGCACACACATACTGGGCAGTGCTAGCACTGTTTCCAGTACTTCACGTGTATTAACTCATGAAGTCATCCTCACACTGCTCTATCTGCATTACCTTTTGGAGTCTGCCATCTTGCAGCCAACAAAGCTATATTCGAATTCTCGCTGGAACACTTCCTTGTCGCACATCCTGAGGCAAGAGGTTAAACACCACTGAACCTCAGCTTTCTTTTCTTTTCTTTTTTTTTTTTTTTTTGGGACCCTCGCCGGCGGCTGTGGAACGAACCGGTGCTGCAGAGGCTGCGGGCAGCCTCGCAGCCTAGTGCTCAACTGCTGCACCACCAGGGGAGGCCCAACTTCAGCTTTCTCATCTGAAATTGGAGCAAACATCCTTTGTAACTCATAGGGGCATTAGCAGGATCTGTAGGCAAGGCTGTAGTAGGGAAGTGTTCAACAGTTGTTATTATTTCGCTGGTGGCAGACCCTGCTAACCTATGTGCATCCCACATGCTCCTTTTACGGGGCGATGGGCTCTGTCCCCACTCAGAGCTGGGGATCTATATCCCCACTTTTAGAAAGTGGCAGAATTGATGCAATGTGACTTCCAAGGTTAAACCATAAAAAGGATACGGCTTTTGCCTGATTCTCTCACTCTTGGGCACTCGCCCTTGATCCCCAGTGACCACATTTGAAGTTCAAACTAAAAGAAGCAGAAAAATCACACCTAGAGAAAGCAAAGCTCCCAGCAGCCAGCCAGCAACAGCTCGCTACCTGCAGCGGAGCGAATGAGCCTTCAGACCCCCCCAGCCCCCGACCTTGGGCTGTTTCAGCTGAGGTCTCAGGTGAGTGGAGCAGAGACAAGACCGCTCCTGTCCAAACTTCTGACCCACAGAGCCCACGAGCATGATAAATGGTTGTTTCGTACCATTACTTTCTGGAACAACTTGTTACCCAGCAATAGACCACTATCACTGCCACTATTACTTTTCTCCCCTGCCCAAGGGCTTCCCACAAGAGGAGAGTCAGTTAGACATGTGGCCGGAGAAAAGGACTTCAAACACTGCAGGGGAAAAGTGGCACCAGGGCTGGATCCACGGGCCCCTTTTCTGGTTTTTCCTCCTTTAAATTGAAAAGGAAGGAGAGTACAGGGGGATTCTTAAAGATCCTCCACAGCCAATGGATGGTTTGACAACCATTTATTTTAATTCCTATTGGACAGAGGAGGAGACTGAAGCTCAGAGAGATTAGGACATTTGTCCAACGTCACATAGCTAGTGGATGATAGAGCTGAAATTCCAATGAAATTCCAATGAAATTCCACCACTAACCGTCATTTTTGGTAGCAAAGGACAGTCTACGGAAAGTGTACAAATAAATGAATTATAGTCATCAGCCCAGTTGTTAGGGGCTTGCTACGTGCCAAGCACTGTGTGGGACACTTACATGAATGATGGGGTCCTGCCTAGTTCAACCCCACGTCCTACCAGCCTCCCCTCAATCACTGTGTGCCGCCCCGTGGTGACGTTCGTTGTGCAACTTGAATTGCGTTGGCTGCTCCCTCTACCTGTGAATCTCTTTCTGCTACTTCCCTGCCACCCCGCAGCCGGTTCCTTCTCCTCACTCAGGTCTTGGCTCCATCAGAGGGGCCTCCATAACCACCTCACCGGAGGAAGCACGGCCTTTTCAATTCTACACCACTCGCTCTGTGTAAAATCTCCTGATTCGTTCTCTTCACAATGTGATTCACTGTCTGAAATGATTCTCCATTAGATTAAACTCTACAAGGTCCAAATTATCCCCTGCCACATTCCCAGGGGCTGGGACATAGCAGAGATTCAATTGATACTGAGTAATCGAACGTGCTCTCTATCATTGCATTTTATTATTATGAACGTCCAGCAAAATCTGGAACATCACTCATTCAACAAATATTAATTCAGCAGCTACTATGTGCCAGGCGTGGTCCTGGTGCGGGCGATAAGACAAGCCTCTGCTCTCACAGATCTCCCATCGTGGTACAGGGAGTCCTCAAGCCACGGGCCCTGTTGGTGTGACTTTAAGCAAAATGATATAAAACAAAACCAATTTTACTGCAGGTTAATTCATATAAACAGGAGTTAAGTCCTGACAGCATGCTTCTGGCCACAAAAACATCAAACTTATATAAAAAGACCCAAAACACTGCTAGCATCCACAATCATTTATATGTATTCATTCACCCATTTCCCAAGCAGCTTATTCTGGGTCAAGGTAGGGGTCAGGAACCTACCCTGCAGCTCAGGGTGCAAGGTGGGACCCACCCTGGGGACCTTCCATCTCAGGGCACATCCCACCCACCCCCCTCACCCAGCCTGGTACGACTGGCACCTGCCGATGACCCGCACGTGCACATCTCCAGGGGATGGGGAGACACCAGTGTTCCTGGAGGAAACCCACGCAGACTGGGGAGGAGGTGCAAACTCCCTCAGACGGTGGACCCCAGGGAGTGTTTTCGTTTTTTTCTCCCCTACACTATAAGAAACAACATTGACTGAAATGTTACTCAAGAGCCTGCTGTATTCTTTAATAAGGTAAATGAGTGAAATACATAGTGTATCTCAAGACAAATAAGGCCAGGGAGAGAGTGTGCAGGGAGCGCTGGCACAGTCTCTCCTCCCCCTCCACAGAAAGGGCTCAGTGCCCCCCTTCACCCCCCCTTACCCCCCACCCCCAACCCCCACTGAGCCCTGCACCAATGTCAGCATCTTTCAGTGTGACAGTTCGGTCAAGGTCTCTGCAGCTCCAAGAGCAATATTGGCTTTGAAGCAGGTCCCAGCAAGTGGGCCTCCGGCTGGGGTTGGGATCAGTCACCCGTTTAGATACCCTGGAGGGGGGCATCCAGCAGCTCGGCCTCGCAGGGCCTTTCCTCACTGTGGCAAGGGGGCAAGCCCGGGACTTTCCTGGCCTGGAGCTTCGACTAACTTCGGGTTCTGGGTCATCTCCTACCCCCTCTCGCAGGCAGAGTAAAGGTTTACAAACATGACGAGGTCTTTGATCGGAACCAGTCCCCTAGGGTTCTGACTGTTTTTTGTTCCAAGCTGCAGGCCAGGACCACACTCTGCTATGCCTCCAGCAGAGACAACTGTGGGTAGGTGGAGGAGGGGTTGTGTGTGGGGGGTGAAGGGCTGGGTAGAGGAAGGGCAGCATTGGGAAAAAGATTCATGTGGCTCCTTGATTTTCTTTCCAGTGAGCAGGCTGGGCTCGTAGGAGGGAATTCAACTCAATAAATGTTTATGGAGCACCTATTACTCCAGGCACATTACAGATGCTGGGGCTAGAGCAGTGGTGCAAACAAGGCCCTGCCTGGGAAGACAGAAAGCAAAGGAACAAGTGAAGAGGAAGGGCAGCAGGTGGGGTGAAGCGGCCAAAGATAAAGCTGGGGAGGTGGATGGACAGCTGGGGCTGGGAGTGTTACCTTTATAGGGGCTGCTCTTAGGAGGCATTTCAGACAAAGCAATGTTGGCAAAGGCACCAAGGAAGTGAGGGAGGCAGTCGTGTGATCTATGGGGAACAGTGTTGCAAACAAAGGGAACAGAAAGTACAAAGGCCCTGAGGTAGGAGCACCACCAGCTGTTGGGGGAACAGGGTGGCTGACCCAAAGTGAGCATGCCAGGGCACAGTGATAGCACAGGCCTCACGAAAGTAAGAATGTTGGGTAAGGGCAGGTGGGTCTGTTGGCCCTGAGTGAGGTAGAAACACAGGAATGTTTTAAACAGAGAAATTGTTATACAGCAACCCCGATATTAAACGGGTTCCTGGCTGTGGGTCCTCACCCGCGCGCTTTAAAGGGACTTTTGAATACTCTACTACAGACACACACAAAAGGGTTAATAAAAGGTTTATTTACAAGAGAAAAAGAAATAAGGAAAATGTACAACTCAGGGAGAAAATAGGGAAATAAAGTCTTTAATGCGTCCTACCCGATCCGACGACCTGGAAACCCAAAGTCACTCTCAGAGCTGGCCGGACGCTCCGAGCTGGCCGAGAGCCCCAAAATGGAGAGCCCCCAAAGCCCACGTGTCTGCCTTTTGTATCCACCTGGCTGCTTAACCCCACCCTCAGGTCCCAGCCACCTTCCTTTTGGTGGTGATGGGATTTGGAGTTCCCAGTGTCTTTGGCTTTGACCTGGGGTGGGGGTGGAGTCCACAAAGCCTATATGGAATTTGCTTTGGGACATCCTTTTTCCCCCTAACAAAATGACATGATCTGAATTGAGATTAAATAGGATTCTCCAAGATGCTGAGTGGAAAGCAAGACTGTGGGGGGATGAGGGCAGAAGCAGGGATACCAAGGAGGCAGCTGGAAGGATTTAAGCAAAAGATCACTTGCCTAAGCCAGAGGGTGGCGATGAGGAGGTAGTGGGCGGTTCTAATCCCATATTCACAACACACCAACAGCACACCTATCATAAGCCTGCGTGCTGCCGGAAGAAGCCTACGATCCACATGCACCTGGTAACCAGCACTGGGTTCCAGAGATTTCCTTTAGAGATGGAAAGGAGATGATACCACCTGGAGATGATACCACCTTATTTTTAGGGGTTGCAAATTCAAGTGCCTACTGACACAAGCAGCTTAAGGGTGAAGGGGTCTGAGAGTAATAAACACCTCCCTTTCATTTGAAAATCTATAAAGGAACAGAAGAAAAAGCGTGATGATGAATCCAGAAGGAATAGGGAAGGATAGGGATTGGGGTGACTTGGACCAGTTTGAGCTGGTTGGAACTGGTTCTAATCAGCCAGATCTGGTTGAAGCCAGTCTGAACTAGTGGGAACCGGTTTGCTTCTGTCTGAACCAGTGATAACTGGTTTGATCTGGTTGGAACTGCTCTGAACCAACTAACTGGTTTGATCCTGCTGGATAGTTTGAGTCAGCTGGAACTGGTTTGATCTGGCTGAAATCAGTTTTGAGCTGGTTGGAACTGGTTTGAGCCAGTTGAACCACTTCCCCTCTCTCTTTCTTGCTTCCTTCCCTTGTGTAGGGGTTTATCCCAAGGGTCTACCTTACTAAACATTCTACATACTCAACCACATCTCAGCATCTGCTTCCTGAGGATTCTGACCCAGGACAGTGCTTCACAGCAGCTCCCCCAGTCAGGCACCATTTTCCAGAGGACACTCAGGTTCAGAGGTGCTGGGTGGAGGGGTGGCCCATGTCAATACGGAAATGTGGGATGGGGAGCCACCACACTTCTGAACAGAGAAGTAGCAGAATGTGGCTATGACAGTGGGACTGCTGAGTGAAGAATGCAGGGCCCAAAAGAGAGGCGGAAGGAGAGGTGGGGGAACCTCCCACAACAGCACCGTCTGGAGAAAGAAGCAGGGGGGCCTCCGAGATGGCAGCAGTTTCTTCGGGCTCCAGCAGAGCCAAGATGCTCAGTAAATACCCAGTGAGTGAATGAGTGATGAAGTGAAAGAAGGAATGACAAGACTAAGACAGGAGAGGACTAGACACACCCACGTCTGCCCTTCGGCTACATCCCGTGTGATTAACTTGGCGCTCCCCACATAGGGCTAGTCAGTTAAGGTGTAGAGTAAATAAATGATCAGGTTGCAAGGAGAGAGCACAAGGAGGGGGGGAAGAGAGAGGGGAAGGAGGGTGGAGAGCAGACAGACAGAAGTGCAGGAGGAAAGGAAGGAAAGTGGCTCATTGACTCCTTTGCAGAGAACGACAGTGACTGGCGCCCTCTAGTGGCAAGAGAGCGCCACTCCTCTAGGTTGGGAGAAAAGGGAATTCCGTCCTTTGGACACGCAGAGCCCAGAATTCAGGACACAAGGGAAGGTCCCAGTTTTCAAAGGCATCCTGGGACATCCTGGCCCTTGCAAGAACATGAGTTCCCAGGGTCGGGTTCCAGCTGTCAGCAACAGCTGGGTTAAGACTGGGGTGAGGTAAGTGCGGCACTTGCCTGGAGCACAAACTTAAGGGGGTATCTAATTACTGAAGGAGACAGTATTTTTAGTTTTAAAAATCAAATTGGCAAACTATGGCCTCCAAACCACCGTTTTTATAAATAAAATTTTATTGGCACCAGACCAGAGTTCCCTTCTTAGTTTACAGCAGTGATTATCGTCCACGTGCAGGTGCCCCCAAATCCCAGTGCTCCAAAAGGAATATATTTTACATCAGAACCAGGGCATATCCTGATCCCCATATACATCTGAAACAAGTTCCATGAGGCAGTATTTATACTACCACCTGTAAAGAATTCTGATGATTCTAGTTTCTAGTTCATTTTAAAAATGCTGGTCACATCCCACTATGTAGATTTTATGAGGATAATCATAGACACCCCAAAAAAAGCTGGGTTAGAGGACTACCGCAGGCCTGCTGTCACCCATGAGACTTTGTCCTTGTCTTACCAGGACTGAAAAAAAGGGTGTTCTCATTACATGGTTCAGTGCTTTTTAAAGTCATGTTCAGATACCTGGATACACATGCCCCAGTGAGGAAGCCGGCCCTGGTCTGTTCCCCGGCTCTGCCTACCACATCCCTCATGTACACGTGAGTGCCCGCGCAGCCGACCGCAGAGGATAATGACCCGTTACAAGCATGGTCACAGACAGCACTCAAGAGCAGCGCAACGCCTTTATTTAGGGCTCCGGGGCTTGCAGCATTCCTGCACGCGCACTTCCCGCGAACAGCTCGACTGCCCGCGGTTGCCCCACACGCCTCTACCCCACCATGGACCGCTTCCTTCCTCTCAGGCGCACTTCATCGAGTTTTTTGAGCACTGGCTGGGCCTTTTTGGAGGCGGTGGAGTAGCTCTTCAGAAAAGCTTCAAAAACAGTCTCGGAGTTGGGATGGGTACTGAGGAAGGCTTTCTCCAGCACATAGAGGTCCACTCCCTTATCTTCTGGAAGGGCTGAGATGTAACTCAGCCCAAAGTCTATGAGCACGATGTTCAGCTGTTCCAGGGGGGGTTTCAGGAGCATGTTTGAGGTAGTGAGATCACCGTGAATGAGGTCTTCGTCATGCATTCGAGCCAAAACCTGCCCAACAGTCCTGGCTAAGCCAAAGAGATTCTGGGGTTTTTTTTCAGTCTCCATTGTGGATTGAATATAATCCCGAACAGTCACTGAGCCTTTGATTTCTTCCATGTATATGCAGTTGGAAACATAGTCCACAAAAAAGACAACAGGGGCAGCTATTCCTGCAATCAAGACATAAGAGTTACACAAAGAGAAAAAACACTTATCCAGCTTTCTCTCAGAGGCTTGTATTTACAGATGAGTAATAGCAACAACCTTGAGCTGAGCTCCAGGGCTGGCTGGAAAATGAAAACAGAGAGGAAGGAGAGACTTCCTGGAGGCAGGACGCCTTAAAGAAACTGCATCCTGGCCCAGGACCCCTATTACAAACAAAGCCTTTTCTAATTGGTCTCAATGGATGGGACCTTCATTTGGGCCTCTCGCCACTGTAAGAATATTTTTACTTCTTTTGCTCTTTGCCCCTTGTTTCCTGAACCACTCAGTCAGTCCCCTTTGTCTCCAAAAGGCTGCAGAATTGCAGGCATGTCAAGTCCATGGGACTAGTTTACAGGCTGGTGATCTTGGGTCTCCTCACTCATGGGGGTCCTAGTAGTTACTCTCATCCTCCTAGTGGTGGGGTCTTGTCTGTTCACTCTTGATATCTGCATTCAACAACTGCACGTTAAAAATGACATTACAAACACCTGCACCCCTATGTTTATAGCAGCACTATTTACAATAGCTAAGCTTTGGAAACAGCCCAAATGCCCAAAAATAGATGACTGGATCAAGAAGATGTGGTACATATATACCATGGAATATTACTCAGCATTCAAAAAAGATAAACACATGCAATTTGCAGCAACATGGATGGCGCAGGAAGGGATCATGCTCAGCGAAATAAGCCAAAAAGAAAAAGAAAAATACCGGATGGTCTCACTCATAGCAGGAATCTAGAAAACTTAAATAAGGGACCAGGAAAATGAATAACTATAAGAAAGTGAAAATCAAAATCAACAAAAAACTATGAACCAGAGACACTTTTTGGGGGGTGGGGGGCGGGAGGGGAGGGATTGGGGTCAGAATGGGGGGTTTGCAATTGTATGGGGGAATATAAAAATAAAATTTATTATTTAAAAAAAAAAATGACATTACAGGACTTTCAATCTGTCCCAAACCTGGAGCCCTATGTGTCCCTCATGCTGAAACAGAATCTCCCTCTACACACACACACACACACACACACACACACACACACACACACACATATTCTTAAGAACCCAAGGTGCAATTTTCTCTTCGATCTACTCTTTGTTAAAGGTGTACTATCACTTGCAATAGAAGCCTCACTTCTAACTCACCTGCATGACATCCTTCTAGTGCAGGAAAAGAGAGGGTTCTACTTCCATCTCCTTTATTAGCTGTATACCCATAAACATTAACTCCTCTAAGCCTCCATTTCTGCTTCTATAACATGAATACAATAACTCCAATAGTTTGATGAATCAGTGAATCTTTACTGAATGTCAATCATGCTCAGGATGCTTTTCTAGATACTGGAAACATAATTGGGGATACGGAGGAAAACAGGCAGCCATGATCCCTACTTAATAAACTTATATCCCAGAGAGGTGAAACAGAAAATATGAACACAACTTAAGTCCGAGCAACAGGGAGATGTGTCTGCTTACTCGATACTGACCTTCCTCCAGATTTCCAGCAAAAGCACTAATGAAAGGAAGGTAGGAAGTATTAGAGTACAAAGTCGGTGTCTGAGTCAGAGGGATATGGGCTGAGAGTCAGGCTAAGTCACCTACTCACTGTAACCTTATGGAAGTGATTTTCAACTTCAGCCTCAGTTTCTCCTATGAGGTCGAGATTGAGGGTTATGGTGCATGTATTCCGCAGTTACTAAGCACTAAATGCCAATCACACTTTCAAACATAATAATGGCATACAAAGACCCTTCTATCTACCGGATCACGGCTTCCTGAGGCAGGGGCACTGCTACTGTGACTTTCCTTTATAGGTGAGGAAAACTGCAGCGAGTGGCTACATATGAAGCAGCAGTCAGTGTCTGAACCCAGTGAAGCTGACTTCTGGGCAAATACTTGTTATGACATCTGCTCAAGAGTGATAATGAAGAGCTAATGATCAAAAATTGAGATGGTGCAAACGTAGAAACCGAGGCTCAGGTTAAATAACATGCTCAACGGGAAGCAACAGCGGCAGGCCTGGAAGTGAGCCTGGTCCCAAGACTCCATGACCAATGAGCGTAGCTGTCAGGCCAAGCAGCTTTTTAAGAGTTAATTAAGAGAGGTGTGAAAGAACGACATTTTTGGACCTTCCTGGTGGTGCACGGGGTTAAGACGCAACCTTTGAAGCTGTCTGCAGCCTCGGCAGCACGAGTTCGATCCCCAGTCAGGCAGCTACCCACATGGCGCGGCAGACCTCTCCTGTCTTGCCCGCTGCTCCCCTCAGCAGTGTATTTCAGTCAATCTGCCTGTTCTGTTCCCCTCTCTGTCTCTGGTGAATCCTCTCACCCACCACACCTCTAGCCTGTACCCCAGCTCTTGTATGCATAAATAAATCTTTAAAAAAAATGACACTTCTCGGTGGAAAGCCACGGAGAAGGTCCAAATAGAGAAACTGAGGCAAATCGAGGCACGGAGTTCAGGTCCCGGGGCCTCCGGGTGCCCCCACCGCGCCCCCGAGCGGGGCGGCGGTACCCGCGTCACTGGGGAGGCCCCACGCTCCGGAGCAGCGCCCCCTCACCTGCGCGGCGGCAGCGGAGCAGCGCCCGGGCCTCCTGCACCGTCCGTCGCCGGCCGAGCCGCGCCTCCAGCGCCGGGTGCCGGTAGCCCTTGGGGAAGCGGTGCTTCACCACGGCCGCGCGGCCCTGGAAGCGGCCGCGGAACACGCGCGCCTCGGCGCCCTGCTTCACCAGCTCCAGACCGCTCAAAAAGCGGCTGTTTCGCTCCCGGGCCGCGGCCAGTGCCTCGGCCTCCAACGCCTGCTCCTCGTTCTTCTCAGTCACAGAAGCGCCGGTCGCCGCCATGATTGCGTCGCCGCGCCGCCGCTCGGGCACGCTCGGCTCTCTCCGGAAGCTGTTGGCTCTCTCCGGAAGCTGTCGGCTCTCTCCGGAAGCTGTCGGCTCTCTCCGGAAGCTGTCGGTGCGGCTTCGGCCCGCTCCGGAACTGCTCGGCCCCTTTCGACACTTCCGCCATGTAGAAGAGGTCCCGCCTCCCAAACTCTCCGCTCTTTCAGCACCGAAGACTTCTGGGGCCCCGCCTCCCAGCTCTTCGGCTATCTCCGTAAACCCTCGGTAGTTCTCGGCTAACAGCGCTTTGCTTGTGGAAGCTCACGGTGACTGGCGCGACTGGTGTTGATGAGCCCCGCCTCCTAAATCTCTGGCTCTTTTAGGAAAGTTTTGGTGATGAGAAAATATATTATTGAGCAAATGAATAGAATGAAGATTCCAGCAGAACTTCCAGCCCAGGTGCAATGAACATTCCAATGCAGGCAACATCAACAAGTTTGCTTCCTTGCAGCTCCTTCCCTTTCAAGATTCATGGCCAGGGCCTCGGCGCTCTTATCTACGAGGCGGGGCAGTGTCTCTGAGGCCATCCCCAATGCCTGCATCTTTTCCCCCTTGCCTTGCCCGCCCCCCGCCCCCCCAAAGTCTGGAGACTTTGCTGTACATGTTTGTGCCTGCTGAAAACGATGTTATCAACACAACAGATATGGACACAGTTGTGTGTAAAAGGAGCCCTTGGTCTTTAAACCGGTGCTCAGACCTTCCGGGGCTACCCAGGTCTGGGACCTCATGCATGAGTAATAAAGCTTCTCCTGGCCTCGCCATTCCTGAAGTACCGCTTGTTCTTCCTCTGCCTGGGTGAAAGGCTAGAATTTATTTCTACAACGTTGGTGCCTCTTCAGAAAAACATTTTCGTAATCTTTGGTCTTTTCGGGGGTCTTGCTTGATCCTGAGGAGCTGAACCCCCAGAAGTTTTCCTAGTCTCTTGCTGCCTAAATTATGCCCATCCATAAAAGGCTAACACCAGGCAGATCTGTGCGTACCTAGATAATGCACCATGTGCCACCACCATCTTACTGCTGGGGTAATAATAGCTACAGCCTGTGGAGTGCAGTCAGGAATAACTGGGCTAAAATACAAAAACCATCTTCCAGGAAAAAAACAGTTGAAACTCAGAGGGTGGTAGGGATGGTGAGGCTGCAGAGGCCGTGGGATCCAGGAAAATTTTCCAGAGGAGACAGAACTAACTGAATTGGGAGAGATTAGCCAACAAACTTTTACTGTTTGCATCTGTTTTATCAATTGGAAAGCTAATACAGGCTATAACAATTTATACAATACAAAACTTTGCACACATGAAAACTCAGGTTGCCTATCAAATCACTAATCTGCCCCAGTGAATATTTACTAATTCATTCAGCAAACATACACTGAGTGAACACTAACTGTGCTAGATGCAGGGACATGCGCTATACAGAGAGGAAGGCGTCTTCCCTATTGTGTGTTGTCCAGGAGGAACCCTGGAGGCATGTCTCATTGTAGCAGCCCCTCCTTTATCCCATGCATTGACCACCAGTGCTCAGACTAGGAGCAAGGCAGTTCACAAGAACCTGACTTTACTATCACTGACAGGCTGTGTGTATTGTTACCATGTTACTTAAGGTACAGAATAAGCTGCTTAATAAACAAACCTAAAACTAGTGACTGAAATATGAGATGTTTATTCCTCTTACATCACAGTCCAGATCTGTCATCCTTAACTCATTGCTGTCTTCTCTGAATCTATTCTCCTCCCAACTCCAGCTGGCAAGAAGGAAGCCAGGGGTGAGGCAGTTTAGAACAAGCGGTTAAGGACTTGATCCAAAGTGCCACACTGACATCCACTCCCTCCTGTTTGTCAGAACTAAGCCACGTGATCCAAGCTGCAAAGGGGCCTGGAAGACATATTCTCTAGCAGGGCAGCCATGGACTTAGCTACAGCTTTGGAAGATGATGACAGTGGGGACAATTACTGGACCTCCATGGTTTGCTATTTTAAGCTGCAAGTAGCAGATTACCCAATTAGCTTAATTGGGGTAGATAAGCAATTCATTTATTGTTTATCTCACAGAATAGTATTTTAAGAGGTAGGGAGTCTCTGGTATCTTTCAGTCACTTTATGAAGGACCCAAGATCTTTCCACCTTCATGTGTAGATTCATTGTCTTCACCAGCCCCAGTATCTTGCTTTGGCCTTTACCCTTTTCATCTTATGGTTACAACATGGCCACTGAAGTTCCATGCGTCATAAGAAGACACAAAAAGAAGGCTGGTGCTCTCCCCTATTCACCTCTCTTTGTCTCAGACAAAACCCTGCTCTGGAGGTCCCTCTGCTCCCCATTAGACTTCCTAGGCAGGGCCTGGACTACCCCGGGCTCACCTGTCTTTACATTGGCTGTGCAGGAAGCTGGAACTGTGAGCATTTGGCATTTCAGCCTCTACAGCTGGAGACAGCTCTCTGAGCAAGGGGGAAGGAGCTGGCCGTAGCTGTGGGGGAGGCAGCCAGACATTTCTTCAAGTTTCAAATTCATCATCTTCAGAATGAGAATAAGTAATTTTACTTTCATAATTGCTTATAGAAATGAAAAAAGCGGTGCCTGGTGGAGAGCAGGTAATTTTCATAAGTTCATTTTCCTGCTCCATCATGGGACTCTCTTTGAAGTACTGAGGAAAGGCCTTTGGCCCAGGGTTGCTATGACATCACCCTCAGCTCTGCAGTCCCAGCCTCTCGTACACACACAGGGTTTCAAACGCCAGACCCTTTGTGTTTGCACAAGGTGGTTTCCAGCAGCTTTCCAGTCCAGACTCAGAGTTCAACCAGAACCAATTCTATTTATAACATCCAGTTTCTCAAGTTTGTGGCCCCATTATCACAATTGTTAGCATCCATATAACCATCTCTATGGTTACCAGGTCTGAACCCCTCCTTTGGAAAATACACTGTGCAAACAGACTGCCTATGGTCAGACTGGTTCTGGCTTCTATGGTAGGAAACCCAGTTTAAAACCTTTCAATGGGCCCCCATTGTGCTTAGAATAGAGACGCACATGGTCCTCCAGGGGACCCCTACATCTCCCTTCCACACTCGTTGCCCACTGTGTGTATTGCCCTTTTGCCCTGTGACCATCAAGCACATTTGCTTCCTCCTAGTTTCTCATTCTTATCAGACTCCTCTTGGCACAAGACTTTTGCACCAGCTTTTGCCCCACGCCAGAAGTGTTCTTTCCTCTCTTTGTTGCCTAGATCCATCTAGGCATCCCTCCATTCTCAGTTTAAATGTCACCTCCTCAGGGAGGACCTCCCTGACTTCTCAGAGAAGGGAAAATTCAACTTTCATAAGCTGCGGTGTCCCCTGGACCTCTCTCTTCTTCTGCATTGTTACAGAATCTGTTGTTTACTTGTGTGACTGTTTGATTAGTGGGAGGATTTGGTTCCATGCTGGCTGTTGCCTCCAGGCCACCCTCAATTTTTCCTCAGACAGGGGCCTTCACCAGAGAGAATGAGTGAGTGTCGGGAGCAGCTGAGCAAGAGGGAGACTGCTGTCTTTCATAACCTGACCTCTAAAAGGCCATTGTCACTTTTTCATTGCACTCTATTGATGAGAAAGGAATTGCTACATGCTTGGAGCTTGCCACCCTCAGGGGAAGCCACTTTTGAAGATGCCTACCAAAGTACCCTTAAAACTTTTCCTTTGTCATTTGGGGCAACAAAGGAAGACGGATTCTCTGTTTTCTAGAGATTCTGCAACAAGCACGCAGACATCCTCGTCCTCACGACTTCACGCAAGCCAGAGAGAACAAAGAATTTTGGAGCGTTCGTGCCTTTTTCCAGAACTTCTGAAGGTTGTCTCCCAGGACAGAAGAGCCCAGGTCTTGTGCCCGGCCTCCTGGTGGACAATTCCAGAATGTTGCAGATGAAGGAGGCCTCCTGGGACTCCTGTCCATGCCAGAAAGGCAGTTGGGTGTGACAGATCAGGGCCTGATTTCTCCAGAACTGGGGTGGGCTTCATGCCCAGCTCAGCTGTGGACTAGTGCGTGTCCTTGCACACTGTTTACGCATCTTACTTATTCTTTGTTTATTACACAAGCAAGTTACTTTACTCCCCCCCTTTGCCTCAGTAACGTTCATAAAATGGGAGTAAATTGTGATAGTCCCATCTTACTAGGCAGTTAGCAGTGAACTAGTACATGTAACATATTTCAAAGTTTGTAATTATTGTTCCATCATTTAAGTTATTGTTCCAGGATTTTGAAGACCAATTTCCTCCAAAACGTTGCACCTAGAAACAGCCATTTAATTATACTCATGGAATTTCTGGGTCAAGAATCTAGACTGGGAACAGTAGGGGTGGCTTGTCTCAACTCCACGAAGTCCAAGGCCTCACCTGCAAAGATCTGATGTCTGGAGGCTTGTTCTGAAACAGTGCTGGGCTGACATAAAGTCTGGATCCACCACTGACGCCTTCACACGTGGCCTTCTGTGTGTCTGGGGCTTCCCTACAGCATGGCAGCCTCCTAGAAGTCGGACCTCTTACCTGGACGCCTGGGGCTGCAGGTACCAGTGTCCCTGTGACCCAGGCTCGGCTGCCACCCCATGTCACTCTGCGTCCCCTACTGGTGAAATAATCACAGACCCACTTAGATTCAAGGGAAGAGACAGAGATCTTTGGACCATGTTTTCAACCTGCCCCAGCTATTATTCCTTGCAGAACTGTATGTGGGTTCCCTAGGCTTGGGCCTGGCTCTCTCCTGTTTGGCCTGTAGCACACCATTCGAGCTGCACGGGGCGTGCTGGCTGAGGCCCTTGGGTGCGTGTGCGGATGTGTGAACACTCCTAGGGAAGGTAGATAAGTCTGTGCCCACGTGAATGCCGAGCCTGCAGGGCTTTTGCCAACAAGTAAGAACTAGTGGGGGTGTCCCCAGCTGGGCTCCTTTCCAGAACTCCCAGTTCTGAAATCAAACCGCCCCCTAGTTCAACGTGGATGCCTACGGGGCACCTGAAAGGTCACCCTGCCGAAAGAGAGCTGAGATCTCTCCCCACCCCAAGCCGCTCCTCTCCCAGGATGTAGGTCCTTTTCCAGTCTGTCTGTCTCCCATCTGCCTACCTTTTTCTCCCTACTCCTATCACCTTAGTCCAAATGAACGCCACCTCTCACCTCCCAACAGCCTCCCCGGCGGGCCGCTTTCTGCCCTTGCTCCTTAGAACCCATGAGAACTCCCCGATGACTTCTCGTGTGACTTGGAATAAAATCCAATCCAATCCATTCCTTCCTGACATCTCAAGGCCTTACATGACCCAGCCCCCGCCATCCCCTCCCTCGGCCCAGCTCCCTCCACGGCTGTCAACCCTGTGCTCTGGCTTCCTTTCTGTTGTTCTTTACATTCCTGAGCTCAGTTCCAGCGCTGGGCTCTGGCCTCTGCTGCTCCTTCTGCCGGGAACTTCAGTTCTCAGCTCAGCTATCCCGTGCTCAGAGCGCCCTTCCCAGATCCGGAGTTAGAGCAGCTGCTTGGACCTGCCAACCTCCTCAGCCTGAACCCCTCACCCTGCCTTCATTCTCCGCCTGGCCTGTACCACCAGCTGCCGTTTTCTCTGGCTCTTTATTTGTTTCTCTTCTTCCTGAAGGAGAAAGTAAATTCCACAAAAAAAAAAAAAAAAAAAAAACCCTACCAAACAAACAAACAAAAAAAAACACACTCTTGTCGTGTTCTTCAGTCCAAGCCCAGGGCCCAGCACATGTGGACAGTGGGAGGTGCCCAAATCTAAGTGTCCAGTGAAGGGAAGTGACTCCAGGGGAGACTGAGTGGTCAGAGAGGGTGTGAGTGTCATGGTCAGTGTAGACGAGAGACAGAGAGAGACAGGGAGGGAGAGAGAGAGAGAGACAGAGAGAGAGAGATAGAGAGAGAGAGAGAGAGAGAGACAGAGACAGAGAGAGAGAGAGACAGACAGACAGAGAGAGAGAGAGAGACAGAGAAAGAGAGAGAGAAAGAGACAGAGAGAGAGAGAGAGAGAGAGAGCGCGCGAGCATGCGGGCAGCCTGCACTGGACAGTGGTCATTAGGACGTGTTCTTCCTGCAGGAAGGAGAGCTGATGGGGACCCCCACCCCACCCTCACCACCAGAGATGACAGCGGGGGGGGGGGAGCACCCCCGGAAGGATAGCAGGTGGGGACCCCCAGCCATCCCCGCGCCGGGCAGGGGGTGTTCCTGTCTCTCCATCCAGCCCCTGGACAGCCGGGGGCCAAGGCCGGTTGACGTGGCAGCGGCTCTACCCGCGGGCAGGCGGGAGGGAGGGACCGAGGCGAGAGGCGGGCCGGAAAGTTTGTGGGGCGGCCGAGGTGGGGAGGCCCTCGGGGGATGCGCGCAGCCCCCCAGCCGGCAGCCTCGCCGTCCCGCTCGCCATGGGTAAGTCTAACGTGGCCCCGCTCGGCCCGGGCCGGGCCCCATCAGCGCGCGCCCCGCGCCCTCCCCCATCAGATTCCGCCCACTCGGCGGCCGAGCCCGGACGGAGGCCCCGGCTGGGGGCTGGGAAGGAACTTGGGCGCACTTCCTTCCTCCCTCCTTCTGCCCCTCTCCTTTCTGCCCAGAAAAAGTGACCCGAGAGGGCTGGTTACTCGCTTTGAGTGCTTATGGGGTTCTCAGTCCCAGGCACGTGAAACGGATCCTATTTTGTACCTAAAGAAATAGACGCTGCATGAGCTCGGCAGCACATCTGCGCGCTGGGCACTGGTCTAGGCCCACGGCGCCTGCAGGACAAAACCGGCAAAAGCTGACCTGGACGTGATTCAGCAGAGAGACAGAAAAGATTTGAAGCTAGGATCGTGGGGGGAGTGGGCAATGGCGGTGCTGCTGCAGGGGCCCACGGTTTCTGTTTTTCTCTCTGCATTCAAAAGCCTCAATAAATGGACACAAATGCCCTTCGAGAACTGAGGTGCTCTGCGATACATAAAATAGAGTGGCGTGAGGGAGAGTGAAGGGGCAACTGGGCTTTGTATGTGAGCAGACAGGGCCTTTCCTGGAGTAGGAGGCACTGGAGCTGAGGCGCACAGAAGTGGGCTTGCCGAGACCTGGGAGAAGAGCATCCAGATGGCAGAACAGCAAGTGCAAAGGCCCTGAGGCAGTGGCCCAGCCAGGGACTGGAGTACAGTGGGCGAGGGAGAAGGGTAGGAAGGCAGTCAGGCAGGTGGGGCCAGAGTGTGCAGGGATTAGTAGACCTTGGTGAGAAATCTGGGTTTTATGCCAAATGTCATGGGAAACTAGAGAAGGGCTTTAAACTGGAGAGGGACTGAACTAAACTAAGCATGGCCTGAACTGTGTTTTAAAAAATCGCTCTGTGTTGTTTGATGGTGAATCGTGATAGCTAACTGGGGCTGTAAGGTAGACAGGCACATGAGGTGGGTATTACTGTTATCTCCGTTTATAGATGATGAGGTTCAGAGGGGTTAAACGAGCTGCCCAAGGTCACACAGCTCTGGAGAGGAAATCCCAGATAGAATTCCAGCACTCTGGCCCCAGTCTGCATCCCCAACGCCTGGACTGCTCATGGACGGGGTAATAGCACAACTGGAAAGCAGTTCCAGCTCAGAGACCATACTGTTAACTACCAAGGCACTGAGGGAAACTGAGGCCCAGAGAGGTCAAGGTGCTTCCATGGGTGTTCAGCCAGGCCCTGGCTGCTGGCACCTGCCCTTCCTATCCCTTTGTGCCCCCTAAGTTAATCCAGAGCTGCTTACCGAGCATCTACTATGGCAGAGCTGGGGTCCTCTATCACCGGGACTCGAATCTGCGCAGATGCATTTTCCAGTGGAAGCTGTGGGCGTCAGCTGCACCTCTGAACCCTTTGGCGTCGTTCCCTTTCACCTCCAGAGGAACCCAGGCAAAGGCAAACAAATTCTGTGCTTTCACTTGATTGCCTCCCTTGACCTGAAAGAACCTGCCCTCCTGGTATTAAATGCCAGAAACATAAGAAGGTGGGGAGAGGACTGGGGTGCTAGAAAGCACAGGCCCTGGGTGGCAGGATCTCCCCAGTGCTTACCGCTGGTCATGAACAGGAAGGACAAAGCCACCAGGGAGTGCTGGTAGAGGGCTATTTCCAGGGGTGGGGGCACTGGTGGGGGAAGAGAGGGGTGAGCAGAAAGTGGGGGGGGGGTGAATCTTCCACCCATGAAACTCCTCCCCCTGTAAAAAATGTTGCCTAACAGGGAAGGACAGAAGCACAGTAAGAAAGAACAGAGCAGGGCCTCCCTGGTGGCCCAAGGGGTTAAGTCGCAGCACTATGAAGCTATCTGCAGGCAGGGAGCTGACTTCATGGCGCAGCAGACCTCTCCTGTCTCACCTGCTGCTCCCCTCAGCAGTGTACTTCGGTCAGTCTGCCTGTTCTGTTCCCCACTCTGTCTCTGGTGAATCATCTCACCCCCGCACCTCTGGCCTGTACCCCAGTTCTTATATGTATACATAAATAAATCTTTTTTAAAAATAGAAAAAAAGAGAAAGAACAGAGCAAACTCTTGTACGCCAAGGTTTTAACATCTCCATGTGGAGTGGCTAACGGACTGTGGACTGTCAACCAGACTGCCTGGCTTTGAATCTCTGCTCAGCTGCTTGCTACTCTTGACCTTGGACAACTCATTCACCTCTTTGATCATGAGCTCACTCATTCATAAACAACACAAAAGCCCAGCTCATCAGTAGTCAGTAGTAAGAATTCAATGAGTTATTGCACATAAAGCACTCACAATAGTGCCTGCTCCAGAGAAAAGCCAAAACCTGGTAATGTAGTATTATAAACTCGTCAGGTCTGGGGTGGGAGTGGGTGAGATAGATACTAATGGTTTACTCTAGATGCTTCCAGAAGTATTTACATTTAAGTATGTGAATTAAAAATTAAGGGTAACTGGGCCTCCCTGGTGGCGCAAGGGGTTGAGACGCAACCTATGAAGCAATCCGCAGCCACTGCAGCATGAGTTCGATCCCCATCCAGGGAGCCACCCACATAGTGCAGCAGACCTCTCCTGTCTTGCCCACTGCTCCCCTCAGCAGTGTATTTCAGTCATTCTGCCTGTTTTGTTTCCCACTCTGTCTCTGGTGAATCCTCTCACCACCCCCACATCTCTGGCCTGTACCCCCAGTTCTTGTATGCATAAATAAATCTTTAAAAAAAATTAAGGGTAACCGCTATAACTGCCAACCAGTACGGTAGCCATTTCGACACATGTGGTTATTTTTACATTTACGTTAATTAAAATTAAATAAAATTTAAAATGTAGTTTGCAGTCACAACAGCCACCTTTTAAGTGCCTCATGTCCATATGCGCTGGTGACCATCATCGGACCCCTCTCATCACTGTCCTCGCGCCCTCCAAAGCCCCACGTGATCCCGTTCCTGCCTCCTCGACCCGCGCATCACCATCTTCTGTCAGTCTCACTGGGCTCCAGCACTCTGGAGAGTGCACTCTCTAGCCACATCAGCTCTGTGACTTACTTGCTGTGCAATCATGAGAAAGTTTCCAAATCTCTCTGTGCCTTGGAGAATGATGCTAACAATACTATGTTATAGTTATAGGGTTGTTGTAAGAACCAAAGGAAGAAATGCGTGTAAAGCTCTTAAAACAGGGTCTGGCATTTACTACTATATAAGGACTAGGCATTAATAGTAATAGTTATTGATCGGGCCTCCCTGGTGGTGCAAAGGGTTGGAGCACCACACTATGAAGCAATCCTCAGCCTGAGTTTGATCCCTGGCCAGCCAGGGAGCAACCCACATGGCGCAGCAGACCTCTCCTGACTCGCCCGCTGCTCCCCTCAGCAGTGTACTTCGGTCAGTCTGCCTGTTCTGTTCCCCTCTCTGTCTCTGGTGAATCCTCTCACCCCCCGCATCTCTGGCCTGCACCCCAGCTCTTGTATGCATAAATAAATAAATCTTAAAAAAAATAGTAATAGTTATTGTTCAAGTGCAGCCCAAACTGTCCTGCCTCAGAGCCTCTGTTTTCGCTCTCCGCTCTGTCTATTATGGTCTCCCAGATTTTTATGGCTTTCACCCTCACTTTACTCACATGTCTGCTCAAATTTTCTCTCTTCAGAGATCCCTTAGTGGGCTATCCTGTTCAAAATGGAACTCATCCTTCATGTCAGTCCCTTTTGCCCTCTATTTTTTTAATGATAACTATCACCACCTGAAGTCATATATTTATTTGTTCATCATATGCCTGTTGCTACTAAAATATCATGACCTTACATCCTGGGTCCTGTTGCCAACCCCAAGAACATTACCTGGCATGTTGTAGGTACTAGATAAATTTGTGAATGATTGGGTGGGTGGATGGGTGAATGGATGGATGACATTGAGGGATAGATGGATGCATATGGGGGGTGGGTGGAGGGATGGATGGATGGGTTAAGAGATGGAGGTTGGATGGATGGGTGGTCCAGCTAGGAACCATTCTGAACTCTGCCCATATCACTTTGTTTTCCAGGCCAGCCACCACCACTGCTGCTCCTATGTGCCTCTGTGTCTTTGCTGGGTGGCCTGACCTTTGGTTATGAACTGGCAGTCATATCAGGTGCCCTCCTGCCTTTACAACTTGACTTTGGACTAAGCTGCCTGGAGCAGGAGTTCTTAGTGGGCAGCTTGCTTCTGGGGGCTCTCCTCGCTTCACTGGTCGGGGGCTTCCTCATCGACCGCTACGGCAGGAAGCAAGCCATCCTCGGGAGCAACGCGGTGCTGCTTGTGGGCAGCCTGACCCTGGGCCTGGCTGGCTCCCTAGCCTGGCTGGTCCTGGGCCGCTCAGCGGTTGGCTTTGCCATCTCTCTCTCTTCCATGGCCTGTTGTATCTACGTGTCAGAACTGGTGGGACCACGGCAGCGGGGCGTGCTGGTGTCTCTTTATGAGACAGGCATCACTGTGGGCATCCTGCTGTCCTACGCACTCAACTACGCCCTGGCTGCTGACCCCTGGGGATGGAGGCATATGTTTGGCTGGGCAGCCGCACCCGCTCTCCTGCAGTCCCTCAGCCTCCTGTTTCTTCCTGCTAGTACAGTTGAGGCTGCAGCCCAGAAGGACCTCATCCCCCTGCAGGGAGGGGAGGCCCCCAGGCGGGGCCTGGGGAGACCAGGGTACTCCTTTCTGGACCTCTTCAGGGCACGGGATAACATGCGAGGACGAACCACAGTGGGGCTGGGGCTGGTGCTTTTCCAGCAGCTGACAGGGCAGCCCAACGTGCTGTGCTACGCCTCCACCATCTTCCGCTCCGTTGGCTTCCTCGGGGCGTCCTCAGCTGTGCTGGCCTCTGTGGGGCTTGGGGCAGTGAAGGTAGTGGCTACCTTGACCGCCATGGGGCTGGTGGACCGAGCTGGCCGCAGGGTCCTGTTGTTAGCTGGCTGTGCCCTCATGGCCCTGTCGGTCAGTGGCATAGGCCTCGTCAGCTTTGCCATGCCCATGGACACAGGCCCAAGTTGCCTGGCCACGCCCAATGTCACCAGGCTGTCAAGCCTCCCTGGGGACTCTGATCTGCCAAGGGAGGAGTCTCCACCTCTGCTGCCAACAACCAGTGGGAACCACAGGGAGCCAGTTTTGTCAACCTCTGAGCAAACCAAGTTCCACCCCATACCTGGGGACCCAGCAGCGCATCATCCCCTGTCAACCCTGAACACCGCCTCCCCTGCACCCCCTGCTCTTGCCCCAGAGCACGCCCTGTTGCATTGGGCTGCCCTCATCTGCATGATGGTTTTTGTGAGCGCCTTCTCCTTCGGGTTTGGACCAGGTAAGTGGGAGTTTTCTTGCAGAGACTCTAGAACCTTCTACCCCTCGTAGTGGGAAGCTTGGGGGCCACATCAGTCACGGGTAGTGGCTTGACATGATGCCAGTGAAGCTTACTCTTTAGGGCTCCTCCTTGCTTGAAGACTCCTCCGGAGGGAGAGGCCTAATTACATATGAGTTTTTTTTTTTAATGAGGGCCTCCAAATCATGTAAGCCTTTGGCTTCATGAAACCTGAATTTGCCCCATTCAAAGGGGTTTACTTGAAAGGAATGTAATGACTAGGGTGATCCAGAGGAGATTGGTTACCTTATAGGAATTCTTACAGCACTGTGGGCAAACAGCCCAGGAGAATTTAGGGTCAAGAGCCTGAAATTCCGCTGGGGTCACATGGTTGAGGGCAGCCTGCTGGATCAGGGATGCCAGGCCCCAGGTCCCTACGGCTGCCTAAGAGCCCTCTCTTCATTCCTGTCCTAGTGACCTGGCTGGTCCTCAGTGAGATCTACCCCACAGAGATCCGAGGGAGGGCCTTTGCCTTCTGCAACAGCTTCAACTGGGCTGCCAACCTCTTCATCAGCCTCTCCTTCCTCGACCTCATCGGTGAGTCCTCTGACCTCATTCCTTGCTGCGGTTCCTTCCTCATCCAGGAGCAGCTGCTTCCAGACTGAGCCAGGGTTCCTGTATTTGCTGAGTGACAAGTGACAGAAAATCCAGTACTAACCACTTTGTGAACCAAAGGGAATGTTTTTGTCTCAAATCACTAAGATGAGTGTGGTTGCTTCAGACAGGGCTGAGCCAGAGGCTGCAACAAAATTGCTGGCAGATTTCACTCCCCCGACTCTGCTGTGGCTGCATTCTCAGGCAGACCCACCTAGAGTGGCAAAGATGGCTGCCAGCTGACTTCTTCAGCTTGGCAGCCCTGTGGAAGGAGAGTGTCTCTTCCCCTGCGACTCACTCACATGGGCTTGGGACTGACTCTTACCGGCTCAGCGAGATCATCTGCTTATCCCTGAACCAACCACTGTGGCTGGAGGCCTGGAATATTCTGATGCCCAGGCCTGAGGTATATACCCATTCTGGAGCCAGGAGGTAGGCCTCAGCCATGGACTGAGAATGAGGGGGGTTCCCCAAAGGAAAATTGGGGTGCTGGTGTCAGAGAAAGGGAGAGGGGAGGCTGTGGAACAAACACAACAGAAGATATGACCAGAAAGCCTTCTGTGTCTTTCTAGGCCTGGTCAGGGAGGGGGCTGGCTTGACTGACATACTTGGGAGTAGAGGCTCCGTTCCCTCCACCCGGGAAGCCAGCCCTGATGGTTGTGGTGGAGGGAGGGGAACAGATTCTGGGTGAGGGAACAGAGGGTGTCTGGAGGCCTCAGTGTAGGCTCTGGCCCACCCTCCCCAAGGCCATTCTCTTCTCTGCAGCCCTGAGTCCCCATTCTAAAGCAGGAGAGCTCTCACATGTTTCCTGCTTATAGCCCCTAGCCCCCACTTGAAGCTCCAGGAAGAGGGGGCGCTGGTTTCGGGCCCTGTCCTGGATTGCTGAGGCTTGTGTCCTGTCTCCCAGACCAGAGCAGGCCAAATTGACTGAAACTCATTTCCTGAATGCAGTCACCGAATAACCAATTCATGGAGTTTTTGAGATTTTTTTTAAGCTGGGGTTTGCTAAGGCTGCACCCCCACACACATGCTGCTGCTGGCATTTTAGATTCGGGTGAGCGGGCTTTCCTGTAAATACAGGACGCCTTGGTGTGCTTGTGGATTTGGGTACCGGCCCCTTCCCTGCTCCCACCCATCCAGTCCTACTCCTGCTCTAAGGGACTTAGCCAGCAGCCTGCAGGTCATTCTGCAAACCGACCTTCTGGAGAATCTTCTATGAATGAACTGATATTCAGTGCTCAGCCTGGAAGCAGCCAGTTGGGTCCAGGCTGTGCCTCTGCCCACAGTCCCGCCCTCCTCCTCCCAGGCACCATCGGCCTGTCCTGGACCTTCCTGCTCTACGGGCTGACTGCTGTCCTCGGCCTGGGCTTCATCTATTTGTTTGTCCCTGAAACAAAAGGCCAGTCATTGGCAGAGATAGACCAGCAATTCCAGAAGAGACGGTAAGGGGGGCACGGTAAGGGGTGGGCGGGGAGGGGCGAAGAACAGTGTCATCAAACCCCCAAGCACTTTGCTTTAGGATTTCAGTTCTCGTACGTTCCCTTTTCTTGTGTCTTGCTCTCTTACTGCCTGGGCCCTGAGTTTCGCCCTGTCTTCATACATGAGCTGTTCTGCGTGAGTTGGCTTGTGTCTTCAAAGCAGTTTCCTCTACTTTAAACCCAACTCATGCAATTATGGAATCACAGGAATTAGAAAAGCAGAACCCCAAAACTACAGAATCGTAAGAGTCATAGAAGCTTGGAGAAACAAAATATTATAAGGATGACCTGGGAGAAACCAGGGTGGGGGGCTGGATGTCCCCCTTCCTAGCAGGAGAGTCACAGCTGCCCCGGATGACGGTGGTTGGGAGAACTGGCTGTAGGGGGCAACAGTAGACAGGGAGGCCAGGGGAACCGCTGGGTAGTCCAGGCAAGAGAAGACAGGAGGGTCAGGTAGGAGTGGGGGTGGAGTGGGGTGAGGGCCCCAGGGGCTGGGCCACTCCCATCTTCCCTGGGCCCTGCCACTCACCGATCCCACTCACTCTCGATTTGACAGGCTCACCCTGAGCTTTGGCCACAGGCAGAGCTCTGCTGGCGCCCAGTACAGCCGCATCGAGGTCTCTGCAGGCCCCTGAGGATGCCAGGTGCCCCGAGGATGCCGGAACCGTGGCCTTAGTAGCCCATCTCCAATGTCCTGCTTCCCTGGGCCTGGGGACACAAGCTCCAGGTGGTCCTTTGAGACTTACCCCTCCCCCAGAGGAACACGTGGTGCTGGGGAAAAGGGAGAAGAATGCGAAGACCTACATCTTCATTTTCAGTCTGACTCTGAAGGTCCCTGAGGCTCTGCCTTCTTGCCTCAGTTTCTCCAGTGACTGCATCGCTGCCTCACTTCACATCTGATGGAGTCTCCATTGCTCCCTGCACTACTCAAAGAGTCTCTAGGGCACCAGTGGTGACAGGAAGCTTCTCCATATTGCCCAGATGTCCAGCTGAAAACCCCATGCTCTGCTCACTTCCCTCTCTGGCGAGGGGGAAGTCTGCTGTTGGACTCGTGCATCTCAGTCTTGTTCAACCCTGGGTAAATATCACTGAAACTATTCATCATTCACCAGCCACTCAGACTAGTTGATGGGACACTTGAGTTCTAGTCCTAGTTTGGCCCTTGTCGTTACTGTGAAACAGGGGAAACTGGCCTCAGTTTCCCCCATAAGGGCAATGGGAGACCTGGACCAGGTGGTTCTGAATCTCTCTTCTGACACCAGTGAGCTGGGCTTCCCAATGCTGGCAGCGCAACACATGGTCAACATGGGCCCTGCTCTCCAGCTGCTTGTCATCCTTTTGGGGGATGGAAGACTTAATTAGGGGAGCAGAATTCTAGGGTGGTGTGCACAGAGATCCAAGAGCCATCAAGGTGCATGCAGGGAGCTCAGGCTGCGACCAGGCTCTGCAGAAAGGAGGTGTGTTTGGAGGCTGATCAAACCGGTTGTGGGTGTTGCCCCCACTTTTTCGGCAGCTGTTGACCTCCGGTAAGTATCAAGGCCAAGCCCCAGTTTCCACATCTGTAGGAGGGTGATGGTTATGCATGTGGGGGTGTATTTGATCCCCAACTCCCTCTAAGAGCTTCTCCAGCTGGTCCCATTCAGCTAGTCAGGGCCTGGGGGATTTCTGCTCACCCTCAACCCCCAGCTCCCCACCTTTGGACCCTGTAAAGGATCATCTCCCAAAGGTGAGTCAGATGGAGACATAGCAGGTAGCTCAGGCCAGCGGTTGCTAGAAGGGACCAGGCAGGAGGGATCTTGGGTTCTGGGAGGATGAAGAGTTAGAGTAAATCCAGGAGGACTGACAAAAGGTGCTTTGTCACCCATGCCTGCTTTTGGGGGTTGCCAAGCCCCTCAACTTCTCTCTTTTCTGGGTGCTTCCCTTACATCCCTGGTGGGGTGGAGTAGCCTGGGCAAGTCCTCACTAACGCAGGTAGGGAAATGACATCACAAAAGCAGGTTTTCGAATCACCATTTCCTTCAATGTCCTTGGGATGCTTTTTCCTTATCCACAAATATAACAAAACAACGCTGAACAAAAAGACATCATTCGCGGACCCATTGTACTGCCTTGTGAGAGCTGACTGTTACACATTCAGGATTTTTGCAAGCTCGTCATAAAACACACCCATCAAAAAATTAAACTATTTAAATTTAAAATCAAATAAATTATACTAAAAGCAGAGGTAATAAGTACTAAAAATATTTTACTATTAGCTGTGCTCCTGAGATTAAGTACATCCATTATAGCTTGGGAAGGACCAAAGGAGACAGCATTGCCTCCCTGTTCCACACTCGGTGACATCAAGGTGGGGGGACTGCGTTCCATGACATCACATTGGTCACTTGAAACTGGCCGTGGGAGAGTATTTATTCCACACAGATTGGGACACACCACACACGAGGGCTTGATTTATTGTTTTGCTGATTTTCCAGTATGAAGAACGTGAGGGATAAAATGTTAACCCATAATGCAAAATAAACTTAGAAGGATCAAGTCTGTAACTGTAACTTGTGAAAGACACAAAAAAATTCGAGGGGCTCTTCTTCCAGTATTCAAACCCTGTTATGTAATTCAACAAACAAGTTGCTCGTGCTGCTGCTGAGGGAGTTCGAGCTACATCTTCCGTGTTTTGCTTTGGATTTACTTGTTTCATAAGCAAAAATTTCAACCAGCATTTATGTACTAATTCTGTACTAATTCTGCCACGATGTGAAAGCAACTTTGTGCTGGGTCGTATTGTTATCAATCACTGTTTTGTAATCTAATTTTGTCAAACCATGGCTTTGTCTTGCATGCCAGACTTTGGCAAAAAATCAACAAAAACATTCTGTGAGAATTAATGGGCTCTGTGGAATTTACAATAGGGTATTTACAATAAAGTGTTATTATTTGCAAATTTAGAAATTTTGTGCAACAAACACACCATTTATCGCAGTAAAATTTACTCACACACACACACACACACACACACACTTTTGAAATTTGTGATCTTTCATGTAAACTGTATTTTTACCTCCTCTTGACGAAGATCCGGGCGCGCTGGGCCTGCATTCTGAAGTCCAGCCACTAGGTGGCGCAGAGTAGCCCCCGCTTCCTATAAGACCTGGATTGGCTGCAGATGCCACACAGCTCCTCATTCCAACAACCTAAAAAAAGTAGAAACAAGAAATTCTAGCAGCAGTTATTTCAAGTCAGCGTGATCTTGGAGTGTTGGTGAGATGGGAAAGTAGAGTTGCTCCCCATTTAGAAACTTTTATTATGTGAGTTCAGGCTCATGTGTCTTGTTGCTGTAATGAAAGGATTAGGTTAAGTTTAAAAAATCATTTAAAAGACATTTTTTCACTTTGCAAAAATAGCAAAACACTGACAAATGGAAGGATCAAAGATTAAAATTGCTCATGCCCAGCAGTGGCTCGCCACATTGTATGTCTAGTTACTTAATCTTTTGTCGATGATGATAAATCAAGTTAGTTAGAAATGTAGGTACCTTTCTGGAGAGAGCTATTTTTTTTACATCCTTGAGATCACACTGTACGTAAACTGTGGCATTTGCCTTTTTTAGATTATCGAGCATATGGCTTGAGGCTAAGCTCACATATAGATGTTAAGAATCATATCAGCAATTTCTCCCAGTGTCTGGCTTTTTCTTTACTTCTGAGTGTGTAGAAAATTGAATTATGTGTGTACCAAGTCAACATTCCAGTTTTCCTGGCAAAGACTGATCTGCCAGTGGAAACAGAGTGTTTTCATTTTCTTCCTTTCTTCTCCCTGTCATTCTTCGCTGTTCTGGTTTCTCTGTGCGCATATTTCTCCCTTGACTTGGCACCGTGTAGTTGCTAAGTTCTTCCAGATTTGGGGTCTCATGCCATCCCAAATCTCTGCGTTTGCTAGGCTGGGTCGGTAGTTACTGAGATGTGATCCAGCGAGCTCTGTCCGAGGCCATCTCGCCATTAGATGTGACTGACGGGGTGGGAGGCCTGACATCTGCCAGCTTCTCCACCATACTTCTGAGAAGTATCTTCACAGCACTTGGCGCAAAATAAGTTCTCACTACGCCCTTGATTGTTGAAACCTGCTCAGGGAGCTGTTGGCAGGAGATAGGCAATTATCACTCCCAATCAAGTCCTCAGTGCCCTCTTCACCGAGGTCTTCAGAGCTGAAAAGCACTAGAAGTCTTCTCACGCCCTTGTGCCCAGGGTCAGACCAGCTTTTCCTGGACTAAGTTTTTAAGACAATCCAAATGACACCCAGGGAGCACCTGAGCGATGCAGCTGTCCAGGGTCCCGCTGTCTCTAACCTGATCTGAAACCTCATTCTGTGCCACGTGAGAAGCCAAAACTCCCTGTTAAATAGTGGCATTTCACTGCTGTGTCTGCGAGTTGCTCTCATGGCTGCACTTTCCTGGATGTTGGCATCAGAGGGCACACTTACCCACTCTGTTTCCCTCTGTTCACACGCACCGGGACTGGTTCTCTACCGCCCTGTGTGATCACTGGGCAGATCCTGTGGCCTTTCCGCTCACTGTCAAGTAAACAATAAATGGCAACACCATGAAGAGAACAGGAAAATGTCTGCCAGTCACATCCAGAGTAATGGGTTTACATTCAATCACTAAAATACTGAGTCTTGTTGAAATTCCAAACTTCATTCATGTTACCCTCATTCCTCTCCCACTCTTACTGCTTCTCCCCACACCCCCACCTGACCCCAGAGGGAAGGCACCTGCTGGTGCTGTTATGACGTGCACTGTGTTTTCGGGGTTCAGCGAGTATGTGAGGTTACTTCCTTCTATTATTAGTGTGTGTGTGTGTGTGTGTGTTTGGGGGTCTTGACAATACCCTCCCTCCCACCAGGAAGCTCTGAATAGTTGCTAAAAGATGCACGTCTCCTCTGACAGGCCACTCCCATCTCGCCACAGACCCTTGGCATCCCACGGCCCAACACCTGTGTCAGGGTCCCTCTGCTTCCGGCAGTCTTTCCGCCAGGAATCCCAGGTGCTCCCCGCCAGCTGCTCAGGTTCAGAACCAGTCTCTGGAAGAAACTCATGCTGTGGACGCACCCTAGAGTCACCTCCTGTTGCAGCTGGCAGTGGCCCATCATTTGTGGAGTCTGAGCAGCCACAATCTCAAAAAGCTGTGGTTGCTAGCCTGCATTAACTCTACTATGGAAACAGCTACATTTTCTTTCAATTATTTTTTCCCTCTCTAGTAGATTCATTCATCCAAGGCCCAGTCTAGTGAACATTACTGAGGCCTAGTAGGAGTGGACATCTGTTGTCTGGATACTGTCAACTGCTATTCACCCTCCAAGTTCTGGAAGCTATACTCCTTGGGGGACTCTTCCCATCTCCTGCCTGATCAATAAGCCTTCCCACCCCCACCAGCCTGGCTACAGTGATTGGTTCCAGAATAGGGGTGTGCCAATCAGAACTAATAATACTGAGCTAAGCCAATCAGAACCAGTAATACTTCATCCTGGTGATGATTTTTAAGTCTCCTAAGAGAGACTCTATTTTTTTAATAGATTGCTGTGGGAATAGGAATCTAGAGTTTGTGTCTGCCTTCATGCTCGCAGCAAGGAGACCCTGGTTGAGGGTGAGGCCAAGACAGGAGAAGGCTGAGCGAGGAGAGAGAGAGAAATAGATTCCCGATGACTTGCTTTGAGCATCTCATATCCAGAGCCAGGCCTGCCCATGATCAGGCCAGAGGTGTGTGTTACTGAGCAACGGGCTTCCTATCCGGCACGCACAGAGGCCAATACCAGATTTGGGGAAAAGAAAGAAGCTTTATTGCAAGTCAATTGGCAAGGGAGTAGGAGGTAAACTCAAATCTGCCTCCCTTTAATCCGTTAAGGAGCGGGCTAAGACACGGACTTGGCTGAAGTTCATTAACTAGTATAGGCCAGTTCCTACATGGAGAAGTATGAAGAGGTGTTTTGTTTTTTAACATCAGAGTTTTGAATTTTTATTGGTGGCCCCTCACCCCTGGGTGGCCCCCTCTCCTCTGCATTTGTGTCTCCCAGCTCCATCTGTCCTTGAAGCTCAGTTCAAGATTAGTCACTTCTGGTTTCTCAGGCTGGGTTATCTGCAAACAAATTGCATTTGTTCTAAACCTCCAAGAGAAAGTTAGGTCAGCTTTGAAATATTTTGTCCTCTAAGGTCTGAGAGCAATTTAATCACTTAGACTCAGTTACAAGTTAATACATTTCTTTTTTTTTTCTTTTAAGCCAGTTTATGTTATTTTTGTCTTTCACTTGCAAACAAGAGTTGTGAATGCTTCAGAAAGAGAAGGAATTCTATCTTTAGGAAGAGAAATGCTGGGGCATTTAATCTGAGACATGCCTCATCATAAATGCCTCCTTAGCATAACTTGCATTGAGAATCTCATCAATTCATCCAACAAATATTTCTGAAGTGCCTCCATTTTGCTGGCAATTCCCAGGTAACTATTATTATCCAGATTTTTTTAAAAGATTAATTAATTAATTAATTTATACAAGCACTGGGTACAGTCAGAAGTGTGGGAGGGTGAGAGAATTCACCAGAGCCAGAGCGGGGAGCAGAGCAGGCAGAAGGACCTAAGTACACTGCTGAGGGGAGCAGCGGGCGGCAGGAGAGGTCTGCGCGCCATGTGGGACCCTCCTCTGGTGGCCGGGGAGGAGCCGGAGATCGAACCAGCGCTGCGGAGGCCACGGGCAACTTCGCAACCCAGCGCTCAACCGCTGCGCCACTGGGGAGGCCCTGTTATCCAGATTTTATATGTAAGGAAATTCAGGTTTCTGCAAGGACGCCGGGATGTCAGAGCTGGGTCTTGCCACCAACGGTGTCTAACTCCAAAGCACTGTTTTCCCACCAGGCTGCACCAGCTGCTCTAAGAGGCACTGTCATTACCCAACCGATGCCCATTTTTTCATTGGATCACGGTTCAGGAGTGTGAGCTCCTGGAGGGCACAGGCTGTACTGCCCCCAGGCGTCACAAGGCCTGTCAAGGCAGGGGTGGGTAGCGGCTCTTGGCTTCCTGAAAAACCTCCAAACCATGCGTGTGTTGCCAGGTGAGTGTGCATCATCTGAAGTCTTCATGGGCCTTAACACAGTGCCCTGCATCCTAGGTGCATGATAGTAATTTATTGGTTGAAGAAATAATGGGGGGGGGGGAAGTTTGCCACAGCAACTTGTGCTTGTGTTCAGATTCAGAGTGGGACTAAGTGCTCCCTGGAAAGCGCAGCAGACACATGCCAGCCTGTGTCCAAGAGCTTATCCCGCAGGTACATGTGCACATAAGCCCATGTCAGCCCACAGTGCAAGGTTGGCCAGGTGGCTCCACGCAGCTGCGCCTTTCACATCTCAGGGAGCAGGTGAGGGACATAAGTCACTATTTTCCTTTGGGGGTGTGTGACTTCTTTTCCTCCTGACCACAGTCATGTATAACTTGCCCAAGGCAAAACTTTGGTGTATTTAAATTTCTTAACACACTGTTTGCATTATCAGTACTCAGCATCAGCATCCACTATGACTATGTAATGGTTACTATTTCTAAGGGACCATTTTGAAAATCCTCGGATGTTATTACACCACAGAGACACAGGAGGGCGAGCCAGGCGCCCATTAAAGAAGGTTTCATGGAGCCGCTCCTAATTAGAGGCTGTCGTTTTGAGACTAAAGGGATGGTGGGGAGAAAACCTTGAGGGTCCCCAATGAGTAACTAGAACATTTCTTGGCTCCCCCTTGGGCTGGCTGGTCAACCTTGTCAGTGACATACCAGGGCTCACGTCCTGATTGCTTCCTTGATGGAAATAAGGAGAGAGTTCGTCCTCCGCAGAGCGTGGGAATTGGAGTTGGCGCAGCTGGAGCAGCACCCAGCACCTCCTATGACGCGACCTGGGGTCTCCCCTGTGCTCCAGGGATAATAAACCCACCTTCAGGGCTATTGTTAGAGGATTTAGCAGAGACTCTCGCCACCAAGAGAAGCCTGAACTAGTTCTCTCTATAGTGAAAAACAGATAAAAAAGGAAAGGGGACAGGAAGACAGAGAACAAAGCCCAAAACAGAGATACCAAAATTGAAGTCACTTTTACAAAGTTAGATTTTAAAACTCATGCCTCTAACACACGCACACACACACGCACACACACACACAACCTAATAGAGACATAGGTGATAGGATTGCTTTTAAATTAGCAATTCTCACAGTCTGATAGTGAGGCCAACTTTGCTGATTTGCTATGATCTCAGCTGCTATCAGTCTGGTGATGCTTCTCTGTGATTGGGTATGACCTTATTTAAAGGTAAATACATAAAAGCCTGTGCTGAGGCCTATGGCAGATAGATTGTATCCTGTCTCCCTTCTTCCTAAGAGAGCTCCCACTTTGTTTCGGCACACAGCAGGTGGAAATATGTTCTAAGGAGAGACACCAACCCCCAGGGGTCAACTGCAACTGTCTAAGTCGTTCACTTTTGCCAGTGATTGGTTTGTAGGTGGGCATATGCCCTGGTTCTAGCCAATGGAATGTGAGTGAATTTCTCCCAAAGGCTTCTGGGAGAGATTTTTCTGTAGGATATAATGCAAATTGACTGAGTGTAGAGTCTGGTGCACAGTTAGGTACTCAACAAATATGCACATAGTAGGTGCTCAACAAACATGCACATAGTACACATAGTAGGTGCTCGACAAATATGCACACAGTTGGTGCTTGGCATGTATTCACAAAATGAGTATGTAGATGGCTAGAGGCTGTCACACAGTTTGGTTATGAAGACTAGGGTCAGGCTTGCAAAGTACTTGGCACAGTGCCTGGCCCTTCGTGTGTACTCAGGCTGGGGGTTGCAGATAATCTCAGGGGCCACTTCCCCAGGGCAGAGTCCCCAGCATCACTCACCTCTATTCTGCTCTCTGGCTCCTGAGCTCTAGCCTTAGGAAATAGAAAGATCTTAGTGGGTAGAAGGAGCTCTCCCCAGGAATTAAGATAAGCATGCCCCAGCCCCTGCCAGACCCCCAAACATGTAAGCACTTCCTTAGCCCATCTTGGGGCCCTCTCTGCTCTTGCCAGGAGAATCCCAGGGCGACTTAGCCCCCAGCATATTTTCTGTGCCTCCACACTCAAGATCTGGAGGCCCACCACCAGGAATGGAGTAAGTCTTTGTTTTCCTAGCTGGCACTGTCCCCTTAAAGGGGACACCATCACCCCCTCCCACTACTGAGTTTCCTCCCAGTTTAGCCAAGCTGATCAGCCTCCCTCCGCCACCCCCACCCCACCGAGGATTGTGTGCCAGAATCTTTTCACCACCTTCCCTTTTTCACAATAACTCTGACCCTTTCTGCTCTTGTTTTTCTAGGCTAATTGAATACGTTCTCCTCACCCTGGAGGCCCACGGAGAGCGCCAAGCACAACAGCCCCACGTGAAGGGCCCTCCCACCTCTGCAGCCGGGGGGCCTGCTAGGGCAGGGCAGGGGACATGTGTGGGGGACCAGGAGTGTGAGCTGTGGTGGGAATGTCGGCAGGGAACAGGGCACTGAGGTTCCCATTCAATCCTCACTCGTCTTTCTTGCCCCCCCCTTTTCCTAATTGCAGCCGTTTATCCTTACGCTATTGTTAGTAATTCATGGTGATGTTTTCTGGGCACCTTCTAACAGCAGAAAACTAGCTAGGTGTGGAGTGTAACACTAGAAACTTCGAATAGGGGCATTGCACCTGGGACAGCAGGCGCTATCTGCAGACCCTTCAGGTTATGGGGGGGGGCGTGAAGGGGGGCGCTGATGCTTGCACCTGGCCCATGCAAGCCAAGGATGCTGCTAAACTTCCCCCAAGGCACAGGACAGCCCTCACGACAGAGATTTATCTGCAGTAAATGCCAGAAGGGCTGAGACACAGAGTGATTTCTCACTCTCCCATGGAATAAATCAGGCAACTGAGGCCCAGGGCAGTTAAGGAACAAGCCCAGGGACACACAGGAATGAGGGATCAGGTCAGGATTCCAACCTAGAAAGCCCAGCCTGGCTTCATCCTGCGCCTCACATTGTTAGAGCCCATTAGGGGAAGGGGTGGGATACCTGAGAGGGGGGGCCCATTCGGGCAGGCGAGGGGTGGGAAGTGCAGGTGGGGGGTACCAGGGGTCTTCCACAGAGGGTGAATTTTCAGGGAAGAGTCCCAGGGGCTGACTGGGGGAGCCCATCAGGGTCTCTCTTTTCATCCACTTCTATTGCAGGGAAAACCTGCTCCCAAACTTTGCTGGGGCACCTTTCCCTGTTACCCTCAAATGCTCCATGCAGGCAGAGCCTGGCAGCCGCACTGCAGTTCCACGCGGTGAGCAGCGGAGGGCGCGAGAGCCCCTTTGCTGCTCTTCCATGGCCGGCTTTTCCCAGTAGAGGAAATGGGTGTGTCTTTAAAGAAAATGCGGAAAATACAAAAAAGCAGAACAAAGAAATATACATTGCCCACCGCCTGCCTCCAGAGGCTGCTAAAAATTTAGATGAGTGCTTTCTTCCTGTCTTCCCCACGCAAAGGCGTTCGTGGGTTTTGCTTTCTTTTATTAGTTTCCCAATACAGGTGTGACTGTCCTGCACAGAGGGTTTTGCAGCCTGGACGTTCATGTATGTGATAGCAGAGGCTCCCCTCATCCGCCCAGTCTAACAAGCTCTTTGGGTGGTGCTGGGATCTTCATTCTCAGAGCAGTGCGGTGTCTCAGAGGCTTATGCCCAGAGTTTTGTTTTCTTCTGGGCCGTGTTGGATGTTGCTGTAAATATTTTATTATAAATCCAAGCAGAAGTAGAGAAGCAGGGAGCTCAACCCCACACACCCACCTCTCAGTCCCAACTCCTGGTCTGTGCGGCTTCCTTAAAATTCCCATCCACCCTGCCGCTGGATGGCTTTGAGGCAAGCCCCAGGCATTCTATCATTTCTTCTGTAGACATGCTGTGTATGTCACTAAAATAAAGTTTTTTTTAATATAAACTCCTTGATCAAGAAATAACCAGGCTGTCATATAATCAAGAAAGCATTTATTGTAGACGAGGAATCATGATTCAGGTCCCGGGCCCAGGGGCAGGCCCAAGGCTTCCAGGGCTCCACTAGGGTCAGGGCAGAAGGGACTTCTAAAGGATCGGACAGGGAAGTAAATGGTTTTCGTGTAGGTCTTTGCTTTGGGACTTATGGATGAGTGACTCTTCAGACACGAAGCTGGCGTGTGGGGTCTTCCTGCGATGATTTCCAACAACGGGCAACAAGCTTCCTGCGTCTTTCCTAATCACTGATGGGAGAGAACAGGGCGCTGCTGTTCTGTTGTCGTTGCCCATAAGGAGCAATCGGTGCGTGGGTGTTCTTGTGGAGTCAGGCTGCGTGCAGGCTCTTCACCTAGAAATCTCAAGGTGGCAGAGACAAGGTGGAGCCTGCTTGATTCGAGGCAGGTGCCACCCCTCAATGCCACGATCAGGACATCCCAACCCAACACTGATTCCATAGTGACCCTCTGAACCCAGCTGCTGTTCAATATCCCCGAGAGTCTAAGCTGGTCTTACAGTTTATTCATTCAAACTAGTATCCAAAGAAATGTCCAGATATGGTGAATGGTTGATCTGTCCCTGAAGTCTTTTTTCATTAAAGCTCCCTCGTTCTTCCTGTGGTATTCTTGGGTCCCTCTTCTTTCCTTGCTGTTTATCGGTTAGGGAAACTGGGATCTTTGGCCTCCAGTGTTTTCCACATTTGTAGCACTTCTCTCCTCCCAAGACCCATATCATCACCCCTATCTGAATCCCCAAGCCCGAGGGTGGTGCTGGGCCCACAGCAGGCACTCAAGAAACAGGTGAGTGAATGAATGAGTGAATGAATGAATGAATGAGCAGAATCCACAGAGCCTGAGTATAGGCGTGAAGGGAGGTGGAGAGGGTTTTCAGAGTTTCAGACGGAGGTGGATGGAAGTGTAGGAACAGATCCCCAGGAAATAGCAAGCCTCCCTGCAATATTACAGGTTTTTAAATGCAGCCTTAATGTGATTTTTGCATATTGGGAGTAATAAAAACGTAGGCGATGTCTGCTCGGAACACACTCCCCGATTCAATTTCCACTCTGCTCGTGAGCGTGTTGTTAAACTGTCTGGTCCCACGGGTTAAGAGCGATAGCTTCGTCCTGTGTTTGAACAGGAAGGCCAGAGAGGTGATCTAGTGCAGGGCTTTCCAGAGCTTTTGACAGCAACCCATGAGAAGAGCAGCCGCTTCCCTGGGGGCCCAGCACACGGGCGAGCACACACACACGTGCCAGCTCCGGGAAACTGCTTCCCCTCTCCCTGCCAAGCGCTCTGTCGTTCCCTAGTTTTTCAATTTCATTTTTTAAAATGGTGGCGACACACTTCAACTTGGTTGCAAGACCCACTTAACAGGTCACAGCTCACAGCAGAGCCATCAGCAGGTCTAATGCCCTCGATTTACAGATGAAGAAATTGAGGGGGACCCCAAGTGGCCTGCGACCTTGCTGAGGTGACATGGAAAATTAGTGGCAGAGCTGGGCAAAGGAACTTCCACTGTCTTTCTAGTGTAGACAGCAGGGAGCCTGGGAATAATAATCTTCCTTTGAAGGGAGGACTCTCACTGTCAGGGACAATCTTTGTTGTGTGCCGCCCCACTGGCCGGTCCCTGCACCTGTACCCCACCAAGCCACCACTATTGCTTTGCTGCCTGATTGTCTTCAAAATGCTAATGCATTCATTTGCTTGTTTCCTTTTCGTCTGCCCCCAAAACACACACACACACAGACAGACACACAGAGATAGTACAGCAAGTGTCATCTGCACCAGAGTGAGAGCAAGGATTTACCTATCCTGAGGTTCCACTGTGTCCCCAACACCCAGAAAGGTGACTGACACATAGTAGGTGTTCAATACATCTTAATTGAATGAATAGAAGAATAAATGGAACAGCGGCCATCCAGGTTTTGATGAAAGTCAGTCCCAGGTCACGTCCTGCTTCCACAAAGTGACATTTATTAACAGGCAGCAGAACACAACCAGACAAGCGGGCCTGCGAGCCTGCTGGGCTGCCAGGTCCCTGCCCTTTTTGAAGCTCAGAACATGCTTTGCACAAAAGTCTCATGGGGTAAAGACAGCTATTCCGGCAGCAGGGCTTCGCAGCACAGGCTCACGAGTCGGGTGTGCCAGGACAGGCCACGCAGGGGTCAAACCCTTAGGTCAGCTTGTCCAATAGGACTCTCTACAGCCACAGAATATTCTATTCTGTGCTGCACAGTCCTCTAGCCCCTAGCCACATATGGACATTCAGCCCTTGACAGTCAGCTAGTACAACTAACGAACTGAATCATCAACTTTATTTTTTTTTTTAAAGTTGGCAAGAGCAATACACTCTTTTTTTTTTTTTTAAGATTTATTTATTTATTTATACAAGCACTGGGCACAGTCAGAAGCGCGGGAGGGTGAGAGAATTCACCAGAGCCAGAGCGGGGAGCAGAGCAGGCAGAAGGACCGAAGTACACTGCTGAGGGGAGCAGCGGGCGGCAGGAGAGGTCTGCGCGCCATGCGGGACCTTCCTCCGGTGGCCAGGGAGCAGCCGGGGATCGAACAGGCGCTGCAGAGGCCGCGGGCAGCTTTGCAACCCAGCGCTCAACCGCTGCACCACCGGGGAGGCCCAAGAATCATCAACTTTATTTTAACTTTGGTTAATTTACCTTGAGATGGAAAAGGCCACACTGGCTTGTGGCCACTGCATTAGGACAGTCCTCAGATCCTAAGCCCTGTTCACACGAGGACAAGGAGCAGCCCTCCAGTGGTTCCTCCAGCCTGCTTATCTGAGTGGCACCCAGAGTCATGGAGAGAACGCATCTCCAGGGTCCACTCTGCTGCTCCTCAGCCACAACTTCCAGCCACGTCCACCTACATCTGACGTTCACCGTGCCCGTCAGCAAAGCCTCCGGGCTTGACTCCAATGGAGCCAGAAGTCGCTGCCTCTGGAGCGTGTTCCTCTGATCCCCCGATCGGGATCAGCCACAGCAAGTACATTCCTGATTGGGACCAGAGGGAGAGCAAAGTGAGCGAATGCATTTATGTCCCATCCCTGTCTCTGCAGAGACATTAAGTAATTTTTCTATAATCATGATTGTGACAGGTGGCGATGGATGCTGGGAGTGAAAACCGGAGAGGGCTGTGGGTGTGTCCAGCTTCCCTGAGTGAGTAACTTTTGAATTTGAAGCCGAGGAAGGAGAAAGCACTGAGGGCAGAGGAGCTGCACGTGCAAGGGTCCAGGGGTCCACTTGGTCTGTTTGAGCAACAGGACAAAGATCAGGGGGAAATCCAGTGAAGGACCAGAACTTTCTAGTCGTGCTGCCCTGGCAAGAATTTTGGATTTTGTTCTCCCACCAGATTTCCCCATCCTTTGCTTGAGACGCTGGCAAGTACTGGGTTAAGCAAAGCTCAGAGACAGCCAGAGATTTCCAGTTGAAGAAAAATCCTTTGTATATGCTTTCTGCTATGGGATCCAAGTTAGTATCGATATTCTCGTTAAAAAAATAATAATTTCCATTAGATTGAGGCCAGATTGCCCCATGAAGCCTAGTGTGGTTTGCCAATTGATTCACAGAATGAAATCTTATCTAAAATCTTTTTATTTTATGCTATTAAGGACACAGGAGGGAGCAGCCCAGTAAAAAATTCCCCTGCCAGGTTAATGCACCAGGTCAGCTGGAAGTGGCCCCAGGGCTGTCTTAAAAAGATTGTCATTGCGATTTCCCACTATTTTATTTCCAGTTACCAGTAATTGAAATTTTTTTCCCCCTTCCCTTTGGGCAAAGTTAATGGATTGACACTGCCTTATTAGCACCTCGGATCTTCATTGGCAGCTCCTTCCTGGGGCTGGCGTCTCCTCCTGCGAGGTGCCCTTGGGGGGCTGGGGTGGTCAGGGTGGTTTGCTGATGTTTCTCTATGCTCCCCCAGGAGGCAGGCAGGGAGTTGGGGTTAAGGGAAGGAGGGGGTACAGTCCACAATCCGGAGACCGCAGGCCAACGCATGGTGCCCTTGGAGAGGAGCGTCTCGCTTTTGATCACTTGGGCGCTCAGGGAAGGTGGACCCCACGTTAGTTTACAGCCAGTGACCTCTGGGCAAGTTCACAGCAGTAGGTGGTATAGATGCTCAGACCTGGACACACATGCCCCTAGCGGGTGTCGGTCAGCAGGGAGCAGCAGCAGCCTTCAGGGCCTTTTCGGAAGCTGGCCTGAGCTTCCCATTACCCCCCCCTCTCAACCTACATTCCTTAACTATGTCACCCGCCTGGCTCCCAAGTATTCCTGACTTCACCTGGAGAAGCCGGCATCGGATCCCATTCTTGGAGGAATGACTCAGAGAATTTCAAAATGGAGAAGCCAAGGCAGCCGGGGGCCAGGGAGGGCTGGGGGGGCAGGAGGAGGGCTGCCACAGAACTGCCTGAGTGGGGAGCTGGCACTTTGATCACAGGGGAAGCTCGTTAGATGTGGTGGTAAGAGCTGAGAGGCAACCCAGGAGCCCCTCATTGGCAAGTGTCTCTCTCCGGTTTGGAGCCAGGTGGAGACAAGGAATCAGCAGGCCTGGGATAAAATGGCTGCCTCTGACTCCCCTCTGGGCTTCCTGAAGGAGCTCTGGGAGCCTGTAAGAGAATGAGCAAGACCCTTGGCCTTCCAATGAGATGCTGCTGTGAAGCCCTTCTCAGACCTCTCCGCCAATTGCTTACCAAGTTTTCCAGCTCACACTCACCAAGTTTGACCTGGAGGGAGCGCCCTTCATGGCCCAGAAGCCAAGAAAGCTATTTGGAAGTTTCCCAATAGAAAGCGACACAGAGAGAGAGTGAGAAAGATTGAGAGATTAAGAGAGAGAGAGAGAGAGAGAGAGTGGGAGCGAGCGCCCAAATCCCGGCACAAGCAGTGATTTGGAGACAGCATGGAGAGTGTCAGGGTGAAGGGGGATTCACAGCATGACAGATTTCAGGGTGCTGACCCCAAGCACCTGGGGTCTGCAATCCTCACCTTTCAGCTCTAAGGTCTGCATCCTGGCAGGACTGACATGAACACCACCCTGGCTGGAGGGTGACAGATCTCAAGTCCAGCCCAGCACTGAAAGCTGGTGCCTTCAGCAGTGTGAACGCTCTGGGCAGCTGGACTCCTCGGTAAAGTGGATGCCCAGCATCACAACCCAGCCCTCATGCCGAAAGCGTGGCCGAGGGCCAGGAGCTTCAGCGTCCCCATGGAATGGGTAGAAACACAAACTTCAGGCCCCACCCCAGACCCTTTAATCCAGAACCCGTGTTCTCGCAAGGTCTTCAGTGAATTGTGTGTGTCTTAAGTTTTGACAAGCATTGGTGGAACTCCTGGGGCTTTTGTGAGGAGTCCATGACAATTCACTGAAGCAACACGTTGTCTTGAGCACCTACTGTGTGCTGGGCTCTGTGGTTAACGCTGGGAGCACAGCAGTGGCCATCAGAGGTAAGACCCCAGCTGTTGGGGAATTGGCTTCAAGTGGGGAGAGACAGACACACAGACAAGGTAAATACATAAAGTACGGAATATCTAGAGAGTGGTAGGCATGAAGGAGAAAAATAAAGCCATGCTCCCAGGTGGGAGCTGGCAGGTGAAGATTTGCGGTGGTTGATAGGAGGACAAGAACCTGACATCAGGGGCCCCAAAAGCACATGCAGGGCCACTACAGTAAAAGCACACTGTGGGGTTTAAAAGATCATCAAGGAGGCCCATGTGGCTGAGATGGGGTAAGTGAAGGGAAAGTGCTAGAAGTTGGGAGAGAAGCCAGGGTGAGGCAGATGACCTGTGACTCCAGAAGTCACCCAGACCCCTGGCTTCTCCCCCATCTAGAGGTGGTGATGGACGTGCTGGCCTGTGGGATTCCACTAGGGGGTGCAGCACCATGGTTGTGATGGCCGCTGCTACTTAGAGTTGTGAAGACAGGTTGGACTCCTTGAAGTTTCAACTTTGCTATCCTTGCTCCAGAATCCTTTCCCTGACTCCTCTAGCTGGAGGGAGTGCCACCGTTCCAGCACCCACAGCCTCCTGAAAGCTCCTGGGTGGGGCTGGGTGGGGCGTAGGCCCGTCCTATTGCCATCATATCCTGGAGTCCAGCATCATACTTGGCACTTAATAAGTGCTCAATAAGTACTTGTCAGTGGAAGCACTGAATGTGCACTCAGTGTAACAACGCCTGGGTATGAAAGGGCAGGAGTGCTCAGGGAGGGGGAGCATGTGGTGGAGGGGGAGTGGCAGGGCATTGTTAGAAACAAACGTCTTATTGCTTTGTCCATTCAAGTCACCCCCCGGAGCCTGACGCCCAGGATGGGATGAGAGTGACACAGCTGGGGAAGGTGACTCGGAGGCCACAGGAACTCTATGCCAAGAAATTCTGTTTTGTTTGTTCTTTTATGCCAAACCTGATGAGGCTCCTGTCCTCCAGCCTCAGGGCTGCCACGGCCTTCAGTCCAGGCTCCTCCATAAACCTTTCTCACCAACAGCCATGCCCAGGTACTCAGAGACGGTAACTGTGCACGCTCAGCCTGCACAGCCCACTAGGGACAGAGCCCAGGGCTGCGGTTCCAGCCCAGATGACCTTAGCGCAGGGGAATGTTGGAGATATTTTTGGATGCCATGCCTGGGAGGCAGCTGCTGGCATCTGGTGGGTGGAGGTCAGGGATGCCGCTAAACACCCTACAATGCGGAGTGGTCCTCCCCAGGAGATACTCAGCTGGGCCACGTGTCAGCAGGCATGATTGTCCCCTGAGGAGCCTTTTCAGATATATTTTCTAATTTCTCTTCCAATGAAACTTTAATATCACTGCAAATACTTTTGAAAAGTTTCCAGAACCCAATTGCAATGTGGGTACACATGGAGGTTTCCCCATACCAACCAGCAATTCTCAGACACCAGTTGTCTGAGATGTTTAAGATTCAACTTAATTCAACTCCATTCTGGCATTATCTACCTGAAGACAGTATTGGATTCTGTAGGAAAAAGGGCTGTTTGCCAAGACTGCCCTGCACTTTAGATACCAGTTCAAAGTCCACGCTGCTACTGGGGGTTCTGCCCCACTGGCTGGAAGTCAGAGGTTCCCATTAACCCCTCCATAGGCTCAATGAATTTGCCAGAGCAGGTCACAGAACTCAAGACACTCGTTTACTCACTAGTAATTACAAAGGATATAAGTTAGGAACAGCCAGATGGAAGGAGGTACAGGGCAAGGCATAAAGAAGGGGTGTGGGGCTTCCCTGCCTCTCCAGGCACTATTCTCCCAGCACCTCCCACTGTGTGCCACCTGGTCCTTTTTAGTTTTCATGGAAGCGTCATTACATAGATCTGATTGCTTAAACCCTGGCCACTGGGGATGGATTTCACCCCAGTTCCTTTCTCCTCCATAGAGGTCTCGGGGTAGGACTGGAAGTTCCAACCCTCTAATCACACAGCTTATTCATCTGAATGACCAAATAATTCTTTTGAATCACTATAGCATACCTGTATATCTGTTTATGTACTCGGAGTATAGCTGTGTTTTATACATAAAAAGGAGGATTTTGAAGTGTCCATTAACAGACACATGGATAAACATGTGATAAGTACATACAATGGAATATTACTCAGGCTTAAAAAAGAAGAGGATTCTGACATCTGCTGAAACGTGGATGAACCCAAAAGACATTATGCTAAGTGAAACAAGTCAGCCACAGAAGACAAATGCTGCGTCAGGTGATTATAAGAAAGTAGAATGTGTGTTGAGGGTGGGGGGAGCTGTTGTTGAATGGGGGTCAGTTTTGTGGATGGAAGGTGGATGGTCATACAACAATAGGGGTGTACTTAAAGCTACTGAGCTCTATGTAGAAAATAATATGGCCAGTGCTATGCCATGTATTTTACCACACTTAAAGAGCAATATTTTTTCAGCATCCACCCACACACACACTACTGCACCACCAAGCATCAATTCTGGCCCTCCAACCCAAGGACAGAGTATCGCCGACTTTGAGAATGTACAGCCAAGAGAGGTCCTGACACAGGACACACACGTGTTTGGTTGTCCGTGGCAATGCGGTTGGAGGAGATAAGAGTTGGAATGACCTGGGTACACCCCTAGAGACTGCGGGAGGGGTGGTGCCTGCCTCGCCATGCTGGATGGAGGTGCTATGGAAGACACTTCGGTCATGGCTCAGAGGTTCCACCGACAGACTATCTAGGTTTTCAGCAAAGCAGCTCTCTGTTTCTTCTAATTGACAAGTCCAGAACAATCTCCAACTGACCAGTTTACAGGATGTCAGATCACTCTGACCAATGCAAACTAGAGTCGCTGTTCCCATTTGCTTTCTCTCTTCTCACTTATAAATCCTGGTTTGGCTTTGGTTCCTTGAAGCAGTCAAAGGACTTGAGTCTTTTGCATGTGAGCGATAAACAGTATGCAAATAGCTAAATGGCTCTGGATTGATTATTCTTTAACAGTAAATAAAATGTGCCAGATGTACACTGAGAAAGATTATGAAACTGTTACAACCCATGCCCCAGATGAGCACACAGCAATACAGAGAGATCTAGAAAATACCCAGCAGTACCATTTCACAGAAGCTAAAAACAGATGCACACAAAGCAGTTATACATGTTTTGCAAAACACACACACTTGGCAGGCCTGCCAAGGGGAGGAGGCGGGATGGAGATGAGAGGCCCTGAATGGATTTATGAAACAAGAGCAGGATCTTGCGTAGTCAAGGGTGAGGATGTGAATCATGGAGGAGAAGGACTGCCTTAGCCTCTGCACCTGTGAGAAACAGAACAAACAAAGAGGGAACGCAGGCCATGCATAAAGCCACATGTACCATTTGAAAGTCCATGCACACAAAGCTACATTTGCATATCTCAGCAAAATTGTACAAATCAAAAATGGACAGAAAGCACATCTGAACCATTGATGATGGGAGGTGGATGTGGAAGGGGGAATAAAGGAAAGCAAACACACAAACGAACCTGTCAATCAAGGATTGGGGTTTGTCTGACCCAATTATGATATGATGCCATTAACTGAGGCATTTGCCTAACTCCATTCTCACCGCCCAAGGTTCAACACAGCCCCAAACAGTCAGCCATAAAGTGTCAGCCTGATTCACCTTGATCAGTTAAGATGCTGTCAGTTACAACCAATTGATTCTGCTGAATTCACTCAAACCTATACAGGGTCACTTACTTAAATAGAGGCTTTGGGGTCCCCTGAGCTCTCAAGGCTGAACTGGCAGGCTTTGTGCCAGCCCCAACACGAGGCCATCTCTCCCTCTGTCTTCTCTCAGCTCCTCCCTGAGTTCCTGCTTCTTTCTCCTTCATCTTCAGATCCACTCTCTACTTCAGATCTACTTTCTCTGCATCTACTTAGAGAATAGTAGTCAATATTTTTGATGCTGGTTCAACACACACAATCATGCCATTATTTGCAGGAATGAAATGGGGCTTTAGGGTTGACGTAAGGAGATGCCTATGACATATTTTTTAATAAGAGGACAAGGTGCCGAAAAGGGTGCAATATAGAATTCCATTTTTACAAAATAAAGAATAGTTGAAAAAAATCTAATCTATTTGCATATGTTTGTGTGTGTCATCTAGATGTCAACATAGATATTAATATAAGCCAAAATAAAAATATTTAGGACAAAACAAGAATATCTGAAAGGCTGTATGTTGGGTTGTTAACTTGGGTGACTTGGAGCTGGTAGATCTTGAAGTAGGTCAAAGTGGAGGAGGTAGAAAAAGGGAAGCAGGTATTGCTGTAAAAAATGCATAGCATCACATGCACTCATTTATGTAAAGTTGTGTATAAAAAGGAAATAAAGCAAAAGAATTAAGAAAGAAAAAGAGAGAGAGCAAGGGAGAGATACAGCCAGTCTAAGATGCAAATCCTTATATCACTTTCTAGGTTTCCAGGGAGGGATTCTGATTGGTCCAATTTGGATCAGAAGCCACCTTTTGACCAATTAACAGTGACCAGGAAGCAGAACCATTGCATACATATGTGCCTGTTCCCATTTTATCCCTATAGCTGAGAGGAAGAAAAGAAAGTTCCAGAAACTTGGGGTAGCTACTCACATAGAACAAGTTTTCCACTGTTTTTCCCCTCCTCTCAATTCCTAGAACCTTTAGAGGAAGGACTAGAGGAGAAGGGGTGGGGGGCGTGGACCAAGTAAGATCTGGGGGAAATTTGGGGATTGACCAGGGTCTGAGGCAGGGACGGCATATGCAAAGGTCCTGTGGCAAGGCAGAGCATGGAACCATCAGGGATCGTTCAGTAATTCAGGAGACTGGAGTGAGAGGAGAAACGAAAGAAAAGTTGCGAGTAGAAACATAAACAGGAGCCAGAGCATGAAGGACCTTGGGTGCCCCTGGTGAGCGAGTTATGGGCTGGATCATCAAGGATTTTACGCGCCACTGTGAGGCCTTGGCTTTTCCTGGAGTGAGATGGAAGCCACTGTCAGGTTTTGAGCAGAGTTTGTCAGAGTCTGACTTAGGTTCTAACAGGAAGGAAGGAAGGAAGAGGGTGCTTTAAAAGCCACACTCCAAACCCAGCCAGACCATAAGACAGATTGAGGTTTGTTATTCTCTTATCTCGAGAAGTTTCCAAGATGAGAATTCAGTCATAACCCCAAAATGCCGTTAGGCCATTAGCCCCCCACCCATCTTAATCAGATTTCTCCTATCCTATTAAGCAATCTGGGGCCATTTCTAGAGAAGATTTTGTTATTTCCCTAAATCTCTGGCTGCTTCATTTAGGCCTGGTGTTTAGGCAGAATGCAATTAGCACATTCCAAACCTGGTTTCCCCTGAAATCCAATCAATTGTAACTCGTTTTCAAATCACGCTGCTTTCTCTAATTGTGAGCTGCCGCCTCCATAGAATAGCGATTTAAGTCAATTATTGCATCGCCTGTATGAAAATTGTGCTATTTATGTTGGCAGCGCCCCACATTACTGATGAGCTTCCTCCAGCTAATGGAATAATGAAAACACAAAACAGATTTACGGTTCTTAATAAGAGAAAGAGATAATGAAGGCAAATTAAAATGGAAGCTCAGATCTGCATGGAGAACAGGTAATGCAGTTTCTCCTTTTAAATTAACACTGGAATTCTCAGATGCGGATGGCAGGAGGGAGGAGAAACTCAAAATTCCATTAGCCACAAGCATGCACTTGGGCTTTGTTTTGGACTTCAGTTCCGGGACACTGTCAGGAGTAGCCCCAGCCCAGCCCCGCTCATTAGCATAAACTCTCTGGCCATCAGCCCCTTACATGCGTTAGGTCATTTAACCCTCCCTCTAGCCCATGAACTTGGTAGTGGTATTATCGTCTTTTGTAGAGAAGAGGACACTGGGGTTGAAGCTGGTTTGAGGTTGCTTGGACTCCAGCCCAGGGTTTCTTGGCTTCCACACCCTTGTCCTTTGGGGCCAGGTCACTCTCTGCAGCGAGGAAGTTTAGTTGTGTTCCTGCTCTCCACCCCCAGACGCCAACACCCCCGCCTCCCCAGTGATGACAGCCCATGTCTGCAGATGTTGCCAAGTGCTCTGGGAGGCAAGCCCACCCCAGTCGATGGTCCTAGGAGCCTCTTCCACCTGGAAAGGCGACAAGCGCAGGGTTGGGGCTCCGAACGCCTGGTTCCATGTCCTGCTCTGCCTCCCTTTGGGGCACAGGACAAAGCAAGAAACCTGGGCCTGGGTGCCAAATGGGAGCAATAACACCAGTTCCTGGACTGTGGCAGGACTGAAGAAGTTGGCCAAGGTCATGGAAGGTTTGGTGACATGAGAAGCAGTAGCCCAGGGGGAGGTCAAAGAATTGGAGAGACATCCGGGGCCAGGCAAGCCAGCCTGAGGGTCCAGACTGGCAAGAGCAAAGCCAGCTGAGAACAGGGAGGTGGGCCAGACTCGGGGTGGGATGGGCAGCAGACCACACCTCCCACCCTGTTTCTGCCCGCTCCTGCCTTCTTCTGCCTCCTCCGCTAGAGGCGTCTGTGTCTTATGCTGTTACCCCCGTGCCTTTGCGGATACTTCCCCACCTGCCAAGGCAGATGCGTCCGAGTATCATCCTGGGGCTGGTCAGAAATCTAATAGTGACTCCAACAAATATGAAGACCGTAGCAACATACATGAAGCGCCACGCTAAACCTTTCACCCTGAGGCCCTCCCCACAGCTCTTTCTTCTTTTCCTCGTTGAAAGAAGAAAGTCACCATCTGGCTGGTGCCTCTTCTTTCTTCTCTAATCCACTGCTGAGCTGTGTGACCTTCTGCAGTTTGCACGACCTCTCTGAGCCTCCACTTCACTCTCTCCATTTTTGCAACCCCCCACTCTGCTCTTCTTCCTCCCCCTCCACTGCTCTCCACCCTCTTTTCTTCTGTCTGTACTCTCCACGCACGTCTGCACACGGCTCCAAACGTCTGTCCAGATCGGGATTCCCTGGGACTGGATGAGGGGAGACAGGACAGTGAAGACCCTGTCCTTTTCTGAGATCTTTAGGCTGGAGGCCAGATCCCTCCTCTTGCCTTTTCAAGAAACTTCTTGCACAGATAGGTCTCAGCTGACGTCTATGGACAAGTCAAATATTTACGGAGCTCCTAAGATTTCCTGCCATATTAAACCCATTGCTTTATCTCTCGTCTGCACACAGCCCCTCTGTTCACCTTCAGTCAGACGTTTCCCAGAGTCCTCTGGGTTTCAGGCCACGTCTGTCAGGAGGGTGATGAAACCATGTCCGCCTCTAATCACTTCCAGTAATAATAATAGTTCCTCACGTGGTGTAGGATTTCTCAAAGCGCGTTTGCACACGTTATCTCTCTCCCTTCTCACCATAACCCCGCGACCTACACTTCATTTGCCTCCCCTTTTCCAGAATGCTGCTAAGCCACCTGCTCCAGGCCTCACAGACAGTGCAGGCAGGGCCAGCGGCCACCCTCTTTGGGCTGCCACGGTGACCAAAGGCCAGCTCACCTCGGACCAGCTCATCTGTGGGTCCAGGACAAGCCTATAAATGTAGCCCATGTACCAACAGTCTACTATGAAAAGTTATAAACAAAGCTGAACATGTTTTTCTTCCTTCTCCCTTGGCAAATACATCTGGAAGGCCAAGTCTAAATTTAGAGATCTGGGAACTCCTTAGAGCCTCACACCAGAATGTGCTAGAAATCATATTATGCATGGCCTTTTCAGTTTCATGAGCCAATAAATCTTCTTTAGGCTTAAGCCAGTTCCAGTTTCAGTCACTTACAACTGGGAGTCCTGGTGATACATCACAGCAGAGGGCAGACCAGGGCTCAGTGGGGAGGTGGTCCAGCAGGGCCACGGAGTACCGCGAAGGTCAGAGACCCACAGAAATTTATGAGCAGGGCTTTTTGATAAAGGAATAGCCATATAAGGTTGAGTCAAGGGGGGGGGGGCAAGAAAACATAAATCCCCGCCAACATGCACACACATCACCCCTTTTTAAGATAAGAAAATAATACAGAAATTCAGGGGTCCCCTTGAAGCTCTCATTCCTGGCTCACTCTTAGTATCACAGCTCATCAGGTCAAATCTCTTTATTTTGCAAATGAGGAAACTGAGGCTCAGAGATAAGAAGTGACTTGCTCAAGGTTGCACAGCTTGTGACCAGCAAGTGTTATCAGCAAATATTTGTCGATCACACATCACAGCCAAGATCTCATGGCAAGCACTGGGACCAGCAAACCGTGGCCTACTGCTTGTGTCTGGAAATAAAATTTTATTGGAACACAGCCCTGGCCACTTATTTGTATTTTGTCCGTGGCTGCTTTTGTGTTGCCAGGGCTGTGTGGCATGGTTACAACAGGGACCGTGTGTCCTGAGAGGCTGGATGTTGGATTCTGACTTGTAGAAGGTGACATACCTTCTGGAAGCTTCTGAAGGCTCTGCTTCCCTCGTCAAAAGATCCAAAGACCCCTGAGTCGGAAGGACAGGCTTTCCCCTTGGAAGAGGCCAGGGCGACAATCTTGATTTCAGAATCTTTATTGGAAAATAAACACCATTAATGTACAAGAAATCCCATCCAAGGGTCCAGTCAAAACATCCCCATGTGGGACGCATCCTAATGGGCTCCAGATGTCCCCAGTGTCTGAGTCCCAGTGACCTCAGGGAGGGAGGCAGGCCCTGGAGGCTCTCACACAGCTGGTTTGGAAGCAGAAAGGCGTCTTCACCACTCCTATTTCTCCCTAGGTGGAGAAGTTTGGGAGACGCCTCACCCAGCCCCGCCTGGCTTCCCCAGGCCCCGTCCGTCTCTGCCCTCTGTGGTCTCTACAGTCCTTTCTCTTGAGTTTATTTATCCACCCCAAGGAAACATCCGGCTGGAGAAGTGGGAGATGTGATTCTAGAGGAATCAGAGCTGAGAGTGACTCCCTCCCCCCTAGGCCCGGCGGGGCCCTGAGTGCCTGGTAAGAATTGAGGCAGGGGCTGGGGCAGGTGGGGTGAGTAGTGGATGGAGGGTCTTGGAAAGAATTGTCAGACCAGAAAGGGAAACACCCTTGGGGGTCGGAAAGGCAACCCCAGAAATGGCCCTATCGTTTTTCTTTTTTTTAAAGATTAATGATCCAGATCATACACTGTTATTTGTTTGCTTGCTTATTTATTTATTTTCATTTATTTATTTGTTAGTGCACAGAACATCCATTTTATTATACATGTGCATGCTAAGGGTCAGACTGGTACATGTACCTTGTCTCCGCTTCCAGAAACCTGGAGCCTCCTCTGGGAAGGTGATGGCTGAAGGTGACTCAAGGGCAGTGGGCCAGAATCATCTTCCGACAGCTTCTGACTCCCAGGCCTAGCACCAGGCTGGGGTGATGCAGACTAGGTCTACACGCCTGAGACCAAAGACTTGTGGCTCTCTGGGTGGCTTGGCTTCCTCACAGCATGGCGGCTTCTTAAAAGGCTTGAGCTACTGTTGCAGCAAACCATTGCATTTTCACACCCAGCCCCTCAGCTCTCTCTCAGACTCCATTTCCTGCTACATTTTCCATCATCCATTGTGTCTCCAATGGGACAAGCACAGTCCTGCCTCTGGGCCTTTGCACCCACTGTTCTACCACCTGGACAGCCTTGTCCTCCAACACCTTCACAGCTGGTTCCCTTTGTTCAGATGTCACTTCTCAGAGGGGCTTTCTAGAATATTCTTCTAAAATATCTGCCCCCTCCTCATCTCCTTGTCCTCTTTCCTTACTCCATTTTTCTTCATAGCATTTCCCACCACCTGCTATTAGATGGTGCCTTTCCTTGTCTGTTTGCTTTTCCTCTCTCTCAATCAGCTGTATGTGCCACACAGGGGCTTTGTCTTATGCAGGGATGAGTCTCCAGCACTTAGAACAGGGCTTGATAATAACCAGATGCTCGGTGATCGTTCTTGAACAACTGGGGTAATGATACATTCTCAGTGTAAAGACACTCAGACAATCCCCGTGGATTGCTTAAATAATCCATGAGATTTGTGCCCTTGAAAGAGTTGAGGCTCCGGCTCCCCCCATCACCCCTGTCCCTGCCCTCTCAGTCCCTGCAAATTGAGGACTGACAGGGTGAGGACTTGCCCAAATCTGCGCTGTCAATTAAGGCCTGTCCCAGTGTGCTGGAGCTGCCATAGCAAATTACCACAAACTGGGTAGATTTAAACAACAGGAATTTATTAATTACTGGAGGCCAGAAATGTGACCTCCAGGGTGGGTGGGCTGCACTGCAGGAAAGCTCTAGGGGAGACTCCTACCTGCCTCTTCCAGCTTCTAGGGGCCCTGCATTCCTTGGCTTGCAGCCACATCCCTCCAGTCACCTGCCTCTTCCCTGCATCTGTGTGTCTCTCTCTCCCCCCTCTGGACACCATTCCAGTGCTGGGAGGACCTCGTCTTGAGATCCTTCACTAACCACATCTGCAAACCAACTAACCACCATATTTCCAAATATGGTCACACTCTGAAGTCCAGAGGACTTGAATTTGGGGGGAAACCATTCACTCTTTACATGCACAGAGCTGACGGGAGTCCTGGTCTCCCCCAACCCACAGCCCCTGGGGCTTTATAAAGAACTCTGCTTTGGGAGGTGTTGTTGGCAGCCAGCGGCTGTGGCTGTCAGTCTCCCGTGAACTTGTCAAGAAGAAGAGGGAAAAAATAAACTCTGGGGTTAAGGAAGGCAGTGAGATGATCTCAGCTGATCCCCCCCTAATCTCCTGCTCTGAGCCGGCTTTCCATCATCAGTTGAGGGTTCTTTTTTTCTTTTTTTTCCAGAATTTCCCCAGAGAAACAGCCCTTCCAAATTTAATCAACTCCCCTGCCTCCAGTTTTCCCTGAAATAATGTAACAGCAGGATGATTTTCAAATGTCTGTCCTGCCCCCATGATTAATGAATTCCAGTGAGAAAAAATGGCGGGCAGGAGATATGGTGGTGAGAGGCTGAGAAGGTGGCTGTTTTGTGTGAATCTGTGCAGAAGCCTGTGGGTGAACATGTGAGCAGCTAATGTGTCAGTGGGGGGCTCTCTGATGGGGCATCTGGGGCTGTGGGTGAGCAACGGAGTGTGTGGGGAAGCTGACACTAGTGAGCACGGGTGTGAGAGGGAGTAGAAATGAGCATGGATGAGTGTGTTTGTGTGTCCATGAGTGTGCGTGACTGTGTGTGTGCTTGTGTGCAGGGCTACCTGTCAGAGGATGTGTGGGAGTATGTTGGGGTCTGTGTGTCCAGGCAAAGGTGTGGATGTGTCTCTCTGCCCCTGCACTTGGAGCTTTGAGGGTGTCTGGCGCTGTAGCTAGTAGCCATCTTGATACCCCCAAAGGAAAATCCCGTCTCTGAATGAACCCAGGGGATGGGAAATCACTTGAACACTAGCAAAAGCTGTGACTAAAGCCAGCGCACCCTCCTGGACATTTTAGTTTTAAAACATAGTAACGTTGTGGGGAATAGAGACTTCTTGTTGATTGGGTGCAGAAATGTTCTAGAAATGGTTTACGGTGATAGGTAGCTGCTCAGTACCATGAAGCATACTTGATGCTCTTCAAGTGGACATTTAAAAAATGGTTCAAGTGGCACATTTTATGTATACTTTACCACAATAAAGAATAAATGCCAAAAAATCCCAATGAATTCCTTCTTTGCATAAGGTTATTTTCATCACATTTTTACCTTTTACAGCAGGAAGGCCACGGTCACACTGTGACTGCATTTAGCACATCCGAGTGCATCTGCCTCATGGCCATCCCCTCCTGGGCTCCACTGGCAACCAACAAAGTATCTGGACAGATTTGGGGGCTGGGGTGTTCCGATGTGCTGTGTATGAACAGGGCCCCAGGAAGCAGAGACCAAGTGCAAGGTGTGTCTCCCAGCGGGGGGCGTTCAGGCACAGCTGACAGGGAACCAGGCGCTTCCCCAGAAATCTACAATGAATTCGTTCAACAAACACCACTTCTGCGACATCCTGCCTGGTGCCGGGGAGGGGCACAGCCCCGTGCTGGGGTGGGAGCTCCCACCCACCCAGCGGCCTCTCCTCCCCCTTCAAGAAGCAGACTGTGGCGGGCAGATGGGGGCTGCCCCACTCACCGGCTCTGCTCCGCCCTAAGTGCTTCCCCAACCGGATTTCTATCCCTGGGGGCATCTCCGTGTGATTTCCTGGTGACAGATGCTGTCAGATTCCCAGGCCCTGGTGGGGCGAGGCTGGGGCCTCCTCACCCTCCCGTCTTACCTTGTCTGGCTCCTTTCCTCTACCCCCGGCCTCCCAGTGGTCATGAAATAAGCACCATTTCTGGTCCAGCTGGAATGTTTCTGACAGGTTATGCTACCATTTCAGTAGTGACTCCCCCCGCCCTTCCCTTCAGGGGCTAGGACAGATCTGCCCCAGATGGTGTCCTCTCCAATTTCTATAGCTCCAGGTCGTCTATGCATCCATCCATCGGTCCATCCATTCATTCTGGCCACTGCAATCCCTCTGACCTCATTTCCTCCTTCTTTTGCTTTGATGGAGCGACCCGGCTTCCCCGCTCCCCTGCCCAGGCCAGCACTAGCTCTCTCTCTGCCTGGAGGGTCCTTCCCTCAGAGTCTCCCTGGCTGCTATCCCCTCGCTTTCCAGATTTAGATCAGAGAGCTCCTCGGAGAACCTGGCTTGACCAAGGCAGCCTTCGCCCACGGACATTTCCTTAACCCTAGTTCTGTTTGTCTCTTCGTGGCATCAGCATTATCTGAAGACTTCCTCACTGATTTATGTGTCTGCTTGTTTATGATCTGTTCCCCCAACTAGAGAAAACGGCGTGAGAGGGGATCGGGGCCTTTCTGCATCACTGGAGACCAGCGCTGGTTCTGCCCCCCAAGTAGGAGTTTGGAAACTTGAAGTGTTGGGTCTTCCCAGACACAGATCCTAAATGGATCTGTCTATCAGCATGGAAAATGCCAAAAAGGGAGTGGGGAAGTGATGAGGGAAGGAAGGCAGCCTCCCAGGGCATGCTACCAAGCAGGTTTCATGATGAGCAGTTGGAGCCATTGGGGTGCCAGGGGTGGGTGGTGGGGGGAGAGGTTATAATGCACAGCATGCACCGCAGAGTTACTACGCCCACTCTGGAGTGAGCAGACTGGCATATTTATCCCCCAACTCCCTGGAGTATTCGTCCCCGACTCCTATGGGTCATTTGTTGAGGGCTTCTCCTGGGAGGGGAAGAGGTGTTAATTCCTTGGTACTTTCTACCTGCCATGTGCAGGGAAGACCCGGGCTCAGCAGTCTGTGAAAGTCCTCAGACAAAGAAATGCAGGTGGGGCCTCCCCGGTGGCGCAGCAGTTGAGCGCTGGGTTGCGAAGCTGCCTGCAGCTCCTGCAGCGCCGGTTTGATCCACCGGAGGAGGGTCCCACATGGCGCGCAGACCTCTCCTGCCACCCGCTGCTCCCCTCAGCAGTGTACTTCGGTCCTTCTGCCTGCTCTGTTCCCCGCTCTGGCTCTGGTGAATTCTCTAACCCTCCTGCACTTCTGACTGTACCCAGTGCTTGTATAAATAAATAAAAATAAATCTTTTTTAAAAAAAAATGGATACAAGCTTCTAAAAAAAAAAAGAAAAAAGAAATGCAGGTGTTGGCAGCTGGAAGCTGGGTTGGGATGCACTGAGTAAAGATGAAGTGGACACTGGTGTGGCCACAGTGTCCTCTAGGCAAATAAAGAAATGAATGGACAAAGATAGCTCTTCAATAATTCCATGAGCCTGAATACCTACAATAGAGAAAGCAATTGGGGGCAGAGGGATAATTTAAACAGAGCTCTTGGATTTATGGAGCTGGTTGTCTGACATGGGGACTAGGAAGAGCAAGCAAGAAACAGATAATCACACACTGAATTGTTGGGTCTCCGTTGTGGCACAGGCTCCGAGGACTGCAGAGAGCTCTGAGTGTTTGTAAAGTGGAGCCCTGAGGCTGGGTGGGGCAGGTGGCGGTGCTTTCTCAGGTGGCATCCTGAGAAGACCACATTGCACTGAGCCCTATCTAATAACTCAGAGGAACAGCATTCCAAACAGAGGGAACAGCATGATGAAGGCTCTAAGCCTTCAGGAGCATACTTTGCTTGAGAATACCTTCAATATAGTCATTGTGATGCACACTTCTGTCTCCACCTGCCTGCTCTACCTCTCCCCTGGGTAATCACATCAGCATCTGAGATGAACATGGTGTGGAAGTAAAATCCTTACTTTCCCACAACTCCACCTTAGCCGTCTTAGTCCCACTTACCGGTTTCCTGGAGAAAAGAAGGCAACTCTCACTGTCCCCACCAGAATGCATCGGATTCTAGCTTTGCCTTTGAACCTGATTCACTTGTATACCCGTTCAGTGTCCCTTCAACAAAGCCAGGTCCCCTCTTCTTCCCACCAGAAGCTTTTTTACTGGCAGATTTAAGCTTGTGGTAGCAAAGGCACAAACATCCAAGTTCTCCAATGAGGCCTGACCCCAGAAAGGCAGGTGGGAGTTAAGTACCCTGAGCCCGGCCACAAATGCCAGACAGCTGTGCACATCCTTGGGGCGGAGACGAAAAACAGATACTTCATGTATCTGGTTAGAAATGAGGATTTTCTGGTTTGGTTATGCCTGTCATTTCGAATGTGTCTCCTCTATTATTTACAGCATTTGTGCACCTGACCTTGTCAGTCTCACCCCAGAAGGAACTTGGTGAACCACCCTCAGAGGACAAGCAAGAGCCTCAACCCTCAACCCCAGGGCTTTGCTAGGGGACAAGTCTGGATGAAGATGCTCTGGTAGGAAAAGGTTGCAGAGACTGCAGAGAACTCTGTTCGGGGTAGTTCAAAGGCAACTGATGTCTCAATTCTACCCATTGCTGCCCACACGCCTACATTTGCCAACAGCCCCAACATCCACCTAATACCCAGTCTCACAATCTTGAAGTTATCCTCATTTCCTTTTCCTGTTCACACCATAGAGCCCTGCCATCAGGAGCAAAGAGAACAAAAATATCTGCTTGAGTTGAGGAAAATGAACAGGAACTAAATTCAAGAAATAGCTATAAGTGCAATGGAAATAAATAAAACTGGACTTCCTGGGGTGACTGATGTAAATGGGCGTCAAAGATGAGATTAGTCCGGATAGTCTAGGTAGATAGAGGTGGACATAGCAGGTGGGGAGGAGGGGCTTGATGAGAGTGCAGTGCTCTGGCAGCCATCCTGTGCAAGGAGGAGATATAGGGGCAGTTAATATGGGTCTCTTGTGCTGTGTCTCCAAATCCACACTGGAGGATGGCTCATGCGTGAATCCAAAGGCTTCTCCTTTCCCTGACTTCCTGTGGGTTCAAACCAGGAGAGAATCCAGCAGGGGATGGAAGCAGAAGTAGAGTAAGTGCAGAGCCATTATCTCCCTTCCTCCCTGTCAGGCATGGAAGTTTGGAGGGTCCTGCTAATGAGGGCATGGTCTCTCCACCTGCCTTCTCTGGGCCTGCTAGTGTCTCTACCTCACCCCCCCACCGCATCCCTTCAGGCCTGGTTTGGTGATGGCCCCCCACTGTTGCTGCCCCAGGTGCATTGCAACATTCTCCATTGCTTTCCCAGACCCTCCCTCCTCTGTAAATATTTCATTCATTAAACTCCCCTTTACTACCCAGACCAAATGTGCCATCTGTTTCCTGAGGGATCCTGACAGCACACAGGCTATGAACTCATTCGCTGTTAAAAAAAAAAAAAAAAAAAAAAACTAATATTATCACGTCTGTGTGGGCACAGAGAATTGCTCGGAAGCAAACACCAAATTGTCAATAGTCACTCCCTGCAGGAGGGAGGATACAGTGTTTGCTTGTTTTTCATAATGAAGATGTATTGTTTTGGCATTTAGAAAGCACAGGACTGGGAACAAAACAGCCAGTACCCGGACCCCAGGTAGCCTGAACTGCCTGCACTCTGCAGACTGACGGAGTTGACAAACGTCCTTCCCGGAGGATGGGTGTGACTTCTGGTCCTAGTCAGGATGGTGCCAGAACACCTGCCACCTGTGCAAGGAAGCACAGCCTCCTCCCAACATCTGATGCCCGTCAAGCTTTGCCCAAACAGCCCCCTGAACCTCAAACAGGTTCTCCGTGGGCCCTCGAGATTGATACTGGGAGAGGAACGCTGGGTCCTCCTTTGCCAGTGCTTGGCTGGTCTGATCAGCACTTGTTTGCTCCTCAGAAGCCACCCTCCCATCAGAAAATTTTGCTTTACCCATTTTGGATTACTTTTTACATTTTCAAATTCCATTATTAGAATATCCAAAAATGAAAGTTTCTTTTTGGCAGTTTACCTCTTGCTTCCATGCAATTTCGTTCTTTGTTCTGTTCACAGTTCCTGACCTGGAATTCTATTGTGTTGGGACTCAGAGCCCAAGCCCTTCCCAGTTTACCACACTGCCTTTCTAGAACGTGTGCCTCCAACCCCGTGTGATCAGAATTTATGTCAATGCCCGAAGCTCGTGCGTGCCCATTGTCAAGAGGGGGTGATGCCTCTTGATGGATTCTTCAACACAACAGCCTGTCACAGGCAGAGAAAACCAGACTGACTGCTGAGAGGCATGGTAGACATCTGCTTTTTATGTCTGCTGTGAATGGACTTCTGGCCATAGAAGACCAGCTTTCATCTGGAGACCACGCCTCCCCCAACCCAGTCTATGAGGATAAATCGTTCCCCATCCCTCTCCGGCCAATCAGCAGGCTCCATCCTGCCAACCTCAGTGAGTGGGTCAGCCATGCATGACTGAGCCAGGCGCTTGATAACATTTTAAAGTAGGAGAGTAACTTTCTGAGCTTAGGGAGTGAAGGACAGAGAGACTGTAGACCACCTTTGCCGTGACCTGGGAAGAAGTGCTGAACTGCACTTCTGGGTTTAGCCACATCCAAAGCACATCACCTCTGTGTTTCAGGTTGAAGAATCCTTCCTCTGTCTCGTCTTGGACTCAGACTTGGTCCAAAACCAAATTCAGAAACCAGAGCTTTTGAAATCCCATCTCGGAATGTCCCTCTGGCCTGCCACTTAATTAAATGACCCCATAATGAAATTTCTCCCCATTGAGTCTATATTTAATAATTAATTGACCACTTCAGCCCAGTCACTCTTGGAGTCTCATCAATTATGTATCTTTCCCTTCTGCATTCGACTCTCACCTCTAAGGAGAACAGGGCCAGGGTGGAGGCTCGGGTGGAAGGAGCCCCTCTGAAGGCAAAGCTCCCCCCTCCCTTCACCCCATTGTGGACCCGCTGGGGGCAGATGGGGAGAAGAAGGAGAGGAGCAAATCTGGGCTTGGGCCTGAAACGTATGTCATCTGAAGGGTCCTCTTTAAGAAGACAAGGTTACTGACACAGAATCAGGCACTAAAGTCAAGATTTATTTAGAAAAAAGAAGGAATGACAATTACTTTTTAAAAAGCTGACACAAACCAGAAAATCCAGCCAAAAATAACAGGATTTTTATTAACTAACAACCTGGCACACTTTAAGAGTTCACAATTCAGTGAGCATTTAGGGTTAGTCATTTCCCAGGAAACCTGAAGCGTTTAGCTTGTGTCGAATAGAAGCTTGATGCCAGTTCTCCCTTGTGGCCATATCTTCCTGTGAAGATAGTTTCCTATGGAGAGCAAAAAAAGGCAATTCGTTCTTCTAGAGTGGCTGATCAGAAAAAATTTGAATGAATTCTTGAAATTAATTTAGAAAAATTGGGCTTTGTAACCCATTGCTGGTAATGGGTTACATTACCCTAGGGAGGCAGGAAGGCCAAGGTCAAGGTGTTGGCAGGGCTGGTGTCTCGTGCTGGCCTTGGCCAGGAGGTGACTGCCTTCTCCTGAGTGTCTGCCTCTTAATCTCTTCTTCCAAGAACAGTGGTGGGATTTGGGCCACCCCAATGACCTCATTTTAATTTAATTACTTCTTCAAACACCTTTCTCTAAATACAGTCAAATTGAAGAGATACTGGAAGCTGGGACTGCAACATAGGACTCTGGGAAAAGGAAGGGGACATAGTTCCGCTGACCACACCCCAAGTTGCAGGAGGCTTGTCAAATCTGGGCAAACACTACTGAGAGTCTTTCTGATGTGAGCTCACATTTTTCAAGGGACTTTGAGTCTTTTAAGCCCAGTGACTCATCACACTCACTATGGAGGACTTGTCAACCAGGTGTTGGTGGCGTGACTGGTGTGATGTGTCTCCCAGACCACAGTGGATGGGAAAAGCTTTCTGGGGAACTATTCCACACCTGGAGGACAATGTCTTCCCCGCGCACCCAGATGTCTGTGGGTCACCTGAAATACCTGGTGGGGCCAATGGAACCCAGCCCCAACCCGACCCCTATAGTTGCTCCAGCTTGACCCCCAGACAGACAGGATCTGGAATGCTGCACCATGACCACTGCTGTAGACTGAGTGCAAGGCAGGGTTCTTGGACTGGACACGACCATGAGCAGCTGCAGTGCTGCCCCTATGGGGCTGACCTTCCCAAGGTGCATATCAGGGCCGGCCAGCTGCTGTAACACAGGACCCTCAAATCTCAGCTATTTAATTTCTTTTAGAGGTTTGTCTCTCATTCACATCAGAGCTATCACAGGTTAGCAGAGCAGTGACTCAGCAACCTGGCAACTCCTTCCTCAGATGGCACTGCCCTGAGGAGCCCAAGGTCCTTAACCCCTTGTGTGCCATGAGTCCCTTGGACCATGGGGTAAATCTGGTGAATTTCTTTGTGGAATAATGGTTTTAAATATGAAAAACAAAACAGCTGGGATAATGAAAGATTGTTCATTTCTGTTTACACCAAATTATATTAAAACACAGTTATCAAAATGAATTTTTCAATTTGTAATCAAAATATATAGGATTCCATAGAACTATGTATGTATTTTTATTTATTCAAGACAGAGTGGAGGATGTAATAACTACCATTTGAAGTTGTGATGAGAGTTAATCCAGAGTCATTAAACTGCCTTCCATGGGCCTAACTGGATGGGCCTGTTACCTAGTTTTGTAAGGAAGGTTTCATGGGCCCACAGCCACACAGCCACACTCACTTGGTTGCATAACCTCTGTAGTTCCCTTTGTGCTACAGAGTTGAGTAGTTGGGACAGATGCCGCATGACCTAAAATATTTACTAGCTGCATCGTTACAGAAAATTTGCTATATACAATACCTTGGAGACATTCACAACATCCATCATCTATTATGAAAACATTTGTAATTTGTCCTGGAAAAAAAAAAATGTCACAGGCTTTATTGCTACTATTGCAGCTTGTTAGCTACAATATTATAAAAGGAAATGATAATTTTCAATTAAAGGTGAGTGAAAATAGAGATGCAATATTTTTAATCCAAATTTGGGGGCCTCCCCTCTGCCTTCTAGCCACAGATTCCTTGGGGGACTTTGGACCAACTCCAGGTTAGAAAATCTTGCTTAGAAAACTGTCCTAGGACTTCAGGGGGGCCCACCCCATCCTCTGTACCCACTATCCGTGAGGAGGGAGAGCAAGGGTGGAATATCCTGCGGGCGACTTCCAGCCCATGCCAAGGGTGATGTTCCACCACACTCTGTTGTCAGAACTCAGTTCCTGGGTCACACCAGTGCAAGGGTTGCTGGGAAATGGAGGTAATCTGTGTGCTTAACACAGAAAGTGGAGGCACTAGCAACAAGCAAACATACGAATGTGTAGTATGTCAGACGAGTGCTATGGAGACAAAGTCAAATAAAAGTGAATGAAATTCTAACCTAGCTCCTGATTTTAACTACTATGGCCAGGAAAAGCTCCATTGAAAAGGCAACATTGGACAAAAACCTGAAGATCCCAAGCAAGTGAATTTCTGGGGAACAGTGCTGAAGGCAGCGGTTCCAGCATGCACAGAGACCCCAAGAGAATATCTGTGATGACTTTGAAGGACAGAGTCAGCCACCCGCTAGACTTAATTCTCTGTTTCTTGTCTGTCTCCCCACGAATGCCTGCTAGAAAGAAGGGATTTTTGTTTGTTTTGTTCCCTGCTGTTTTACAAGAGCCTACAGCAGTGTTTGGCACATAGTAGGCACTTTTTGAAAACTATGGAATGCTGCCCAAATGTGGCAGGATCAGCATGGACTGGGGGAACAGTATGAAATGAGGCCAAAGTGTTCCCAGAGCAGGACTGCCCTGGCCCTAAGGTCACCATAGGGATCACAATGTTATTCCTGTAGAGCATGAAATAAACAGTGTTTTCAGCAGCAAGGCACATGCTCTGATTTTTATGTTGAAAAATATCTCTGGCTGCTGCAGGGTGATGCGCTCAGGTGAAGATCTGACAAAGTGTCAGACACTGAGAAAGTGGGTTCCATTCCTCTAGCCTCTGGGCAGCCCAGTGAGGGGGTGTTTGAGAGGAGGGTTTGCCCAGGTAGACTGGTGTCCTGGAGCTTCAGTGCTGAGAAGGGGCTTTGGGAATTCTGTCTGCAGAGGAGGCTTGTCTCCCAGCGGGTGCCACCCACTGCACCTTTTACCTCATGGCTGGCCCACCCTGTCTGCAGGGCCCCAGGGAACTATAATTGCATAAATCAGTTCTGTAAACACCTTAGGAAAAAGCACAACTTGACTGCAGCTTGACTGGTGTGGAAGGGGGGCAGGGTGTTCAAAAGGGTTCCTGCCCCAGGTATAAACATGTAAAATAGGACAGAATCTCAAAACCTTGCTAGAGCATCTCATACACATACCTGGAGTAGCAAAACCTGGAAGTGCAGCGGGTACTCAACACCACGGGGGGTCTCTTGGGGGGCAAACCTGGACAGGGAGTTTCTGGAGAAGCTCCACTTGCTGGGTGCCCATGGGTCCCAGACTGGTCCCAACTGGGTTCAGTTTACTCCAAAGATGGAGGTCACAGTAGCAGATCACCCGTGCTGCGCTGGGATTGGGGGTTCCCCTCCTGTCCCCTCACCCACCACCTCTCCCCATTGCTCTCTACCGCTCCTCTCTCCATAGCCTCCCCACCAGGAGGCTGGAATGCCCGGGGGGAGGCCACCGCGGTGTGACCCCCCTTGACAGCTGGGCTCCCGCTAAGCAGCCAGCCCCACCCCAGGCCGCTCTCCGCCCCGCCGCCTCCGGAGACAGGTTCGCACCTGCTCGGGGGCATTTCTCATCAATTAGGCCTTGGCAGCGTTTGAATGGGGCCGGCAAGGGCGCGTCCCGGCAGCCCCTCCCCGGCCTCCCCCGGCGGCCCGGCGCGCACAGATGGCAGCCCGGGCGCAGCTGCCCGCGCCTCGCGGGGGCCACAATCGACCCAGTGTTTGCAGCCCCCAGGTTGGGCAGGGGGCCGGGCACACCTGCGCGGTGCAGATGGTGCCGCCCGCGGCAGCAGGCAAGGAGGGCCCTCCTGGGACGGGGAGGCGGGACAAGAGCCGGGCCCCCTCGACACGGGGTGGCTCCTTTTTGAGCTTGGAATCCGGGGAGGGGACGCTGGGAAAATGGCATCGAGCGGCGGGGTCGGGGGATACCCTTGGCCTCTCCCCTCTTTGTTCGCGGCTTGTGCGCAGTAGCCAGGCGGCCTCCCCAAACCCAGTCCCTGCAAGACGCCCTTAGGTAACCTGAGTGCCCAGCAGTAGGGGATCGTCTAGAACTTGTGTGTCGCGGTTCCCCAGCGAGGAAATAAATGCAAGTTACAAAGGGGAACTTGGGGGAACCCAGGCCGAATTCCGGGCTCCATCGCTCTGGAGCTGCGGGAGCTAGAGCAGGTTGTCTTCGCCCACCGCAGGCTTCTGCAGACCGGTGCGCCTAGCTTAGGGGCCAGAGTTGCAGGCATAGTGCAGGGAAGCCTCGCCCAGGAGCTGGGACACAGCAAATACAGTATTTTTTTCTTATTTCTTATTATAAAAATAACACATACTCATTAGGTCAAAATATTCAAGCCTAAAGTATCCTGTATTTTCACCTGCACCGAGATCACCATTAGTTTGATGGTTTATCCATGATTTTTTCCTGCGTTATATAGACATACATACATCAGGACTGTGAAATCAGATGAGGAGGAGTTTAACTTAATGGTTAAAATCTTGGAGTCTGGGTCCGCAGTTTCTGCATTAATTAAAACAAAGCAAAACAAAAAAACTTGACTCAGCTCTTTCCCTGCTGAAAATTGTGTCCCTGGGAAAATTACTTAACTTCTCTGGACCCCAGTGGCCTCATCTATAACCTGCAGGAAGTTTGTGAGCTAATGCACACAAAAACATTTGGAGCAATGTGAATAAAATATTAGTTTGATCATTGAAACCACTTTGTAACTTTTTTCTTAATATTTCTTTGAAGCTTTTCGGTGCCAGAAAAGTCAAAGCAACCATGTTTGTTTGTTTTTAAGAGCTGTAGATTGTGCCATCCTAGGAAGGACCTTCACATAATTAAGCAGTCTTCCCGGAGGGGGTTGGGGAGGGGTTTCCCCAATGCTACAGCGAACACTTCTGGGCCCCACTTGCTATTATTTCTATATGACACCATTACTGCTTCAGATGCAAGAATTGAGATGTGACGTCTTCTGCGGGCCCCAGGGGTAGTATTGTGGGATAAGCCTCTGCGAGGTTTGTCTTCTCTAGGACTGGGACTAGTGTGAGGCCATCAGGATACTCACCCAGGTACACCATTTAAAAGGACACATTTAAAAAAAAAAAAACAAAACACCTCAGTCACAAAGAGAAAACATATTTTAATGCAATAATTTAAAAACTCTGAATGAATGCTAAAAATAGCCCCTGAGGAAACATATTCCACAATTTTTTTTAAAGATTTATTTATTTATGCACACAAGAACTGGGGTACAGGCCAGAGATGCAGGGGTGGGGGGTGAGAGGGTTCACCAGAGACAGAGTGGGGAGCAGAACAGGCAGCCTGACTGAAATACACTGCTGAGGGGATCAGCGGGCGAGTCAGTAGAGGTCTGCAGTGCCATGTGGATAGCTCCCAGGCCGGCTGGGGATCGAACTCGTGCTACAGAGGCCGTGGACTGCTTCACAATGCAGTGCCTAAGCCCTTGCACTGCCAGGGAGGCCCCCCATATTCCACAATTTTATAGGAGAGTTCAACAATGCCCTATATAAGCTGTATTGGAACCTGTGGCCAAAGGAAATGTGTGCCTCTACACACATATTTTAATATATTCATTAATGGAAACACTTTTGTGTTTAAATGTTGTATTTATACCCCAAACAGAATTTGTATCAACTTTACTTTCCTGTCTTTAAAGGACGCAAATATTAACATTTGCAAATTCTACTTCTGGAAAGAAATTAAGCATGAACAAAAATCACATGAAGACATATAGATGAAGGAAGCACATTTCCCTTTGGCCTGAGACGCTGGATTTTGTCAATTAGTTTTTCCGAAGGGTTTTCACTGTTGACACTCCCACCAACAGCATCTTTGGGGATTAACTGCTTTCAGCAGAGGTTCATTATCCCACATTCAGCCCTGGTCTGAGTGCAGGCAGGAGTGGCCTGCCTACCCTGCTGGGCCTTCCGTCCCCCCTCACCCAATCGGCCCTGCCAAAGCTAGGCTGGGCTCAGGTTACCACCAGCCCTGAAAGCTGCCTTATCTCAGATCTGCAAAGCCAGGCACTTCATTGTGGGGAAAACCTTTCAACTCTGGGTTAGATAAATTCTAAAAACCCTGGAGCTGCCTTGGGGGCAATAAAAGCAACTCTTGAATCAGTGACTAGGGGACCCCTGCTGGAACAGCCTCATTAATGTTCCCCTAACCTGCACCCAGCCAGATCAGCCCTGCTCCTTCGGGTGCTCATCCCCTATGTGGATGCCCTGGGCTGGGGCTCTGAGTCGCTCAGTCAAACCCTGGGAACAGGAGGGTTAGTCACGGTCTCTGGATGCCTGAGTCCATCCAAGAGGCAAGAGGGCTGGGGTTTATACACCAACGGCTGAGACCTGGAGGAGGGGGGAGGTGTTAGACTCTGGGCACATCTCTGTGCCATCAGCAAGGCGTCCCACGTTTTCAGGGAAGAGTGCTCTCAGGCACAGATGCCCAAACTGGGCATCCAAAGATCATTTTCCTTATCCTGCCTCTACTCCTCTTCCCTAGTCTCCTTGTTCATAGGCTATTATGGGCTGAGTATCTGCGTCCCCTGTACCCCAAATTCCCTGAGATGTCATTTGGAGGTGGGACTTTTGGGAGGTCCGGTCAGGAGGGCCCTCACTCTCAGCCAGGTGAAGATAGGGTGAGACGTCTGTGACTGGGAAGAGGCTTCTCACCACAACCGGCCCAGAGGGTGTTCATAAGCCACCCTGCTACAGCAGCTGAAGGACTAAAACACAAGAGAAGACAGAAGAGAAGGAAACCAATGGATGTTGCCAAGCAGGTTGCCACCACCAGCAGCAGAACCGTATCCCAGCAGCGCGCCTGAGGCAGCACAGAACACACGCCTCCTGCGAGGAGAGGGACAGAGGTATTCACCCTCCAGTGCCCATCTGCCGCTGGGCGCGGCTGCTTCTGCAGAAATAACACATCAGCTTGCGGGCTGGCCCTGGGCATGGGCCAAACCTGCTCCTGGGGCCAGAAAAAGAGCCCTGGGTGGGGAACTGCAGGTCTTGGCAATTCTTGAGCATCGTTTGCTGAGAAGAGGTCAGTGCAAGAGTTGTAGATGGGACGGCTCCTAACAGCTTATTCCCCAGGAGATCCAGATGACCCGGACCATCCGCGTGGCATCACTGGGAGGCTATCCCCAGTGATGATTCAGTGCCTCATTTTGCAACAGGGTGGTCCCCAGGAAAGGGGGAGGTTCCCTGCCCCACCCAAGGGAGGGTGGAGCTGAGCAGCAAGAGGAGAAGCTGCAGAAGAGACTGAGGAAGGAAGCAGGATGGAGCCAGGAGACCTGGAGGAGGCACATGGAGCCTAGAGACACGTGAAGAAGCTGCGCTTGTCTTTTGGTCGTGGACGGGGTGACACAGATGTGGGTGAGACCCATGGGGAGGTGACAATGGCAGCTTTTATCTTGATGTTGATTTTGCTCTTTTCCTTCCGGGCTTGTCCGGTTGTTTGTGACCCTTTTCTGTGGGTCTCCACTGGAAGATGCTTTAGACTTGTGGCAGGCCTTGGGGCCTTGCTCTGGGCCAATCCCATATGGATGGACTTTTACCCACGAGGGGATGGGTAACTTTGGGTGCTTCATTTAGAAACTAGACTCTTTGCCTTACCTGTGTTGTTTCCTAGTTTAATTAAAGTTCCTTCCCATTAAAGTGTCCTATGTTTTGTGTTGATGCGGCGGATGGCAGAACCCATTTAGAATAGGCAGGTTTGTGGGGCTTGGGCTGCCCCTCTCCCTGTCCTATAACAGATTTGGCGACCACGAAGGGACAGAGCCATCCGTGGTTAGTCAGCCCCATGGGGAAATTGGGCTTCCCTATGGCACTGGCTACCATAAGCGCAAATGTGATTTTCTAATTGTTGCTTCTCTTACACACATTGGAACCCTAAAAAAACACTGTCTCCTAAGACTACACCCTAACATTTGTGCCACCATAGATATGGTGTAATAAAATTAAAAGGGGGGATTGCAACAGGGTGGTCCCCAGGAAAGGGGGAGGTTCCCTGCCCCACCCAAGGGAGGGTGGAGCTGAGCAGCAAGAGGAGAAGCTGCAGAAGAGACTGAGGAAGGAAGCAGGATGGAGCCAGGAGACCTGGAGGAGGCACATGGAGCCTAGAGACACGTGAAGAAGCTGCACTTGTCTTTTGGTCGTGGACGGGGTGACACAGTTGTGGGTGAGACCCATGGGGAGGTGACAATGGCAGCTTTTATCTTGATGTTGATTTTGCTCTTTTCCTTCCGGGCTTGTCCGGTTGTTTGTGACCCTTTTCTGTGGGTCTCCACTGGAAGATGCTTTAGACTTGTGGCAGGCCTTGGGGCCTTGCTCTGGGCCAATCCCATATGGATGGACTTTTACCCACGAGGGGATGGGTAACTTTGGGTGCTTCATTTAGAAACTAGACTCTTTGCCTTACCTGTGTTGTTTCCTAGTTTAATTAAAGTTCCTTCCCATTAAAGTGTCCTATGTTTTGTGTTGATGCGGCGGATGGCAGAACCCATTTAGAATAGGCAGGTTTGTGGGGCTTGGGCTGCCCCTCTCCCTGTCCTATAACAATTTCACTGAAAAACTTGCTCGCACGGTCCCACAGGTAGACAAGAAGGCAAAGCTTAGAGAAGTTAGGGCTTTGTCTGAAGCCACATGCCCAGGTGAAATGGCAGATTCAGGATTAAAACCAGGTCTGTCTGATTGGCCAGACCCCTGTTTCCTCCTCACGCTGCTTCTCTGAGTTGCTCTGCAGCTCTGCTTTGTGATTCTCACCAGTCTGGCCCACAGGCCTTATGAGTGCCGAAGTGAATAAAATGCTAATCCTCATCAATAGATTAAACTGAGAAATGCTTAAACCAGAGATCTGCCTGTAATAAAAGCAATTGGGTTGTTTCTTTGTAATTTGACTGCTCACATGAGCCCAGGAACCTGCCTTATAGCTTTACAAATCTGTGATAATTTCCTTCAACTTTTCCATTTTATTGCTGCCATTAAAATCCCGTTGTGTTCTTAAAACAGGAAAAAAAATGATTAAAACAGATGTGGCTCTTAAAGTTACAATATGAATTTTACAACCCCAGGTTTTATGATACTGAGAGAAATTTCAGCCACCAAGGTCAGGCAAAAAAATGGGACCGGATTTCTGAAATGGGTTTGGAGGAGGAAGGAGGGAGTGGAGGCGTGGGGTTTCAGAATGACAAAGACAGCCAACAGAGCTAATTTCCTGACCTTTCCTTCTCTCTGGAGCTCTCTGGGACACACTGCAGAATGTCACATCTGCAGCTCTCCCTCAGCTCTCCAAAGCCTGGGCCCATAACAGCTGAGGTTTGAGGAAACCACTTTTCCGCCCTCCGGCCTCCCTTCCAAACACCCCCCATTAGACTTTCCAGTTAAATAGTCTTTATTTTGTTTGTTTTGTTGTGTTTCGAGGCAGTGTGTTGCAGCAAAAAGAGCATTGAGATCCAAGTTCTGGTCCTAAATCTTCAAGGAATTCACCACGTGACGTGCAGCTATCTCTGAACACTGGGCTTGGCATGGGGGTTCCAGGGCCCTCAGCTCCCTGACCTGGCCTGCAGGAGCCCTGCCCCACCTGGAGGATGCGCTGGAGAGTTGGTGACTGACAGATAAATCAATTCCTAAACATTTCTCTATTTTTCTTTTATTTTTTTAAAAAGATTTATTTATTTATTTATACAAGCACTGGGTACGGTCAGAAGCACGGAGGGTGAGAGAATTCACCAGAGCCAGAGCGGGGAGTAGAACAGGTAGACTGACAAAATACACTGCTGAGGGGAGCGGTGGGCACTGCAGGAGAGGTCTGCGCGCCATGTGGGACCCTTGCCCGGTGGCCGGGGATCGAACCAGCCCCGCAGAGGCTGTGGGCAGCTTCTCAGCCCAGAGCGCAACCGCTGTGCCACCGGGGAGGCCCTCTCTATTTTTCTTTTAAAGTAAAAGGGTTATTAACACCTACAAATAATAATGAAAAATGAAAACCACCGTGAGATAGGTTCCCTTTAAGAAAAAGAAAGAACAGTCAGAATGCTAAAGGCTTAAAGGAAATATACACTCCTGGCAAAAATGCAGAGAGATGTGGTTTCTTCTTAAGGTTGGTAGGAAGGTAAAATGGTATAATTACCATGATGAATATGTTAATGGGCATAACCTTTGAGTCAGCAATTTTACTTTCAGGAGGGTATCCTAAGGAAATAGCAAGAAAGGTAAAAGAAAATGCCCACAGTACAAAGTCCAGGGAAAAGAGAAAAAAAAAAAAGAATATAAAACATGTCACAGCCTATGTAAATTTTTTCCCTTGATGCTCACACAAAAGCCAACATATAGTCACATAATTAAGACTCCCACCCTTTTGATAATTTGATTAATTTATAACCATTATGGATACCTTTGGAGGATGGAATATATTTCTTTAAATTACTACATTATGTCTATCAAGACATTCAGATAGTTCCCAATTAATGTCTGTAGGATTAGTGCTGCATTAAGCATTCTTGGTGATATGTCCTGGTAAATATTATTTATTAGGATGGATTTCCAAATACAGAAGGAGCTCTAGCAAGCTCTTTGTAGACTAGGAAATCTTCTATCTTTGCCTCCCATTTTTGTTGCGAATTTTCCTCATGCTATTTGAATATACATAAATATTCTCTGAAGTCTTATTCAAATACTAATGTTATTTTCCTACATTTGGATATCTGATGCATCTGGAATTATTTTGAACAAAGCATGTGGTAGAGTCTAACCTACTTTTTTATGAATGGGCACTTAAGGCAGTACCATCTTTTAGTAAGACATCCTATTTCTAGTGAATTTGAAAGCCACCTTTAATAGATATATATTTATAACATGTACATTTGTGTATTACAAATTGCATAATATATCATTTTATCTATAATATATCAATCTTGTAATACACAGAATAGAGGAAGGGAAAAAACAGAGGAATGCTAATCAGGCTCGCACTGACTGGCCAGAGTCAATTGCTAGCATCTCTTTCCAGCTGTTAGTCTAGCACTTGGAAAAGCATAGTTGCATGGATAAGGCAGATGCGAGGAACTGTGGTCGTGAATGAAAGGACACAGCCCATCCACCGTGTCCAGCAGGGAAAAGGAGGGAATAAAGAGGCTCACCTTGACTTCTCCTTCCCCTTCAGCCCTTGCAATGCCTCTTATTGCCCAAATCCCACCAGATATCAGTGGACGAGGTGCCGGTGGACACAGTCATGGGGGTCAACTCTCAGGGTCACAGAGCAGATGAAAGATGGATCCAGATGGAAACAGCCAGCCCATTTGACAATCTGGCAGGACAGCCCAGCTGGTTCCACCTCCATCGTAAGTCTTTCATTTCCAAAAATTTCTTGGAGATTTTTATCTCCCTCCTCAAAATACCTTCTTGAAATAAGGAATGGATTTTACACAATTTAAAGGTTAATATGGGAAAGATTGAAATGGTGAAATAAAATCTTCCCACTCAGGACCATGGGAAGTTATTCCATATGCAACATTTGGGCTTTTATTTTTTATGCTTTAATTAAATCCTATAGTCATTTCCATATGAATCTTATACTTTCATTCCATTGTTTTTTGTTTTCATAGTTTTGATCACTGGTATGAATGACATATTTTTCTACCTTCATTTTGAAGTGGCTATTCCTAACAAAAAGAAAAGCTGCTGATTTCTTCATAGTTAGAACATATTCAAGCAATTTATAAATCACCATTTACAAATACCAAGTACTCATGTGAATACTATTTTTTAAGCAGTCTCTTTTGAATTTTCTAGGTTGACAATAATCTCATCTGACAAAAAAAGGTAATTTTGCCCCCTTACTCTGGATCTTTACACTATGCATTTTATTTCTTTATATAAATGCATTACGTAGAAACTCTAACTATAGTGTAGACATTAGCTGTCCTGTACATGTCTTACTTTGCAGATCGTATTCATGTTTTAGGGTATGATCGTATGTCCACTGCTAGTTTGCAGTAATTATTTTTATTCTATCCATGTCATTTTTTTTCTATCTTTGGTTTTACTTAAAGTTTTTTTTTTCCAGAAACAGCTGTGCAAATGAATCAATGCAATTCCATCACTTTTGAATTTAACCTCTGATTTTCCCCACTTGATTTGCTGATGTCATAATGTAAGTGAACCATATTGTCAGACCCTCAAATGATGAGTCATTTCTGCCTCCTGAAACAGGCGGGACTTGGTCCTGACATATGATTCTTTAAAGATATTATTGAATTACATTTGCTGATGTTTTGTTGAGATTTTTAGCATCTCTGATCACAAGTGAATATGATCTAGATTTTTTCTAACATATTAGGAAGCACCAAACTTGACACTGATGTTCTTCTTGGCTTTGATACAGGATCTTTGATAAAGATTTCAGGATCTTTGCACCAATTTCTGTGGAAACAAGGAATAACTCTTTGATGAATTTTTAGCAGTTTCACATTTTCCTACGGTTAATCAACTTTACTACAATCCTATTTTACTCTCTTCCTTATTTTTAATTCTAATTCTCCTCACAGCTGACACCTGTTATTTTCTTTATTTTTCCTCAAGCAGGCACACAAGACATTGATCTACTTTCTCCTCTCCCTCCCCAAAACCAGCGTTTGGCTTTGCGCTTTCAGAATAGTGGGGTGTGGACAGATGGGAAGGCACTTTGGGTGCAAAAGCCAGTTCTGCCTCTTACCAACTGGGGAACCTGGGCAAATCATTTCCCCTCAGTAAGCCTCAGTATAGTTTATTCCCTGGGCTCAGTGATTGGTCCAAGGATAGGCACATGATCTGAGCAAATAAAATTCAATCCTTGGAATTTGGCTGGGATTATTGATGGGAGGTCATGGGGAAGCTTTCTTTCCATGAAGTAGTTAAAATGGCAGGAAATGTGCCTGTAGTTACCAGAGGTCAGCTTAGCATCACATACCCACCCAAGAATGAAACCAACACAGAGGGCAGCAGATCAGAAAGACAGAGTAAGTCATTAGGACCTCCACTGAGCACCTAGATCCAGCCAGACCTGAAGCCTTGACCCATACTTATTCATTGTATGAATCAATAAAAAGTCAGTTTTAATTGAGTTTCTGTTGGTTACAATTAAAGTTACCCAAGTAACTCTGAGGGCTAACTTATGAATTTATTGATAGTTGATTTTTGAACATGAAGGATTCCCTCTCTCTCTGCTTCCATAGCCACAAAGGCTTCCCCTATTGTGTCCCTACTAGTAGTATATGGCAATTGTCTCTTCTCCTGTCTGTCTCTTCCCAAAGACTGCAGCTACTAGAGGCCAGAAACTTACCTTTTTCATTTCTGTCTCCTCTAAGTTCAGTCCAGAGTCTAAAACCCCAACAGCTTTAGACTACAATGGGGTAAGCCCACTCCCAACTCAGTGCTTCCCATTCTCGTAGAAATACATATTGACATTCCCGAATCACAGGTAGGGGAGCTAAGACACACAAAAATGGGTACTTTCTCAGGAACTTAGTAGGTGACAGAGTATATGTTTCAACTCTGGTCTTTCTGATTTCAAAGCATCGCTTGATGAATGTTTGTGGAATAAATGAATGACCTCACAGGCTGACCTTGACATTGATCCTAATGAAATTTTAGCCTGTTAGTTCCTATCCGCAGATCCTGACTTTGGGGAAGCTTCAGAATTTTGCAAGAAATGCCATGGGGTCTGGAGTTTCTTGGACAGCTGGCCCACAGCTGACTCAGGGCATCCTTTTCATCACTTTTCTGGGCCCCAGATCTGTAGGCCCCTGGACTGCTGTTCTGAACAGCTGCCTCTTACCCTTACTTCCCCTAAACCCTGACATGCCTTCCTTCTAAGACCGCTCTCAAGTTTTGTCTTGTATTTTGGGGGGAGATCGTCTTCTCAAATCCCAAAGACCTTAATGCTAGCATTCCAGAAGGGCCCAGCCTCTCCTGCTTTGGGGCTGCTTTCAACACCCCCATCCTGAGCCCTGTTTCCTGGCTCTGGCTTGATACCTCCCTCCTTTGGTTTCTGAATTCATTTCACTCCACACACAGGCCATGTCCTCTCCCACACCAGGGTCTTTGCAGACACCTTACCTGGCATTCTTTTCCCCACCACAGAGCCTATGACCTTGCTAGCTCTGCTCATCATGCAAGTAGCTGGCCAAATACACCCCGATGTGGGATTCCCCATTGTGTCCCCAACCAGGCATACCGAGTCCCCCATTTTATGTTCTCTTAAAACCATCCAACATACAGGCAGTTCCCCACCTGTCTGGTGCCTGCACAGTTCATGGGGATAAGGGTAGTGTCTTTCTGGCTCTCCACTGTGTCCCCTCACTGGAACAGGGCCTGGTACACTAGGGGCTCCATAAATACTGACCTGATGAATGAATTAGATCTATCAATTTCTGCTCAGATTTGCAAAATTCTGATGGGTTAGTGATTGGCCCCCACTCAGGTTACAAGCTCACTCGATGTCATCAGGCACCTTCCAAACCTTGTGGAATCAGCAGCGTGACCTCACCTGGTCTGGGTTGGCAGCACCCACGCCCACCCCACCCTGCAGGCTTTCTCATTTTTCCCTGGGGCTGAGCTCCACTTCCTGTCTATACCAAAATCCCTGTCTAACTTCTGCTCCATCTCCCCTGAAAATCTGGCCTCCTCTCTGCCTTTAAAGGAATAATAAAAATAATACAAACTAGGATAATAGTAACAAGTGCTTGTCATGTGCCAAGCCCTGTGCTAAGCACTTACCACACTTCAGCTCATTTACTCTCCCCACAAATCCATTCAGGCAGGGTAAAATTATCACCCCATTTCACAGGTAGGGAAACTGAGGCCAGCAAGATTAAGTCAGTTATTCAAAGCCATCCAGCTGGTAAATGATGGAGCCAGACAGTCTGACCCCAGAAAAACGTCCCATAACCACTAAACTATATAATAATAACTTCTGAACATTTTTTACTATGACTCATAGTAAGAAATACTTTTTATATCATGACCCAGTTCACACATATGCACTCACCCACAAAGACTGAGACAAAAGTTTCACAAAGCAATACTTACATTTATTATGTGCTATGCACTTTAGTTCCTGAAAAATAAATAATGGTCATGAGCCAGGGCAATTATTGGTTGTACATTTTCAGTAGGTTAAAATGAGGTACATACCACATTTGAATGTATAATGATGTTTTTTACTGGGTTTTAAATTAAAATATATACTTGCTTGTGCATAGATCGGCTCTTGAAGGATACTGTGGCAGGCAGAATAATGATCCACATCCCAATCCTAGAAGCTGAGAAATGTTAGGTAACATGGGAAGATAAGGTTGCAGAGAGAGTAGAGCTGACATCGACATGGGGAGATTATTCTGGATGAGCTGGGAGTGCCCAATGTGTGGACACCCTTCCTATGTGGAAGAAGGAGACAGAAGAAATAGAAATAGAACTTGTGCCAAAGAAATAGAACTTCTTACATGATGATTCCGGGCTCCTGCAGGAATATTCCAGCAAAGGGGAACAGTGTGACCTTTGCTGATTTAATCTATGGACATCCCATAGTTTCCCTTCTGCTATGTTCTTTCAACTATAAATAAGTCACAAACCTGCTCAGATTTAAAAGAAGGGGCACAGACCCCCAGCTCTAGATGGGGGGGGGTCTGGGGTACACTCTAGAAGAACAAATGGAATGAAAGATACTGTTGCAGCCTTTCTGGGAAAATACTATCTGCTGCATGGCAGAGCCAGGACACAGACCGAGCAGGGGTTCTGGGGACATTGTTTGTGGCCACTACACTAGTCCTTACCAGGAGTTAGGAGACTGAAATGAGAGGAGACATGCAAGGTGCTCAGGACAGGGCACAGCGCCTCAAATGCCAACCTCAACAAATGTTTCCTGATGCCTTTCCAGATGCCTCTCCATCTGTGCATTACTTCACCTCTGACACACCTGGCTATGTGCTTCCTGCCCCCCCCCCCCAACCTGGTAACTGGAGAGAAAGTCTGAACACGGTTCACAATTCCCAGCAGCTCAGGATAGGAATTTTCCTGAGGTCTCACCCCAAGGTGCCTGGGTCATGTCTCCAATAGCCCAGGCAGGGCCAGGAAGCCATGCCCCAGCCCCAGGCAGACAACCCAGAGAGCTCAAGTTCAGAGTTGAAGAGTTCAAAGCCAGCACAGTTCATGAATGTTCCTGGACCCCAAAGAGTAACCCGAGAAATTGTTTGTATCAGTGAGAAATGACTTAACTCTTGGCAAATCCTAGAAAACAGCCTCTCTTCCTGTTTCTAGAGGCTTTCCAAAGAAAAGAAACAGTTTAGGTTTTGCTCAGCTCCTTCGTTGACTGTAGACTCCCAACCGGTGCAGCAGGGGGGACCTGGAGGTCTCTGCTCCTGGGAGCGGGGGAGGGAACATTCGAGGAAGGCAAACCAGACTGTTTGGTTTTCTCTGGCCAAGGGGGCCTCTGAGTCAGCTTTAGGGACCTCCAAGGAGTAGAAGGGCCTTCCACACTGACTCCAGAATCACCACAATAAACTGCACCTCCAACCACACGAGGCTGGTCCTCCCCACCCCTGGCCCGTCTTGCCTCCTTCCCTGTCTCACCACTGAGCCTTTGCACATGCTGAGCCTTCCTCCTGGGGTGCCCTCCCTCCAGTGACTGAACGTTCAATACCCAGCGGAGCTCTACATCCATCACATGAAACCTACATCCATCCCTGAAAACTACAGTTCAACAAGTTTTTGTTTCTCTTCCTCAGCTCATATACAACCAATTCATCCACCCAACAGATAATTTTTAGGAAAAGCAGTTCTCAAAACTTTTGACTTCATGACCCTTTAGGTTCTGAAAAATTATAGAGAACCTCAAAGAATTGTGGTTTGTGTAGATGATATCTACAGCTTTTTACCATACTACAAATTAAAACTGAGAAAATGTTAAAATATTTGCTAATCTATGTGAGAAGAACCATAAGAAATCCATTGCCTGTGACTATCAAGGGGAGGGCATTATGGTGTCATGTGACATCTGGAAAACTCTGCTGCAAACTGTGAGAGAACGAGAGTGGAAAAGGCAAATGGCATCTTAGTGCTGTTTTATCAAAGCAAAAGTAGTTTTAGGGGCCTCCCTGGTGGCGCAAGGGGTTAAGATGCAACCTGTGAAGCCATCTGCAGCCACTGCAGCACGAGTTCAATCCCTGGCCAGGGAGCAACCCACATGGCACAGCAGACCTCTCCTGTCTTGCTCCGCTGCTCCCCTCAGCAGTGTATTTCAGTCAATCCGCCTGTTCTGTTCTCCACTCTGTCTCTGGTGAATCCTCTCACCACCACTCCCAACTCTGACCTGTACGCCAGTTCTTGTATGTATAAATAAATAAATCTTTAAAAAAAAATATCCCAGCAGAGGGTCTCCCTGGTGGCTCAGGGGTTAAGTCTCAGCACTATCAAGCTATCACCAACCACTGGGGCATGAGTTCAATCCCCAGCCAGGGAACTGACCCACATGGTACAGCAGACATTTCCTGCCTCGTCTGCTGCTCCCCTCAGCAGTGTATTTTATCAGTCTGCCTGTTCTGCTCCCCACTCTGTCTCTGGTGAGTCCTCTCACCCCTCCCCATACCTCTGGATTATATCCCAGTTTTTGTATGCATAAATAAATAAATCTTTAAAAAAAACAAAAGTAGTTTTGATACTTTGGACCCCTAAAGGAATTGGTGTAGCCCAGCAGGTACAAACAGCTTTCTCCTCACATAATCCTTCTTCTCTTTGCTCTATTGTGGCTTTTTGGTGTAACTTCAGTATTAATTTTACTGGCCGTGGTTTGAATTTTTAAAAATTAAGTATGTTGATAAGAAGGGAAAAGAGAAAGGCAGGAAATTTCAATATACAAAGCATGGACTCTGTGTAAGGACTGTTATGTACTGTTCCAGATACAGATGAGAATATAGACACAACAAGTAAAGATCTGAATAAGAATGTAGGGGTGTATTTGTTCCCATTGATTGTGTTCATGAAATTTTGGGAGAAAATAGTCTGTTTCAGGAAATTTTATGGCGATTCCTCAGTAAAGGTAGCGTTCAACTAAGTGTGGAGCATTTTCCCTTCGCAGAATGGGAAAAGATGTTTTGGTTACATACTGCACATGGATGTGATATTAAATAATATGTTGTCATGTAGTGATAGCATTAATAATCCTTGTTCAGTTCTCGCTCAGTCATTCTCATTACATCCAGGAGACCGTCTCACTTGGCGACTACGATGTCTTCAACACTTTCTAACATTTGCTAATCTCCCTTTGTAACTGAGACAGAGAGCGTTTGGCTTACAGTTCTCAGCTGCGCTCACAGCGTTTAGATGGAATTGAACATTTTTTTCTGTTTCATTAAAGTATATATGTGTACATGTACATAAAATATTGCAGTTATTGTCGATGTGTTTTAGTGACGCTGGTTTTCCATCTTGGGTAGAGATGTAACGTTTCTTATTCAAGTAAATTTATTGCAGTCATAAAATGAGTTGATTTAAAGAAATATTTTAAGAAAATAACACTGCAGGTGGTGTGCATGTCTGGCAAAAAAAGTGAGATGAAAGTGGTAATTGAAAGGTTGAAGTTCTGGAAATACTAATGGATGAGAAATAGTGCTAGATAGAGTTAAACATATGTGAGTTCAAATCCTGGCTCCTCCACTCGCTGACTCTAGGTCCTGGGTCCATCAGCTATGTGGGTACAATAAGAGTGCTAGATAAACACTTTGCAGGAGTGGGCCACTTGGCCCGGCCTTCCTCTGTCACCCACCTCTTCCTGCCTCTTCCTCTACTGATGTACTGCACGTGGTGGGAAAAGCCAAGGTCATTTCAATGACTTCTATAACCATAACATGTCTTTATTTGTCTTATAATTTTCACATGGGGGAAAACAGGCTCCCCCACCCCCAATTTTAAGAGATTAAGAAGATCAACAGAGTCACTGTGATCGTGTTAACTCTTAAGAGACTGGTTTGTAAATTCAAACTCAATGTTACAGAAAAAAATACACACATACATTTGGCTCAAATTTGAGAAGATTCATTATAGAATATGCATAAATTTGATTGGAAAGCAACTCCCACCCACATTGCTTATATTTACATTGTTGAAGTCTGATTTATAAACATCCAACAGTTTTACCCTTATTTAGATAACCAAATGTAAGGACTGACTCAATGCTTTGTATTTTAAAATTCTTGCGTCAACAGGTCAGAATATCTCTTACTCTCAAGGTGTTTTTTAAAAATTTAATTTTATTCAAGGTTAAATAATTATGGAATCATCATCTTTAATGCTCCCAACTACCAATGATCTTAGTTTCAAATTCAAATCCCCCTAAGAGAGGAACATGGCTGGGGTGGCTTTTGCATTAAGACATCTCACAGGGGAGAAGAGCATTCAGCATGGGGAGCAGTGAGGACAAAGACCTTGAGATGAGGGTGGCCCCACAGTATCTAAGAGTCGCCAAAATGCCAGGGTGACTGGAGTTGACTGAATGGGATCAGATGGAGTCAGACAGATGATGGGTGTTGGATGGAAAGACCAGCCGGGCTGGCTCTCCAGTAAGAAGATTTTAACTTTGACTCTGGATGAGATGGGAAGTGGCTGGAGGGTTCTGAACAGAGAAACAGGATGTTCTGACTCAGGGCGCCATGTTGGAAATAGACCACGGTAGGGGGGCTAATGAGGATTCTATACAGCAAGTCACGTGAGGTTAAGAGGGGGCACTAGATGCAGCCTGAGTGCCGGTGTCCATCCATGGCAGATTGGAAGGGCAGTGTATGAAGGAGTCAAGAAAGAGAACAAGATTCTGGGTCTGAGCAACTGAAAGGAGTTGACATTTATGAAGAAGAAGACCAAGGAAGGAGTGTGTGTATCTGTGTGTCTGCACGTTTGTCACGAAGACCAGGGGTGAGTAGGGTCGTTAGACACGCAATAGCAGATGTGAAGTAGGCAGCAGAGGCCCAAATCTGGAATGCAGGGACGTCTGGGCTGGAGATAAACAGCAGAGGTTGTCTGTCGCTGTAAAGATTGTCTCCAAACCCCCAAAAGTGTTTACTGAATGACTAAAGGTTGCTGAGGGAAGACATTCCATTGAAGAGGAAATTTGAATGCTAAAATGTCAGCTCCTCCAGGAGTGTTCTCAGCCAGTGGAACCCAAGGGAAACTGGCCAGCCAGGACCCTGGCCTGAGGGAGACCGCCCCGGGCGCTGCTATGCACTGAATGCTTGTGCCCCACCCCAAGTTCATATGTTGAAATCCTAGACCCCAAGGCTATGGCACCAGGAGTGGCGCATTGGGGGAGGGGTGAATAGCTCCCTCACTTCTACCAGGTGAGATCACAGTGAAAATATGCCAGTGCTGAACCAAGAAGGGGGCCCTCATCTCCTCTGCCAGCTTCACAATCTTGGACTTCAAGGCTCCAGAACTGTGAAAAATGAATTTCCATTGTTTACGAGCCACCTACTTCCTGGTATTGTGTTATAGCAGCCCCACCGAAATAAGACAGGCATCCCAGCCAGAGCAAACCACCCGCCTTGGCTACAGAATTGCACTAGCCCTGAATCTGGGAAGTGGAATCTAGTCACATCAGGGAGGGAACATCCCTAGACAGACACATCCAGAGACCCCAGGCAGGACACAGGCAGAGATGTGCTGGGAGTGTCTGCTCTAGTTGTGATTTAGTGAGGGCTGAAGATGGGGCCAGGGAGGTCAGTTACTTCTGGGAGGCTGGCTGTTTCAGATGCCAGTTAGGTCTCTTCCTGCCTCCCTTCAGAGGGCGATCTGACTCTGTGCCACCTTGTTTTATGGCAGTACTTCCTGGATTTTATTTCTAAAAGCCACAATGCATTTGCAGAAAATTGGAATTATCCTATACTAAGAAGAGAGTTCCCCAAACTGGGTAATGGCGAGAGAATTCTGGGGGTTGTGGAGCCCCCGGTGATGGCCCCCTGCTCCCTGGCAGTGCCCTAGATATGGCAGGGCCCTAAGGAGGCTGCCACCCTCCATACCTGCCACTTTGGCCCCTTGTTTCAGCCAAGGTCCCCCACCCAAGCGCAGCTGGGGCTGGAACTATGGGTCTCTCCTGTGTGGCCAGTGTGCCAGGGACTCGTCCTGCCAAAAACCCTACAATCCCAAATCTTGAATCCATCCAGAGATGTGGACCCGATTAGGGCCAATCATGACGCAGATCCAGGACTCAGAAATGAGGTGGGGTTAAGTCGGTATTTCTAACATGTCCGTCATTTGCAAGTCATCTACAAGCAAGCTGGTCAGATAAATAAACTTCCACTCCAGATAAATAGCAAATAAATTCTTGATGTAGGTTCCCCCTAAATATTGTTAAGAAATCTGTTGAACAATGTCAGGGGGGCTGTTGGGTCTGCTTGTCTCTCAAACACCCCTCCTTTCTTCCCCCTAATATTTGGGACATATTTCCATGAAAGAGTTAGTTTTTTTAATCTAAAAGTCACACTTGCCTATTTATTTTTATTTGCTAAATTTGACTCTGATTGCTGCTACTACACACCACCACCACCTCATCCATTTTAGGGGAGCAAACCAACAGTTCTAACATTTAGCCAATATTTTCTTTAAATTCATATTGCTTTTTCATTCAGATAAAGTTGTCCTTAAAGGGAACGTCATGTCACATATTAAAAGTGGAAACTGGTATCTCTTGTCTTTAAACAGAAGGCGCCTCGTGGATGCTGTGCAGGAGAGCCAGCCATGTTATCCAAGCTTGCCAAGTACTCTGGCCTCCCAGAGCTCACCCTCTCTTTGTAAAGAGATGGACAAGTGACAGGAACATGTTAAAGGGGCACAGGCACTCCCAAAGGGGGCTGAAGGAAAATTGAAAAGAAAGAGTCAAGATTACATCAAGCAGCTCCATAGACCAAGATTGGCTCTCAATTGACGTCAGTTTAGCCTCATGCCTTTGGGAAACACTGATTTACAGGACGTAAAGGGATGGCACTTCTGTGTCCACCTGACTTTGGGACCTAAGACTGTTTCCATGATCTATGATTGGTAAAGTTCAAAAATAATAAAAAGACAATTCTGCACCAGACCCTGTTCAGTCTGGCGTGTATGGCCCACTGACTGCTCCACCAGCTAAGCCAGAAATACTATGATTTCCCCAGTTTCCCCAACACGTGCTGGAGATGCCACATTCCAGGGTTACATGCTAACCAGTTGCAGAATCTGTTTTCAGCAACTTTGCTTCTATGGTCTCTCAAGGCTCACTTCTCCTAAGGTACAGAGATATAGGCCAAGGAGAAAGTATCCTGGCAGGCCTTTCGGGGGGCTGTCTCCCCCATTTTTCACCATTCATCCACCAGTCCTGCTTCCAGGTCATACTTGGAAAACTCAAAATGTCCATTTCCAAGGCAAGGAACATTTCCAAATGTCCCCAGTGGACAGGAGATTTTGATCTGAGTATGTTCCACAATATGCAATGATTTGCTTTTTGAGATACCCTGAATTCTTCTCTTCTGACAAGCCAGCAGGAGCCAGTAAACCTCTTGGGGGGTTGAGTTTTAGCCTGTAGAGAAAACATTTGTATGTTTTGAAAACACCATCCAAATCAAGCAGAGATATTCCAATTCTCATCTTGGTTCTTAAAAAATTCAATACCTGACTTTTTCACTTGAAGTCTTATTTATTATTAGAACAACTTTAAGCCTCCCACTCCCTTGGTGGAAAAAAAAAAAGCACATTTTTTAAACTACTTGTTTAAACATATATACATTTCTTCTGGTCCTGTCTAACCACTGTCCTTGTATGTCACTTGCGCAGGTTTGTGATTTGCTTTATTTTACATTTGATGAAATATGCCTATGCCAGGGGTCAGCAACTCTCTGTAAGGGGCCAAAGAGCAAATATTACTCTTTGCTTTTTTCAGGCTTTGCAGGCATTTGACAATGGCTAGATTCTGCCACTGCAAAAGCCCCCCTAGACAACTCATAAGAGAACCCAAATGGCTGTGTTCCAATGTCAACTTTTTGCAAAAACAGGTGACCCTCAAGCCATCATGCCCACCCCCAGTGTATACTTTTAAGTTGATGGTCACTGCACGGTGAGCGCTGAGGGCTGGCACCCAGGGAGCCTGTGGTCCTTCCGGCCTCTTCCAGGATGGGTGATAAGGTGAACCTGTACAATCATGTACCTCTCTGCCTGGTCTCCTCATGGATCGTAAGCGCTGGATGGCAGCGCTGGGTGGGATGCGCTCAGGTGTGTGACACCCGTTGGCCATCCCTGCGCCCACGCAGGCTGCAGAGCCGGTGGTGGCTGCGAGGGCTTCTCGTCTGTCTTCTGTCCATCCATCTGCATGTTAGTCCTTTGAGTAAATACACATTAATCTGCTTCTTTATTCCTCCCAGACTGTCTCTTTTAAATATCATTCAACACCCTTGAAGAGCCGGGGATAAAGGGCAGAACTGACTTTCGTTTTTGGATTAAATGTCTGACTAGATGAGGCAGGAGTGGGGATAGTCTGGGGTGGGGTGAGTTGAAGACAATCACCAGTGAAATATGGGTGCTTGGGAAGACTTTTGCTCCCCTGCATTACTGAACTCTGAGAGGTAGGTTGGGTTGGGGTCTCATCATTGAAAGGCAGAGAAATTGAAATAGAATAGCAATGGGCCCTCTTAGCCAAAGGACTTGGTTACAGGGATTCGGGGTGTTGGTGGAGCCCCACGGCCAGGAGCGCAGGCCGGCTGAGCAGGCACAGGACCACACGGACAAAGTCCCTGGGACTGAGCCCAAGCCACCTGTTGCTCCTCTCTGTAGTCTCCATAGAAGCAGCTACATCCCCTGTTTGGCTCTGAGCCTTGAGACTTATTGTCACTGTGTGAAGAAGAGGAATTACTGGATGGAGAGGAGGAAGAGGGAGAGCAGGCCTCTGTTCCAGTGTTAACTTCCACCGCGGGTTTGGGCCAGGAGACAGGGTCTTGTGTCAGAAGGTGTGGGAGGCTGAGGGGCTCTGCCTCACCTCAGTCCCCTGGTGAGACTCAAGGTGAACCCTCTCCCTGGCTGCTGACTGATGTGTCCACACTCAGGATTGTCCCACGGATGTGAACTCTAAGCAACCTGACGCCCCTAATACAGGTGCACACCCCCTTCCAGAGCACTCAGGCCACCTGCACTCAGCAGAACAGCCACAGAAACAGGGAACCACACTAATACAAAGGTGTGGTGTGGCCTAGAAGAACTATGTGAATTACTGGATTATGCTCTTTTTATCAGATAGTTTTTTTTTTAATTTTGCTTCTCTGATGTCATCTTTAAGGGGCTAGGTAATAAACAATTTACATTTTTTCCGAGCTATATGGTCTCCATCATGACTACTTAATTCTGCTGTTAAAGTACAAAACACATGAGGTTTGTACAGGGATAAATGTGACTATAGCCACTTAGGCTTGAGGAGTACTGAAATTTGAATTTCATAGAATTTTCTTGGATCATCAGATAGTTTTGGGTTTTATTTCAGCTCTTGCAGAAGATAAAAGCCATTCTTCCCCTGCAGGTCAGACCAAAGCTGGCCATAGGCAGATCTGGTCATGGGCCTCATAGTTTGTTGGTCCCTATAATATTTGTATCATGCAAGAAATTAACTGTAAAATACATGTTATAAAGCATAATAGCAAATCAAAACCTGTGAACCCAGCACCCAACATATACCCCAAACACTACGAATGCCACTAATTCTTACCCCCTTCTCCCCTCCCAAATCACTTTCTCAATTTTGTGTTTATTTTCCAGCTTCATGGTTTTATCATAAGTGTATGTCTTCCTAGCAATATTTGTAAAAATTTTGCTTATGGAAGCTTTATAAAAATGGTATCATCTTGTCTGTAATTAAAAGGGACAGACTTTTTAAACTTGACATCTCTTGCTTAGATTTACCCAGGTTGTTTCACATGGTTAAGGTCCATTCATTCTCACCAGACAAAGTTTAGAATCAAATAAAGATAAGAGTGAATTTCTTTCTGTGGCAAGGGGCTCATGAGGATGCAGTTAATTAGAAAATCATTACAATTTCTCTGGACATCCCCACTCAGGATGCACCAGCTTCCCTGCCCACAGCATGCATCCACCTTGTTTTCTCTTTGCAGCTGTCATTTCCTTCCCTACAAGCATGCAGGCAAACATGCCACCTCCAAACCTCCAGCTTCTATATGATCAAGACTGACACTTTGGACTGGAACATTCTCCATTCTGGGTGAGGTCCTGGGAACTGCAGGAAGTCTGGCAGCACCCTGGCCTCCACCCACTAGATGGCAGTAGCACGTCCACGTTGTGACAACCAAAAATGTCTCTGGCCATTGCAGTGAGGGACAAAGTTATCCTGGCCAAGACCTGCTGCAGGGCACACATGGACTTGTTTTAAATTTGAACAACAGCAGAGGCCATTTAGTGATTGTTCTAATTCTGTGGAGAGCAAATCTGATTGATCCAGCTAAAGTCAGGTGAGTTAGCAATGGCCAAGGGAGGGGTGAAAGGAGAGAGAACGGGTAAAATGATAAAAGTCTGCCCCCGGGGCTTGTTCCATAGACAGGTCTTTGGAGGCTGCTCTCAGTGAATAGCAGCGAAGGCCAGGAAGACAGCCACAAAAGTGCCGTTTGTTTTATCACCAAGTGTCCAGGCTTGTGTTTTACAGAGGGAATTTAATGCAGGGAATTGTGTTGAGGTATCAGAACGGCTCAAGGAGTAAGAGGGGGGATGTGAAGTTATCCAGAGTGCACAGGTTGGTGCCTGAGTTTGCTCCTGATGAGGCTTCTTCATTGTTCTGGGCAGGAGCAGAAGCCTCAAGTCCCCCTGCTACCCCTGCTGCCCTTGGCACTGCCCCTGGCTATCGAAGGCATTGCCAGAAGCCATTTTTTAGATGCAACTCATAGAAACTTAGCTGAAGTTGCCTTAAGCAACAGGGAAATACATAGGCTCTTGTAAGTGGAAAGCCCTAGAGTACTTAGCTTCAGGTTTGGCTAGATCAAGGTGCTCAAGGGATATCATCAGGAGCCTGCCTCTATCTCTTTGTGGCATCGTTTCAAGCTTGCTCCTTTCTCATGGTGGCAAAGATGTCCCTAAGCAGCTCACACTTGACATTCTGTCTGCCCCAAATCCCTGTACAAAGGCACTTGACAGCAGCGCCAGGAAAAAACCCAAGATTGACTCGTTTGTCCAGCCATGGGCTCTGTGCTAGTGTGATCACATTGACCCAAATTGTGTGGGCAGAGCCTGGAAGAGGGTTTAGCTCCAGAGACTGAGATGCTATTGCCAGAGAAGAGGAAATTGTGCTGTCCCCCCACTCCAAGTAATCGATCTCAGCAGGAAGGAGAGTTCCAGGCCCTCTCCTTGGCAGAAGTGGGGGAGTCCAGGCTGCAAGGCACTCCTGAGCATGAAGCATGGGGGACAGCAAAAGGCAGTTCCTTGGGGCATCTTCGCCACATGAGGGTTCGGTCTATATCCCAGGGGCCATGAGAAGCCGCTGCTGAGTTTGAGGAAATTGAAGACTCTGAGTTGCCTTCACATTTGATGAGTTAACACTTTCATGGAAAGAAAAGAGAGAGGGAGAAACAGTGCTTTTCAAGACCAGATCTTAAAAACAAGCCCATTAAAGGAAACCACACAATCTGGTGAACATGTCTCCAGTGATATCCACTCAGGTGACGTGTGCTCTTCAAATGGAACTCAAGAAAACCAGAGACCCTGTCCAGCGTGGGCGGCCTTCCAGACAACACGCTCCTGCTGTGATTCACTCAAGCAATTCTATTCCCCAGTTGGAAAGGCGATTACTCACACCCAAGGCGCTGTGTGCTTTGTCTCGAACATTTTTTAAATGTGTTTCTGCCTCTGGTGGCACATACAATAGTCCAAAAACTTCTAGAAAATTCTAGAGCCTCAGCCTCTGCCTCACAGGCAGCCCACTGCCCTCCTCTCTGGGAGGAGATCCTGTCTCAGGAAGAACCTGTGAGGCAGCCCCAGTTCCGCTCCTCAGTGGGTGTCTGCAAGTCTGTTTCTACGCATAGTTAAATTGCAAGGAAAGTATAACTGGATTTGTCCCCAGTTTTCCCATCAGGGATAACATAAACATAGAGGCGGAAGTTAATTGAGTTCAGAGTTCACCGTGCAATGGTGGGGAATTGAGACTCTAGCAAGCGGTTGCTGTGGAACATGTGTTCTGGGGGGCAGCGTTTTCACGCGACATCCCTGGGGGAGAAAAACATTCTTCCACCAGGAGTGCAGCCTCAAAAAGCAGGCTTCTGGGCCTCCAAAGGGGCCTTCCTCTCCCTCCATGATAAAGTCTCATTTTGCTTCTGGAGACTTTCTTGCAATAGGTCACACTCATACTATTTAAGAAAAGGTAATAAATCCCCCTGCCTCCAACAAGAGCCAAAAAGTCCAGTGGTTAAGAGCAGAACCCCGGGGCCAGGCTGCCAGGTCACACACGATTGCAGGTCACACACAAGTTAGCAGACTGGCCTTGATCACTTAACCCTCGGGTCCTCAATTTTCTAATCTGTAAAATGGAACATTCAGTCACACCTGCCTTCTTGATTCACTATGAGGGTTGAATAAATTAACATACACCAGCGGCTCAGAACCTTGCTTGGCTCCGGGGAAAGTGCTAGTTAATTGTAAATGTCCATAATGGGCTCCTCTGGGCTACGGCAAAGCTGCTGTTTGTGTGACTTACTCATTTCATGATAAAACAAGATAAGGATAAAAATGCACTAGTCAGCAAAGGTGGATTTACCACGAGGCTAATGAAGCATCAGAGCCTTCACTTAGGGACCTCTGACCCAGCCCTCGGAGGGCCCCCAAAATATGCTCATGAGGGTGTGTGTTATAATAGTGGCAAAAATAAGACCCGTGTCTATCCTTATCCCCAAAAGGGACCCACAAAGTTATATAAGCTTCAGCTGGCACAAAACTGGATCTTCCCCTGGAGAGAGGGTCCCCACCTCCATTTCATGAGAAAACAGGTTCAGAGAGGTGAACTGAGCAGCCCAAGGTCACACAGCTAGAGAGAGCGGACCCAAGGTGCCAACCCGAGTCAGCCTGTCTGGCACCCACCACACTCCACTACCTGCCTCAAGGGACAGGTGAACTCGGTTGCTGATCCCCACCAGCCAGGACTTGCTTCCTCTTCCCTGCCCTACCTGGGAGTGGCTCACATGGCTATGCCAGAGCTTGGCACAAATCAAACATTTTCTGAATGAATGAATGATTTCCTACCCTCTCCTCCTACAGCCAGTCCAAGCACCATCACTTCCCTTTATCCACGCCACATCTCAGGAGCCACGGCGGTGCTCTCGACCAAGTGATCTCCCTGTGGCCTAGAACAGGGCACGAAGGTGACCCAAGGTGACAACCAGGCCCCCCCTGAGCTCAGAGAGACTAAGACACAGGTGAACCCCTCTTGCTCCCTTCCGAGTGTCCTTCATCCTGCCTGTTTCTCTCCTGAGGTCTGCAGCCTTCCTAACAATTCCATGCTCCTCTTACCCTTATCAATAAGCTCTTTTACTCAAGATCACCAAGAGTGTGATTCTGAGACTTACAAGCAAGACCTGCAATCAGGTGACACGCGACCCTTTCAGCTGCGAAACTTTAGAATCACATTTGTGAAAAGGGCCCTCCTCTCACTTACTCCAAGACAGATGGCACTACAGGGTAAGAGAAGTGGCTCTACACTGCCAGCACTGCCAGCACAACACCCCTCCCAGGGGTCTCCCCAGCCTCAGCTTCCCCCCAGGGCGGACAACCAGCCCCTCAGCTCTGTGGGTTGCCTGTGGTGGACGCTGCTCTGATCTGGCACCATAGGAGTGTGGGGGCAGCTGCGGGGCTCAACCACTGGGAACATGACTGTAAATTTTGACAACAGAATGATGATCATCTTTCCCAGTAGATATCCCTTTCTCTTTGCTCAAGAAACCCCAGTTTTCCTTCTGAGACCCCCTTCACCAGTTTCCAGGCCATAGGTGGTGGGATGACCTCACCGCAGAACCAAGAGCGAGCGTATGACCTGGACTTGGCCAGTCAGAGGATCTGGTCCCTCTGTCCACAGTCCCTGGTTCAGGGATGGCCATTCCAGGCAACCTGAGCCCCAGCAGTGAGCCCCTGGCCTGGAATTTTATTGGAAATCTTAGGAAAGAGAAATCCCCTCTTCCCATCGGAAACCTGGAAGTCAGGCTCATGCGTCCAGGGGCTGCCTTGTGAGGAGGAGGCTAGAGGGGGCCAGGGTGTGGGTGGGACAACTAGGGTTAGCAGGGAAGGCCTCACTGAGGTGACATGGAGCAGAGACTCAAGAAGAAATGGGCAGAGCACATATAAGGATGGGGGTCCAGGCTGTAGGAACAGCCATGCAAAGGTCCAGGCGTGGGAGGACTTCACGGAAGAATAAGGGTGCCAATGTGGCCTAGGGAGAGGGGAGGGAGAGAGGAGTGAACAAAGTCAGGGATATCACGGGGCCCAGATTGTGGGGGACGGGGACTCTTGTCATGGCTTTGTCTTATCTCCTGACTGAGGTGGGGCAGGGCACATCTGAGCGGAGGATGATTGTGGGTTTGTGATAGCATCAGCTCCACGAGCCTCATTTGTCTCTTGTATAAAATGAGGGTGAATCCCATTAAGCAAGGACCATAGTAATAATTGTTACAGGCAAGACCCACCCATGAATACTAAAATCAGTGGGGGAAGTTTGCAAGTAAAAGGGTGTTCATCAGGCTCCCCAGGTATCACTCCCCAAGAGGTTGCTCAATGGCAACCTAGTAGCTTTGCAGTGGAGAAAGCCAACTGACCCAGCCTTTGTCAAGTGATCAAGTCAACATCACCCGCATCAGCCATATTGACGTCACGTAACCCCCATAAGATGCACTGAGGCTGCAAAGTTGTTTCTGTAGGATTCTTGCCAAAGATATACAACCTCAGTCTAATCATGGGAAAACATCCGACGAACCCAAATAGAGAGACATCTTACAAAATAACTGACCAGTCCTTACCACCAGAGCAAAGGTAGTGAAAAATAAGGAAGATGAGAAATTGTCACAGAGTGGTGCAGACTTCAAGATAAAACATCAAAAGGTCATGAGGTTTCCTGGATTGGATCTGAGGGCAGAGAAAGGACATGAGTAGGAAAAAAAAACAGTGAAATGTGAATAAGGTCTGCAGTTTAGTGAATAGTACTGCACCAGTGTTAATTTCCTGAGATTGGAGAGTGATATTTTTGCAATGGTTATGTCAATTAACATACGGGTAAGCTGGATGAAGGTTATATGGGAGTCCTGTACTATCTCTACAATAGATCCAAAAGTCTGAAATTATTTCAAAATGCAAAATTTTAAATTGGGATAAATAATACTTAGCGTGTAGGGATGGTCTGCAGATTGAGCACACAAGCCACGCCTGCGTAGGTCAGAGCGACAGCAGGTATTACTGACAGCTCCTCTACATCTGTTACCCAACATTTGCTCAGTATTGCCAACACAGCACTGCTTGGTGGCTTTCTCTGTCTCTTGCCCTCAGCAATAACTTCTCTGCTTGGGATTGAGTAAACAGGATTCCTCAGATCAGTTCGAAAAACCCAGAGTTTAAACTAAAGCAAACTGCCTTCTGGCTGCCTGCATCACTCCGATTATGAAATAGAAACCAGAGGCTCCTTAGTGCTGAATGCAATAGACTAACAGCCCTGCCCCCTTCTCCCCTGGAAGCAGATGGCATGATTTATTTGAAAAGGCTTAAGAGGAAAAAGAAGAAAGCATCCACTATTTGATTGACCTGCCAAAGTGTTGATGACAAGGGTCATGTGGGGTTTCATCCTGGATCACATCCTATCCCACATTAGTGGTCTCCAGACTTCCTATCAGACTATATATTTTGCAGCAAGCCCCCCAATATTTATTTATTTACTTATTTATTATATACCTCCACCACTCTGCTGACATAGTCTATGAATGCTAAAGCAAATATAAGAAAAAATGCCAAGAGAAAGTGATAAAGAAGAAATATGTATTTTGGAAAAAATGATTAAACACATTAAAATATCGTTTTAATCTCACTAAATAATTATTATTATTATTTAATTATTGAAAACAATGTTACTCAATTTAAAATTTTTTTCCTTAATGTTACTCTTTGATTTTAATGACTATAATAAATGAAAAAAGCAATCCCATAAAGTTATGTTTTCCTATGATGCTCTAGAGTATGGGCATCATTTGAGGCAATTATTGTTTTTGATATTTTTCATATTTCAATCCCATTCATCAGTTTTGCAAAGTTTTTTATTGAAATGTATCCAGTGGTCTCTCTTCCCTGAGGTTAAGCTATTGTTCTTGAAAACATTGAAAAGTGAGGAAATTTTTGCTCTTAAAACATGAGTGTAAAAGCCAATGAAATGCTAGGCAGGGATCATTTAAATATTAGAAAATTCTGTTTCAGGTCTTTAAATTGTGGGCCATTTTGAGCATTTAAATAGGCAATTTGCATAATTTGAATAATGTAACTCTATCAACAGTAAGCCCTCAACAAGAATATTTCCAAACATCTGTTTTCAAAGTGTTCTCTCCATAATCCAATTTTCTTTTTAAAAGCAATCCTTTTCAGGGCCTCCCTGGTGGTGCAGGCAGTTGAGTGCCGCGCTGTGAAGCTGTCCGCAGCCTCTGCAGTGCCAGTTCGATCCCCGCCAGCCATGGAGCAACCCACATGGCACAGCAGACCTCTCCTGTCTCACCCGCTGCTCCCCTCAGCATATTTCATCAATCTGCCTGTTCTGTTCCCCGCTCTGTCTCTGGTGAATCCTCTCACCCTCCCATGCATCTGGCCTGTATCCCAGTTCTTATATAAATAAAAGCAAAAAAAAAAAGCAGTCCTTTTCTCTCAATTTTTGCCACGTTTTCCCTGAAGGCTCTGAATGATCAAGCATCTGGAGGAGGCAAAATGTGAACTCTGCCCTCTCCCCAGCTTGCATTATTCCTGCTCTCTCCCAAGGAAGGTCTTGGCCACTTGTCCATTGCCATTTGGGGAGGTTCAGGGTTCAAGCAAAAGCAGATGACCACAAACCCCCATCTGCTGCTCCTCTGGTGGTGTCCCCTCCATGGGGAGGGATCAGCAAGGCCAGGGAGTGCACACTCACATTTCATGCTCAGATTCCCAGACCAAGGACTCTGACAACCCAGAATCCCCTTCCCAGACCGTGTGAGCTCCTTCCCAGGATGACTCCACCAGGTACATACCCTGCAGCCCTAGGGAAGGCCGTGGGGGTGTACAGAGCTTGGGCATGCCGGCCGTTGAGTGCAGACACTTACGCCCAGAGCCCCTCATGGTGGGCAGACCTGGAAGTAGAAAGAGGGAGGTGGGCTGGGGTCTGGGGGCCACTCCAGTTGGAACAGGAAGCCTAAGAATTTTATAACTGAACCTGGTTCTCTAAGTCATCATGAAGGTAGATTCATAAAAACAGGAAGTCAGAACGTGTTTTATTTAACATTTTGATCAAGGGTAAGTGGGCCACCACTGGAACACTGCCTGACTGAGCTGTGCTGATGAACTGCCTCCACCCAAGGGCAGCCACTTCAGAGAGCATTTGATGAGGTTCCTCTTGTCCCTTGTAAGTGTTGGGCAAACTCTTACTTGAGTTCTTACAGCAGGAGGTGCACAGTCAACTGTGAGTCTGTAGCAAGATGGCACACCCAAGTGCACGCTCTCCCGGAAGGAGGCCACTGCGCCAGCCCACCCCGTGAATAGGGAGTTGGCATAGATCTGGAAAGTCCAGATCTTCCAACTTGCAATGATCCACTTTGGGGAACTAAAGATGAAAAAAGTTCTCAACTCCACCCAAAACCTAAAAACCCATTTCAAGGGCTCCTTAAATGACTTCTACTGCCAGTGTGAAAGATATTCCGAAAAATATGGGGGCAGGGGAATATAAGATTCACCAAGAATGGAGAGGGCCCCCAAGTCATTTCTAAGTAGCATTTGTTAATTTCTAAGTAGCATAAGTCTTTATCACATCACAGAGGTAATGAATGACCAAAACTGGGTTGCCCTGGGCGCTTGGCATTGGAAAATGCCAGTTATTTCCTCCAGAGATGTCTCAAACACCCCAAGGAATCCAAGACTGACTAACATAGCCCACTGCCAACTGAAATATTAAGTGTTAGTAAAGCTGAAAGCAGTTCAACTCATCAAAGGCAATTCAGTTCACCACAGGCAGTTCACACTCACCGTGGACTGCTCAGGCTCACCATGGACAGTCCACACACCATAGGCAGTTCACACTCGCCATAGGGAGCGCACACTCACCATGGAGAGTGTACAACACAGTTGTCTGCCTCTTCAAGGCCATAATCTCTCCTACTCTCGTGCGTGCAAGCAAGACGGCATCAACACACAATCACAGAAATCACACCCTTCACCCCTGCCATATTATATCTCATTAAGGGAGTGATATCCCACACCATTCGCCAAATTCTGCTAACTCGAGGCAAGTCAGAAGTCCCCCCTCCTACCCCCAGTAGGGCAGGAGAATCTACAGAGCATGAACACTAGGGAATGTGAAGCTCAATGAGATCACATTAGAATTCAACCTGCCACAACATCTCCAGGTGGCCATTATCAAGAAACAATCCTCTGTCTTTCCACTGACGAAATTATTTAGATAGTGGAGAAGAGGGAAAGAAGAGGGATTTATCAGAAAGGTAAAATTTCATTTTCAAGGTGGAGTTTTGCAACATAGATGGCAAATCTTAAATGCCAGAGTTTTTATGATTCAGTGCCTATTCCATACACTAATTTTAAATTGTCCCTTCAAGCCATAGAGCACGGAAAAAAAATACATATTTAAAGAGATTGTGAAATTGAATCACCTCTAGACAATTATTTTGAAAAATTAATTCTTGCCTGATTACTAAAAAAAAATCAAGTTCATCATTTGGATTCCATTTTCCCCATAATTTTTTATACAGTTATAGTAAAAATTGAGACTCTGGGTATCTGGCATGCTTGAGGGGCAACATTAAGATTAAAGGATCAAATATAAAGAGTCTCCTTCGAAGGTGCATTTAGGCAGTGAGCATTTGCATGAAATCATGTGAAGCAAGGAATTAACATGCTATCCCTTCAAAAATAGTGTAACACAACCAAGATGCAAGTTCAGATAATAAAGATGGGAGGAAAAATAAGAAGGGAGAACCAGTCTTCACATGGTCTGTTGTGTGTTAGGATTGAGCAGAGCTTCTGCAGTGATTATCACAATTTCCTGATCAGGTGTTGAATCTGCACAGCTGGCATGGAAATTGCTGTTAACTGTACTGGCGGCCATCTTCCATCCCAAGACAACTTTGGCCACACTTACAGGGAGAAACAAACAAATCTGAAAATGCTTTCATAAGTTGGTCTAATGAAATGTTTCTGGGGGAAAAAGGTTTGGCTGTTTTTCTCTCCCCGCTCCCCCCAGCAAATGGATGATTTGCCACATCAGTTAAAACAAATGTTTCTGTTAGAAAGCCACTTCCTAGGCAAATAAACATCTTCTGCAGAAGTCAACATTGAGAGTGCTAGGACAAGGCAAAATAAGGTACTTTCTAGCTTCAAGTTGAAATGTAGTTATGTGTGAAAGTGTTCTAAAATAGCTGATGTTAGGGTGAATTTTGTTTGTCTAGCATAATGTTTCAAAACAGTTTTTTAAAAATTAGATGCCATTATGAACAAGAAAATTTCATCTAATGTCTGGATTCCTAACTTCTGAAAAAGAATAGAACATCTATTAACATAAGGCTTAAATTCCCACCTAAATGGCATCAGCTGATGAAAGTGAGGAAAGGCTGATCTCTCTAGTTCACCACAGACTCTACCACTCCCTATTGTCTTGCACCTGCCTTTCTTCATTCATTTATCTTACTTCCTGGACTGTATAAGAATTTGAGCCTGCAGCCCTTAATTTGATTTATATCTAACTTTTCAACTGGAGAACATCAAGACTAAGCTTCTAATTTTACAAATGGAGAAACTGAGGCAGAGACACAGTGATAGGTTGACCTGAATTAGATTCAAGTCTCCTGACTTCTAAGAAATTTCTCTTTCTGCTGTGGCTTTGACTCTGCTTCTCTACATTCATCACCAGGAGTCAAAATTCTCTAAATTGTTCTCTATTAGGTAACTCAAATGTAGTATTCAATCTTCTTTTTTTTAGAAACTTGATTGCTTAGCTTCCGTTTTAGCAGAAAATCTGTTATGTTAGCTCCTCTAATTAGAATGTATGATTCAGGGCACTCTTGCTAAGGTAGAGAAAACAAGATAATCCACCGAGACCTAGAAAGATTATATAAGAACTTCTAAGCATTATTTTAATCTAAATAATAAGATAATGTGGGAGGGGTAGAGAGAGTTGTATTTGATGGGATTTTTATTTTTACATAAATGGTACCATATTTTACATATTTGTTTTGTAATTTTTTTTCATTTAATGATATATCCTAGGAAGTTTTTATGAACATACACCTCTACTTCATTCTTTTTTTTTACTGCTGCACAGAATTTTTGTGCCCTAGTTTTATTAATTCCCATTGGTGCACCTGGTTTCCAATTTTTTGCTATTAAAATGCTTTGATGAAAACCTTATATATGCTTTCTTGTGTCCCTATATGACTATTTTTCTAAGATACATAAATAGAAGTTAAATTTCTATACTAAATGTACACACACTTTAAATTTATGATTGTAAGAAATTCAAAACAAAAGAACATAAATATACATTTAAAAATAATATATAAATGTGTATTTTTATTGTTGACATTTCCTCCCAAAAGGCAGAATATATATATGTCTCAATACTTTACGAGCATATTCATTCCCTTACAACTTAACCCAAATTGGTTATTATTAATCTTTTTCATGTTTCCCAATCTGCAAGTCCAGAAAGATATTTTAGTGTGTGTTATTATGAGTATACAAAATTTGTAATGAGGTTACACATCTTTTTAAATGTTTATTGGTATTTCTACTTCATGGTTTATTAATTGTATATTCATATTCTTTATCCACTATTATACTGGGTTGCCTGTCTTTTTCTTACTGATTTGCAGGTATTCTTGATAAGTGTATCCTGAACTATTAAGTTTGTCTGTTTTATATTTAGCAAACTTTCTTATAAAATGTTTCCCATCTTTTGATTTGGTTTCTGATAGCTGTACAAAGGTTTTAAGCCTATTCTAATCAAATTATCTATTTTTCTTCATTATGGATTTTGGAGTTTTGTTTGCTATTTTGCTCGATTTGTTTTATTCATTGTTATTATTTGATTTTACTCAAAGAAACGCTCTCTGCTCTAATGTTATAGTAATAGTCCCATGTGTTTAGCCAATGTCTTCATGCGTCCTCTCTTTTTTTAAATGTATATCTTACATGACATTTGTTTGAACAATTTAAGAGAGGTTTAAGAATTACCTTTCCCAAGGGGTAGCCAATTGTTCCAAAACTTTTGAATAATCCTTACTAGTCCCATGGAGCCAGACAAATTTACCTAAATATACATTTGTGCCTAAACTTGATATTCTATTATATTCATCTGTTTGTCTCTCTATGCCAATACTTTTCATGCAGTTTTAATTATTATAGTTCCACTATCTGTTTTAAAATCTGGTAAAGTTATTTGTTATTCGTTTTCAAGATGTTTTCTTAGATAATTCCTCTTTCAGATGAATTACAGAATCAGTTTATCACATTAAAAGACAGTATAAGTGTCTATATTTACTGTATGTACTGTATGCATTAGTGTATACGTGTCTGCTATATATGTGTCTGTATGTAATAAACATCTGTGTGTATAAACATCTGTATGTATATGTGTCTGAATGTGTATATGCCTCTGTGTATACAAGCATCTCTGCATTTGTTTCTCTTTATGCATGTCTATGTGTATATGCAGATCTGTGTGTGCTTTTTGTGTCTGTATGTGTATGTACCTGTATTTGTACATATGGGTGTATGTGCATATAAATAAGTACCTGTTTGTATAAACATGTATGTAACTCTGTCTATTTAGGACCAGAGCAGAGACACAACAGTATCAACAGAGACTCTTAGTACCCAGTATTGGTTCATGACATTTGTCAGTAAAAGGAATGAGAGATTGTAAGAGCAATAATAGCTAATTCCACAGCTGGTCAAGAGAAGTAGAAGATGAACTTGAGTGTCTTGTGCTAGAAAGGAAGGAAGTGCTCATGGGGTGATGGGGACAAATGATCCAGACACAGAAGCAGCTCCCCTGTCACTGGGCAGACCAGAACTGACACCCAGATACATAAGATGGAGTAGGTTATACCCACTGCACAAGAGTATAAATAAGTAAGTTAGAAGTTGGAAGTTTGATGAGAACAGGATAGATAGTCTCAAAATATATACCCATAAAATATTTATTAATTATAAAGGTAAAAAGAGTAATGGTAGTAAAGACACCTGGTAGACCCCACCTTAATTAACCAAGTTAATATCACCATTAATAGGACCAATCCAAACCCTATACTACAAAGAACACATCATCACTTCTATAGTATTCTTGTCAAAGATGCATAGTCTGAACTAATCATGAGAAAACAGCAGATTGATCCAAATGAAAGACATTCTGTAAATAGTTTTAGTAGTAATTACATAATATATGCTGTGATATTATAATGTATAGTATATATATATACTATATATAATATAGTATAATCTATCATTGTTTCCTTTTATAATATATATTTGATAAGTATGTTTTCTTTTTTAAGATATAAATCTTTTCATAGCTTTGTAATGTACAAATTCTTCTATATAGTTCTCTAAATATGAGCACATATTCTTTTTTTTATATAAGTACATTCTTTTTTGAATACACAAAATGTCAAGCACACTATTTATGACAGTCTACAAATAACACTTCCCATACATATAGATTGGTCTCCTCAGCCCTCTAAAATGTAAACATACCTGGTTACTTAGCAATTTCTCTTTGATTACCATTTCCTTCTTTTTACTCTTATAAATCAGAATCAATGACCATCTCCTTGCACATGTTCACTGTAGACTATTTTACGTGTTTCTCTAGAGAGGAGATGGATAATTGAATTCTTGAGTCAAAACACAATAATCTCTAGTAGAGTTTCATGTTGACTGTGGCTGAAACTGATAACTGTCCCATAGTATCTGTTCTCTCTAGTAAAGGAAATAATATTTCAAGTGGGAGTGATCTTTAAAAGATCTTTTTTCTTTTTGTTTTCCAACAAGTCTGCAAGCGAGAAAGTTTATATAAAGTATTTAACTGCCATTAAGATCATAAGTTGCTAAAAATTCTTATTGTACAACTCTCTTAGGCCTGGTGGGACTTTTCTGCACTGCTGGAGAGAGCAGGCTAAGGGACCCAGCTCTGCTCAAGGAACCGGAAAAAAATGCTGTCCAAACCAACTGGGGTTTTGGCAATGAATGCACGTTTGTTCACCAGTTTAGCATTTGTTTAGATTCCAGTGTTTTGAAAAATTAAGTGGTTCAGTATTTTAAATGTGTTTCTAAGCCCAGTATAACCAATGACCTTTCTTCTCCTTAGGTCACTGAAAAGAATTTTCTTGTGTTTGTGGCTATTCCTCAATGGCAGAGGCCCAAAGAGGGGGACAGGAGGGATGCTGAGGTCAAAAGTAAACACGAAAGAAGGATCCTGGATTTCTTGTGGCTGTTCCATTTTCTATGGTCCAGTCTACTAGGCAGAGTTTGGGTGGCTTTTGTATGCAGAATAAGATGCACACCATTCCAGGAAATACTTTTGAATGACTAAAGTTACAATATATCAAAAAAGATGTTCTCCTTGAGTTTTTGTTCCCTTTTCAAATCTATTGTTCCAGGTTGGATTCTAAGAACAGACTAACAACAATCAGCCATGGTTTTTAGGAAATCATTGATTCATATTTGATCTAATTTCTAAGCTTAGTTAATTAAATGCCTTCAAACATTCCAAACAGCATTTTTAAATTCGATATTCTGGTTTGTCTTTGCAAGCACTTCATCTGTCAACATTTGCACTGAATTTCTTATAATCTAATAAATCACACTTAATACAGCAAATCTTAAATGCTTTTCATTATTACAATGATTGCATAGAAACTTAGTAAGACTTCCACTTAAAAACTGCATATTTAGGCAGTTATTTAATACATTTTAAACTATAATCAAGTCTGATCAACATATTACTCTCATAAGCCTAAATCTCTTAAACATAAGGCTCTTGAAGCATGCTAATTACCAAATATGAAGATTTCTTTTTTAGAAAAAATATTAGTATGATGATTTTGACCCTGTTAAATACTTCCACATTTTTCCCTGAATCTTATCTCACTTAAAATGTGCTTACTGAGAATACTGATTTTTCATTTAGGACATTTCTATAATTAACTCCAAGCATTAATGGGATTTAAAGATACCTACTTTGTAGGAAAATTATTAACTTCAGGTAGCTGAGGTTGCTTTCAATGATATTTCTTAATCTGAAGTCTACTGAACAGAATTCGGAGGGCCCGTAAATTTGAATGGGAAAAATGTATCTTTATTTTCACCAACTTTGAACTGAAATTTAGCATTTCCTTGGAATAAAAATGTGTCAACAAACCACAGTGTGATCAGGAAAATGTGACTCTGTTATTAACAGGAATCACCAGTATTTCATATCACAATTATGTTCTCTCATTTAGCACTGCCTCCTAACTAGTCCCTGAAGGAAAGAATGGACTTTACCCTTCTGAGTCCCTCTCAATTCCCCACCTTTGACTCCTCAGGGTCTTTGCTGGAGAACAAGGAGAAAGAGAGAATGTCAAAGGAAAAGAGAAGAAAACCCCACCCTTGTCTTGAGTGCTTGTCTGTTTCCTCACAAGCATGGGCTTCTCCAATACCTTTAATCCTGTTTATTTATTTCAAGGTGGGTGATAAAGGAAATTGGAAAGATCCACATGACTGTGGGCATCATCTGTGGGCAGCTCCAAAATCATCAGTGCTACATTTGCCTTTGTCTCCATTCACCCACTCTTTTCTGAGTGCCTAGTGGGGGATCTAGCCAAGAAGAGATCAGGTGAGTCCCTGCTCACCTGGAGCGAGTCTCCCGGTGGGTGAGACAAAAAATGAACAAATAGGTAAGCAGGTAATGGAGCATCGTGGGTGAGGACGATGGAGGACAGTGTGGTGTAGACGCTGCTGGTCAGGTGGATCCTCTCTGGGGTGAAGAGAGATGAGTGGGGTGGGGGTGAGGGGTGAAAGCCCCAGGACTGTGACACGGAGCGGTGGTGTGAGTAGAAGGAACAGCACATGTGGGTATGTCCAGGTCTCTTTGCCCATGGCAATCAGTGTGCAAATAAGTGTGGAAGTCCCCAATTCATTGTCACCCAATTTCATTGGCGACCCTGAAATTCTGATGCACTGCCTAAAAATACGCCCTGGAGTTGATTTCCTGTTATTTCGAATGGGGAAGATTTCAAAATGTCAACCCAAGATGCCAATAACAGTAGCTCAAAATCGAACAAAGCCCTTAAAATGGTGACCAATAAATACCAAACTAGCTTGTTGGGATGTAAAATGCTTGAAGTTTGGCTTCCTGGTCACCAGGAAAAGTTTTCAACCAAGAGTTGATGTATGTCAAGATGGGCTTTCTTTGTTTCTTGCTATATTTTTCACAATGTGACTCTGATGTTCTCTCCATGGTAGATGAAATGCTGCTTTTCTTATGTATTATATTGATAGACGTGTTATGATCGAGTTGTAGGTGATGCAAATAGAAGTTTTGCTTTATCAATAATGGTCTGATAAGTGTGAGAAACATGTCTTCTATTAAGTTGGTGTATTAAAAACAAGGAGGCATTCTAGCAGAAGACTACCCAGAAGATGTTCAAGGTGTGCCTGTGAGTGTTCTTGGCTTATGGAGGATGAGGATGTGATACTCATGCCTATATGTCGGGGCAAATGAAAGGTATTTTATATTCACATGTCTGCAAAAACACCCCCTAGCTTACCCCCCACATATACACTGCACCACCTCCTTTATCTTCCTCTTTTATAAGGACCCTTGGGGAAAATTCCCCTACGTCAAATCTGCCCAAGTTCTGATTTGTTCAAGTAGTTCAGCTTGTTTCTATCTTATAGCCGTTAAGAATTGTGAACACAGTGAATTTGAAATCCATGGTTTTTAATCTTGATTCTGCAGAACTTTGGGGTTTCCTTTGAGACACTTTTCAAGCACCCATAGGAGAAAGGCCTGGACCTGAGTTTCCATACTGAGCTTTCGTGCATGCTTGCTTTTAACAATAAAGAATGTTTGAAAGCCAATAGAATTGACCACATTTTTCTCTTTGCATTGGCTACCAGGAAGCTCAGCACACAATTCTCATTGTACCACTGGCAAATACTCAGGACCTCCTAGCCCAAGTTTTATATGCAAAACTCACCCTGGGCTCTCTTTTCATCCCTGACACTTCCCATTCACCAGCCTTTGTTGTTTTTTTCTTCTGCTGCCATAGATATGTCTTCCAGGCTGCCTCAAATGCTTTTTGGAAAGAGTCATGGCTTAAATGAATTGAATGCATTTGAAAATAAGAAAACACAGGTTACCTTTTCTGTAGAGGAGTTCTTTGCAAATGGGAAGGGAATATTTGTAGAAATGAGGTGTGATTTGGTGTGGAGAATACATGTGTATGTTTGTGGGCCATGTATGTAGGCTCTGTGAAGTCTGCAGTTTTCAAAGTTAAGCTGTTCTTTTAACTTCAGAGGACACTTACTTGGAAGACTCTGGGCGGTAAAAAATTGCTCTACTCCAGGGTAGGCGTGCCTGTGGTCTGTATTGCAAAGAATGTTCTTATGGTTTAGCATTTTCAGATTTTGCCTGGGCTAACTTTGCTGATTAGTATAAAATGAGGGCAAATATTTGACAAGAAGAAACCAAGGGAAAGAAGGCAAGGGAAAGAGGGCACTCCCCCGTAAGAAGGTGGCTGGATGTTAAGAGGTCTTGAATACGGATCCGGAAGCCTTCCATCCCGTCACTTGCTATAAAGCTGTGGTCAAGTCCTTCTCCCAGAGATCGCACTCTCGTCCTCTGATGCACATCGGAATCACCCAGGGAACTTTTAAAAATACTGATGCCTCCATCCCTCCCATAGAGACTCTGACTTAATTGGCCTGGGGTGGGACCTCAGCAGGGGGATTTTTAAAAGCTCCCCTGGAGATTCTAATGTGCAGCCAGGCTTGAGAACCACTGCCCTAAGAGAAGGGGAAAAAATAAAATTAATAAGCACCTGCCTCCTGTTTATCTCTCAGGGGATCTTGGGGTGTGGCTGTGATTTATGAGATAATGGGTCAGATTCTGGTGAGGGAGTGAAATGGTTTGAAGGAAACAGATTAACCCTTTATATTCCATAGAGCATCCTTAGTGAATTCATAAGTATTTTTCAACATTTTCCCCAAGATATTCAAGAAAGCATATTCCACATCCACATCTAGTTCCCCCTGCCCCTCTATGCAATTCACTTCATATTTTCCATTCCGCTATGTTCTATTCTATTCCTTCGGGGGAAAAAATCAGCTACTACCACTGTTTAAACATTATATGAAGGCTCATGGGCCAAGATAAATTTAACACCTCTGGAGAACATTAAGACGCTCAATTTATAATGACTTGGAGCTTTTTTGCAAAGATGCTATGGGAAGTGAAGTTGTGTGTACAGTAATAATATTTGTTTTGTAACTGCTAGTGCCAGCTACAGGCAAGAGGAAACTACAGCAAGCATGATCTCAGTGAACTGCATGATAATAATGTAAAATGAGTACTGTTATCTCCATTTTGGAGCTGAGGAAAATCAAGGTCAAGTACCCATGTAGGGTCTGCATCTAGAGAAAGAAGAGCCGTGTTCAGGCCTCCCTGGTGGTGCAGGTGGTTGAGCACTGCACTGTGAAGCTGTCCACAGCCTCTGTAGCGCGGGTTAGATCCTGGCTGGCTTGCGAGAATCCCACATGGCGAAGCAGACCTCTCCTGTCTTGTCCGCTGCTCCTCTCAGCAGTGTATTTCTTCAGTCTGCCTGTTCTGTTCCCTGCTCTGTCTCTGGTAAATCCTCTCACCCTCTCACACATCTGGCCTGTACCCCGGTTCTTGTATAAAAATAAATAAATCTTTAAAAAAAAAAAGAAGAAGAAGAGCCATTGTTCATCCAGGAGCAGCTTACTGCGTTCTTGGGAAGAGAACAACCTGACTTACTGAATACTTTTGCTTCTGTCTGAAGTCTTGGGAGTAGAAAGGGCATAGAATTAGCAATGACCAGAGGTGGATCCAGAGTGGGACCTGCACCCTATACAATTTTAGGACCCAATTTAAGAAATAGAATAAAAAATTAAGAATCTGAAATCAGGTTCAATTTCAACTAAAGAGTACATCAAATTCAGATTTTAAGCCTATCACAAACATCACAGAATTCCCAACTTAACTTTCCTTCTGTGGATTCTCAAAATGTCAGAGGCCTCCCCGACACCACCCTACTCAACGGGGAGTAGGAACAGAAAGAGACGATCCTCTTTTCTGGTTGCAGCTAAGTGTCAAAAGCAAGTGACTTTAGCAAAATTTTACACAAACAAGCAACCATTTGAACACATTTCTAGGGTCCTGTCAGGACCTTAGAGAGAGACCCAGACGACAGGAGACCCAGGAACTCGTTCATCAGCTTCCCAGTAAGCCCTGTGTTCTATGTCAGGCGCTTAGGTGTTGCTGGACCTGAATCTCAGCCGTTTCTGCATTCTTTGAGTTTGAATTTAATCATTTGTGAAATAAGTATCTACCTTTGGGTTCCTTGGGGGTGGGGGGAGCAGGTTAAAGAAGAAAGGAAGGGCAGGCACACTGGGTGAGTTTAGCATTGCCAGATTTAGCAAAAGAAAATAGAGGCGCCAGGAAACTGGAATTTCATGGCACTAATGAATACTTTTTAATGTACGTATGTACCACCGACTGCAAAGGCTATATTTACAAGCCTTGTTCCTTGTTTCTCTGGGATTCAGATTCATCTGGGTACCCTGTACTACACTGAGCTTAACAAATGGTGGGGTTCTGTATAGTTTGGGGGGTACTGAAGCTTCTCACAGCGGTTCATAAACATTAGCAAAGGGGTGAAAAGAAGTAAAATGCTCCATGGTCTCCATTCCAGGTAGTGTTTTGGGAAGCTTGAAAGAGATGGTCGGAGGGATGAAATAAGTGTCTTCATCTGAGGGTGTGTGTGGAAAGTACTTTGGAAGCCAGTTAGGTTCTGCGACCTCAGTTTACCTATCAAATGGGCAGAAGGAGATCCCTGAACTCCTCTCTCCCAGATGCCACCACCAATGGCTTTTTCTCAAAAGCAGGTGTCACCTCCTCAGAGAGGTCTTCCCTGACTACACTAGCTAAGGTTCCCACCCTCCACCCCTGCACTTCATATTTTCCCCTCCATAGGAATTAAACATTATTGACATGATCTTGTTTCTCCACTTGATTGATTATCTATGGTCACTCTCCCCCATGTGCCTGCAAGTTCCGGGAGGCCAGAAAACGAGTCTGTCTTTTCCAGCTGAATCTCCCAGGAGCTGCACCGACCTGCACAGGAGCTGCGCACTGCGTGATGAATGAATGAATGGGTGGCTGAATGGGTGGCTGAATGAATGAATCCGGTGTCACTGTTGACGTCCCTCCCGAGCCGTCTTTCCGTTCTCCGGGGCCGCGCCTAGGTTGCCGAGGGAGGAGGTGTGGGGTGTCAGTGGGTGGGAGGAGGCTGAGCCCTCGCCTCTCCAAGACCGGCGCTCGGAGCGCGCTCGGCTCAGCCTCAGGCGCAGCGAGCAGCGCCGCGGCAGCTGCAGGACCCGAGCCAGGTGCCGGCGCTCGGCCGCCGGGGGTGTGCGCCCGCCGAGCTCAGCGCCGCGCCTCGGCGCCCCCACGCGCCCACGCAGCGGCGCGGGGACCCGGGCGGGGGCAGAGGGAGGGCCCGGCCGAGCGAGGGAAGGGGCCGGTCCTCCCCGCGCAGCAGCGGCGGCCGCAGCCCAGGAGGCGGAGGCTTCGGCGTCGGCAGAGGCAGCAACGTGCCCGCCGCGGTCAGCCGGGCCGCGTCGGACCCGCGCCCGCCGCCCCGCGCCGCGCCGCGCCGGCGCCCTCTCCACTGCGCGCGGTGAGTAGCCCCGCGCGCCCACGGCCGGCCGCCCGCGGGAGGTGCCCGGGGGTGCGCGCCGACCCCGCGCCTCGCGCCCCGCGGGTGCCGACCCGGCCGAGGGCCCCGCAGCTGTCGCGGCGCCCGCGGCGCACGGGCTGATCCCCGCGCCCGGGGCTTCGAGGCGCCTCCGGCACCAGCGCCGCGGAGAGAGCGCAGACCCGGCTCGGGGCGCCCGCCCGGGCGCCGGGCCTCAGTTTCCCCGCGCGCTGGGGAGCCGCGTCCCTGAGGTTTGCTCTCGCGCGCGCGGGACAAGTGCATCGAGCGCCGGCGGTGTAGACGCGCCTGGGTAGCTCCTCTTGCGGCTCGTTGTGGACCTGGGGGGCTCGCGATGAGGGGCGAGCGGGAGGCTGCAGGCGGGCGCCGGGAGACGCGCGCTCGGACCGTATTTGGGGGGCAGCCGAGATGGAGCCGCCGATTCCCCAGGATGGGGCTGAAGCGACTTTGTTTCTGGCCGCGGTTCTTTTCCAAAGTCCCTCGCGCGCGGCCTGCGCTTCGGGTCCAGCTCCCGGGGCTTCCGACGGAGCCGGCGTCCTGGCGCCCGCTGGAGTCGGGGGGAAACTTAGAGAACTTGCCTTGGAGAGGAGGTTTGGAAGGAGAGGGATTCGCTGTAAGGGGAGAGAGCGGAGAATGGAAGTTTTGTTCCAGCCTTGCCGTCAGGGAGCTTGAGAGGCCGAGCTCACCCAACTCCTGAAATGCATTTCCTGCCCCCAAACAAGGAGTGGATGAGCTCAAGGAATCCTCGGAAAGCTTCACTGATAAAAACACTCGCATCTCAAAAATCCTCAGCGCGCCTTGCTTAGTGGCTGACCGGGGCCGCTTGGGCGCAGCGCGGCTGCTGCCTCCCCGGAGCCGAGCCCGGGCTGCGTGGACAGCGCGCGCGGCCTGCCTTCTGCATTCTTTTTAAAAAGCAAAATTGATACTGCATGTTTGTGGAAACCGCTATTCCTTTCTCTCCCCTTCCCAGAAAGGCTGCATAATCTTTAATTATTTTTTTATTATAACGTCGGAATATATATAAATCACCCCGGGTGGAAGGCACCTTTTAAATATGAGGTGCAGTGAAATGAGTGAGCCGTGGAGTAGGGACTTGTTAGCAAGAGCAGTGGGGAGGTAGAATGATTTACAGACACCAACTAAGAATTTGAGCGCTGAATTATGTTTGAATTAGCGAGCTCCCTTCCAAAGGAAATTATAACTAGTGGACAATTGTTGTATTTCAAATCGAATCTCATAATTTCCTAAGACTTTTCTTGCTTGAGTGAAAATTCTGCTACCAGAGTCTGAGCACTGAGCTAGTGGCCGCCTTACAGCACAGGAGCCACAGGGCAGGGGGAGGGGGTGGGAGAGAGAAATAAGAACCTCCTTTTTAAAGTAATCAAGAAATGTTCCTTCCCTCACCACCACCCCCCCAATTTTTTTTCTCCCCCATCACCTAAAAGCCCCTAAACTTCATAGTTCCTTGCATTTAGACATCTCCAGGCTCGGGAAAGTTAATAAAAATTTTATCTAGCAGATGATAATGCTTTGAATCTTGCTTTTGACTAACATAAAATCGTCTTGTAGAATTCCTTGCCTTTGGAGGAGACTCTAAATTGGGCTTTTTGACCAGTGTAGCTGGCTCTGAAAGGCTCTGAACTTTTGAAAAGCTGTTGATCTGTCCCATACACAAATAGCAGTTACTCCATGCTTGTCTCTTAACTTCAGCTTCATTTTATTAACTATTTTATCTTAAAGGACTTGACCTTTTTCTTCTGTCTTTAAATAGCTCACCTGCGGTGTTAGTGATTGTGTGTAGAACACACTCTGATTGCAGACATCTCTTTCCTAATAGTGAGTAACTAAAGAAAAGAAAAGGATATTGTGAATCCCAAAGCTTGGGGATTTTTTTTTAAAAAAAGTTTTAATCACTTTGGTTTTAGAATCTTCTTTTTCATGCTTTTTGTGTTGTATTAAATGCAACATAAAGAGATGGAATTTGTCGACTTGTTAAAGGATTACCATTTGACAAAAACACCCAAGATATACTGTTCCAAATATGCAGTGTTGCTTCTGCTTTCGGTTGCATAGCAGAGATGGCAAGCCTGTTCCAGGCGGATAAATTGATAAAATGCTAGCGGCTGCTGGGAGAACAGAAAAGTTCACAGTGAAACGCCCTTTGGTGCAGCTAAGTATTGACACAGTCTGAATTAGTTTGAGCAACCCAGTGATACCCCTGGCAGTTTATACACCCATCGCAAGCACATCCACTTTAAGACATTTCTGGTTCCCCCATGACAAGAGGACTCGTTTCCCACAAAGAAGAAACCATTTCCTTATTTTTGCAGTTACTTTTCCAAAGATAACTTGTGTCAGGCACAAGAGACCAGAGTTATGCAGAAATCCAACCGTAACCAGCTCAGAAAGAGGACTTATTCGGCTCCTTCCACCAGATGTTTTTTAGGTGTCCTCAGCTGGAATGCCCAGTTTGAAACTAATTAGGCCAGCAATAAACTCCTTGTATAATAAAATCGCAGGCCGTTATGGTGCATGAGCCCGCTTCCCAGCGGCTCGTGACAGATGCCTCTCCTGGCAGAGAGAGCCCATGGCTGTCTGGGGGACATGAGGGAGCGGAGATACTTGTTTAGACATTTGTTCCTAAATAGCCGCACACGGGGCATTGTCTTCTCCAAGGAGGTGGCTGGGAGTTGCAGCTGGGGTCGGTGCTGTCTGCTGGCCGGACCTCCTTCACACAGAAGTTGCGTTGGGGAGAAGTAAAAGTGTCAGTGTTAAACAGGGTCCTCAGGTCTGAGGGTGTGTGTGTGTGTGTGTGTGTGTGTGTGTGTGTGTGTGTGAGAGAGAGAGAGAGAGAGAGAGAGAGAGAGAGAGAGAGAGACAGCACACGAGCACCTGGATAAGAAGACTTCCTCTCACATTGCAGGATAAGAACCTAAAACTACCTGCTTATCACCCATGCACAGATAAAATGCTAGGCTGCCTGGCCTGATGTGAATTCCTTGGGCCAGAGGAGAACGTTCTCCACCCAAAGATTTTTCGTAAAGGCAGAATTTGCTTGACTGTGTCCTTCTCGGTATCTGTGGGACTTGGGGGAGCTGCAGTGGCTGGTTATTTAGTTACCTCCAAAGCCTGAACTTTCTAAGTGTTGCCAAAGTTGGATTTTGTTGGTGGAAGGAAGTTTTTTTTCCCTAGCTAGCTGCTCTGAAAAAGTAGTCGGTGGTGGACTCCACTCAAAAGGAATCTCTTTACAGAGAATTAACCCAGAGCTGAGAAAACACAGCCTGTTGACAGAAAGCACAGGCAGAACACTCACTCATAGCCGCCTCCTTCCCCCCAACCCCCTCCCCCAATATCATAACAGTTTTCTGAAAGGCCCGCTTTTTCCTGCCCCCTATCCATTTGTGGCTGTTCAGACAGCCCCAAACAAACAAGGCCAAAAAGAAGATTCTGGGAGGGAAACAATTAGCAGAGAATTCGCTGGAGACAATGCCTCATTTTCACCCCTTGAACATCTAAACTGGCCTAATGGTGTTTGAAGAAAACTTCTAATCCCAGGATAAACCCCCTCCATCAGGTGGCAAATACCTGACGGGACTGGCTCAGAGCCCCCCCCCCCCATCTCCTTGTAAATGAATCAGAGGGCAGGAACTTGTTCTTCCTTGCATGTGATTTGAAATCAATTTTAAGGTATGAAAGTACCTGCCAGGTGTATGTAGGACAAAGAGGTAAAAGAAGCCATGGACTTTTGATTTTCTTTTTGTTGCTTTTATTTTTCCTTTACTCGCTTCCATCAGAGTGGTGCCTTTGCCATTTCGTGCCACTTGCAAATCGCAGCCTTGTATTTCATAATCAGGCCCTGTATGTGGGATCTGACATGTATCTTTAGGAAGTTCTCCCAACAAGAGGTGGCAACATCATCAAGTCAAGGTGGCTCACTGGAGGCCCCAGAGCCAGTGAACAGAGTTTTCAGACCCTGGGGCTGTGTCTTCCCCTCTGCTGGGGAAGCTTGGCTCCGAGAACGTTTCTGTTGGAGAGAGACCCTGAATTTGGATGGTTTTAAATGCAAGGGGACACAATTCTTTTCTGACTCTGTGCTGCTGGGTCTTGTTATCTTAAACGGAACGAAAAATCACATCATGAATTTAGAAAACCCAAATACGGGTCTTCTTGCATGGTGCTCTTCTGCAGATGATGATTCTGTAAAGGAAAATGACTGTTTATTCCCTAATTTGATTTGTTCCTTCGATACTAACACTTGTTATTCAGTTCCTAAAAAGAGTCAATAAACTTACCGGCAGTGGCAAGGTCCTAAAATGTTACGGTAGATGGTGTGAGCCAAGTTTCCGGAAGGTGCTGGATCGCTCTGGGTGGGTTGTGTTTGGGGGTTAGATTATAAACATTTGGAGAGAGAAGTATTTGGAACAGGTGGTCCCAAGAATCAGGTAGCCAGGACAATTTATCTTTGTCACTTTGAACATGGAGGAGGACCGTGGGCTGCTGAATCTTGGACAGGAGGGATAAGGGTCATGGGGGTGGCAGGGGGTCCCCTGTTTGGGACGCAGCCAGGCAGGATGGATACAGAAAGCAGGAGCTTCATCTTTACTGCCGTCCCCTTTCTGACGAGGATACTAGTGGGGACACAGATGTGCCTGCTCGTGCTCTTTTGGAAAGTCTGCCTCTGCTTTCAATTTTATGCAGAAATTTAAATCAGGAACTTAGATGAACAGATCATCAGGGAGACAGGTTTACTTTTTACCGGTTTTGAGAATGTGCCCATCCATGGCCAACTGTCTTTGCCTGCTAGTGCCAACTTAGACAAATTTGACATGTTTTAAAGTGATCAGAGAAGTTTAAAATGATTGCCAGTTAGGATCAGTTGTGTTGTGGCAATGATATCAAAGATAGGGGTAATTTCAGTTGCATTTTCTTCCTTTGGAGCTTCTCGTAAAGACCCATTTTTTAATCTATGCCTTCCTGGGTGTAATTATGGTTATTCCAAGAGGACTTGTCAGCTCTGTGGATTTAACAAAAAGGAAAATGATAAAATCGACGTCCTTTTCCCCCAAAGAACGAGGAACCAGAACGTCCGACTACTGTATGAGTATAACGACTTACTTTTGTCTCGCCTCAGTGGAATCTGTCAGTCCCCCTGTCTTTTCTATTCATCTCCCAAGAATACAGTATATTAGCCAAAAGACGTTTTAATTTTGTGAAGACAGGTCATGCCAGAGACGGCTGAGTCTGTTTCAGCCATTATTGTCTCTGTAGTACGCATATTTGGGGTTTCATGGTAAGGTGTGGGTTTGCCAAGAAAGAAAATTACAGCGAGAAACTATGTCGAAAACATATACACTTCTGTTTAAGAAATGGGAAAAACACGGGAAAATTCCACCCGGTAATTGCTTGAATGTGAGTTTTAAATATCATTGTTTGACTAATGGCAAAAAGTCCCTCTTAGCTCATTCTCACATAGGCTGTTACCAGATCGCTCACCTTAAAAAATAGCAAGTGTTGGCCTTGACTTTGCTGATCTTTGAGGCTTTGCAAGATAGCCTGCGTCCTGGTGGAGACTTTCCAAATTTTTAGATTGCACAGGCCATTTTTTTTAAGGTTACTTAGATATCGATTTTATTTTCTTGACCCAAAATAAGAAAACACGGGGAATTCTCAAAAGCTTTTTACAGGCTGCTATTATGAGAAGAGAAGCCAAACCAGCATGTATTAGGTCATGAGCTTGAAGTGCATAAATAAGCCCTAGGAAGGTCACCAAAACAGGGCGAAAACCACCCGTTCTCCTTCCCGTGGCCAAGTCTAAATTCCTGCTGGTTAGATGTTTGGTGCAAGCGGACCGAGGGGGGGGTTGCGTTCAGGGTGGAAAGATCTCCATTTGCTTTGGGTTCTCAGGAAGAGGGGAGATGCTGAAGGGGCTGAGCGAGATGGCAGAGCTGGAATCCCCACCCGCTGCAGGGCCCTGCCTCTGGGGGTTGCTGAGAAAAGGCAGGCCCAGGGCCCCACCGCTCCAAAGCAGCCCATTCCTGGGGCTTGGGCAGGTGGAAGCCAGAGAGGTCATATGCATCTTGTGCTCTTTTTGGTCAGTGTCTTCACCTCCCATCCCCTTCCTGGAGTAACTTTGTGGTTAAGGGAGTAATAGTTTTCCAACTAACACTTTGTTCTGGCAAACATGGATGTGTTTTTTAGCGTTTAGGGTGTCATGTAGAAGTGTAGACATTTAGGTGTTCCTTGACTGGCTACTCCCTAAAAGACAGAGGGATGGAGGGTGTCCACCTCGTCCCCATGTTTGGTACCACCCCAGGTGCTGATGGAAATCCCAATTAGGGAGAAAACCTCCTCTCTGAAGAGCCCTGAAGTGTGCTGGTGCCGAGTTGTTTTTTTTGGTGGGTGTGTATTATTTGCACATATGGGGACTTTGGTTTCAGGGTGTTCTAGAAACATTTGTCTCTGCTGTGAAGGTCCGACCACCCTTCTTGGTTGGGAAGAGGTGGAGAGGAAGGAGCACAGGGGCGGATGCCTGCCCCTCTGGCCTTTTGTGTGACTGGCAGGTACTGTAGCGGAAGTAGGGGCTCGCTGCTGGGATGGTGTCAAGTGGCAAAACAAGTTGTGACTTGCTGCTTGTGTTGTAAACAGTTTTGGCCCCATCCATCCGTGTAAAAGAACCCAGAAGATTATTCACCTCCGGTCTGTGATGGGCCCAGCTCTCTGGTGCTCTCCTTGCTAAATGGACCACACTCCCCAGAGAAGTTAATGGTTGGGGTGTGGAGGGAAGGTGGGTGAGAGGAGAGAAAGAATGTCTTAAACTCAAATGTCTGAACCCTAGGAATGTCTCAGCTCTGGTGCCCACAAGAAAGACGAAGTGCTAGGATATAGAAGGTTTTCTTGTGGGGGGAGCTGGGATTTTTGGGGGGCTTGCTAGTGGTTTGATTTAGAATGAAGAATTTTCTGACACCTTGGGCCTCTGGAATACCTTGTTGGAGTGTCTTTGAAAACCTGACTTTGGAGATGGTCTATTTTCCTGCAGCTTTGTTTTCTTTTCTTTGTGCTTTTTCAAAGTGAGTTCGTATTTTTGGTTTAAGAAAACATAAAACTCACTTGGGAATAACAAGTGGTCCATATTTATTGAACACTTATTATATGCCAGGCACTGTGCTAAGCAAACACTTATATTTTTTGTCTCCAAATAGCTTTAGATGAAATGTGCTATCAGCCCCAGCAGCAATGCTGTGATTATTTTACAGATGCAAAAATTCAATCTCGAGGAGGCAAAGTAACATGTCCACAGTGATGCGTGTCAGAGCTGGAACTGAAGCCAGCTTTAATTCCTAACCACTGGGGTATCGCACCTGCCCCCTCCAGTGTAATAAGAGCTACCCTCTCTCTAGATGTCTGCCTCAAAGTCAGATTTTAAAAGTCAGTCTCCATTTGTTTTGCCCTGGGGATATTAATTGATGGTTGGGTACAAAAGTCCAGCTCAGAATTAAGAGACATCCTAATTCTCAGATCATCTTCAGCCTATCCTTGTAGATATGAATGAAGGTTTAGCATTGGAAGCCACTGCAATGGTAGTTGCAACACCTCAGTTAGCTAATCCAAGCTGTTGCCTGTGACTGCATTCTCCTTAAATAGCAAAGACCACATGGCCTGCAAAGCCTAAAATATTTTCTCTCTGGCCCTTGACAGAACAAAAGTGCTAACCCTTGAGCTATTGCAATATGACAAGACAAATTTTGTTGACAAGAAAGAACATGTTTGGGACACCTTATATACCATTTCTCTGACTTACTTTTTATTAAGTGCCTCCTGTGCACCTGAGTCATCACATGGTGATGGAGAGAAATTGCAAATGCATCCATCCATCCATTCACTCACTCATTTATGCAACAGAATTTACTGAGCTCGGATCTGAGTCAAGAGGACCCAGTCTGGCACCTGTAAGGACAGGTTCCCAATGTGTTTTCACCAATAGTACATTGTCTTTTTTTTCAAATTGAGGATTCGGAGGGCATTAATATATGACTTTTTGAACTTTCCATATTCAAACAGTAAGATGGAGAAAAAGGCTCCAAACTGGCACCCGATGAAGCCAACCTACTTCAATTAGGACAGGCCACTGGATTTTGTTTCTAGAACTATGTCCAGCAGTGCCTGTGGCCCACTCCTTCCCAATAGAATCAGAGCACAACCTTCTGTTCCCTTAAGATGTGCAGGGAACAGGTGGAGTGGGGGGTCAGGCTTCCCCAACTTAAACCTCTGATTTCTAGCCTAGAGATTAAGAACCTGAACCCAGGAACCAGGCTGCTTGGGTTCAAGTCCCTGCTCAGTGTTAACCAATAACAAGTTACCAAACTTTTCTGTGCCCCAGTTTTTTCATCTGTAAAGCAGGGTAGACAATAGTGCACCTTACTCAAAGAGTTATTATAGAGATGGAGTAATAAATATCAAATGTTTGGAATAGTGTTGGCTAATAGTGTGACTGTATATCAGTGTCAGTTAATGGTGATCATTTATCATCATCATCATTATTTTAATAGTAGTAGCAGTATTTACAAGCTACATGATCCTGGGCAGATGACAGGCTCTCTGGAGCTCACTTTCCTCTCCATAAAATGGATATAGTGATAATAATAACAGTAATATCTGCTTCAAAGGACCGTGTTGAGAATTTAAATGAGATGATAGAGACGCAGATTCTTCTCGCTATCCGAAAGCAGAATGTCCCGATTTGGTTTGATTTGGCAGGTTCTATTTTGGGTCTGGAATGGTCAAAAATTATTCCATATAAATGAATGGTAACAGGATTCTGGACCCCAAAAATAATCTCCCAAATCATATCAAATAAGAACTACCCACTTTCAGGTAGTGGGGGAAACCTGTAAAGCATTTAGCTTTGGTTTACCTGCTTCCCTTGAATACTCATAAGCTAGTTATTATACTTAAGGCAGCTATGAATTGCCCTTGAGGTTATCGAGAACTGCATCCTGGGCCAGTAATGTCCTTCAGTCAGCTGAGTCCCTTTTCAGCATTAAGAAAGAGAACACAGGCAGGGGTTCTCACGCAGCCCCTGGGCTCAGATGGATCTGGTCTGAACTCACGTCTGCCACTCACTCACTGCCTCTCGGGTGAGAGCTGACCCTCTCTCTCAGCTTCCCAGACTGGGGAGGCAATGCTGGCCATTCAGTGGGTGGTGGGCGGGTGAAAAGAGGTGGCACACATAAAGTGCACAGCAGGGTGTTTGGCACATAGTAAGCACTCAATAAATGGTAGCTTGTATTATTATCACCCCCAGTTCTTGCTGCACCCCCACCCCCAAGAAGGCACTGAACATTAGTAAATTTTAATTTGAAAATAAAAGAACACATTTTAAAACTGCCAAACAGATTTAGAATAATATTCATTAAACAAAATTAAAATATTCTATTAAAGCCAGACTTTGGGCTCAGACCAAATTTTTATAACCCAAGCTTAAAGGCCAAGGAGTCCCCAGCCACAATGGGAACATTGTGGTTGAACTTGAGACTTCAACGCAGCTATTGAGCAGTCTTTGAAATGCACGTTTCCCCGTTAAAATGAAAGGGAAGTCATGGGAAGAAAAAAAATGAGGGTCTTGCTCACCCCAACAAACCTTAATGAATTGAAAAAGAAAAACAAAAGATTTCTCATTTTCTCTACCTTATCCTGCCAAAGACGCATTGCCCCTCCTCACCCCAACTTTGAATGTACCCACTCAGAATGTTCCAATCTGTGTACTATGTGCTAACCTCGTCTAAATTCTGGTCTTCCCTGGGTTTTATAGATGGCGGGATATATCACTGAGAGATGGGACTTGGGAGCCCAGTTGTCAGATTTTTAAATCCTGGCTCTGGCACTCTTAGCTGTACCTGTTTCTCTGAGAGTCACCAGATAAACAGAAATAAAACACCTTGTGCAAAGGAATATATAAGGTGAGTGTGTGTGAGAGTTAGTTATCCCTACTGATGTTTGAACTCACTGTCATCCGATGAGTAAAACAAGCCCACTTCTGGGCCTTTGAAGAATGAGAGTATATGAATTTGCCTTTATCTTAGAGTTTTGAATCAGGTTCATCTCAATGTTGAGGGTGGGAGTTTTTATGTGTCACTTAAACAAATCTCACTTAATCCTCTCCAAAAAAAAATCCCATGCTGTGCATGTGTCCATTTAACAAATAGGGAGACTGAGGCTGGACAGGTCAAGTGGCTGCCAGTGTCATTTCTTTCCATGTCTGTCTAGCTCCAGCACAAGCCAGTGCACTACGTGTCCTTCAGCCCCTCCAGAACACACCCCCAGCAAGAGCAGAGCCTGCCTCCAAGACAGTGACCTACCTCTGGTCCTAGCTTTGGTGGCTTCACCCTTGGGGAGCCTGAGTCTTTGTGGTCTTTTACCCCCCTTTTCAATTGGATTTTTTCCACAAACAAATGGAAAAATTAACAGAAGTGGGTTGTAACATCCTTCTCTAAGTGACTTTCTTTAAGAACTTCTGCTGTTTCTTGCCAGTCTGAGGGGCGTTGAGCAGACTTTGGCTGTGATGAGAGGCCCCATGGGGTGGACACCCCACTCCACCTCTGCCTGCTGGGCAACATTGGGCAGGTGGGGGACACTGGGGTCTGCCGAGCCCCAGACTCTCCACCTGCTACGCCCAGATGCCTTTTTTGTGGGGTTTGTTATCCAGCTGAAATGCAGTGGTGAAGGGAACACCCTCTGCAGATTCTAAGAGGGGTGCTCTTAGGGTGTCATGGAATTGCACCCACTCTGGATGTGCCCCAGGTGTTAAAATTGTTTAATAGTCAAGTCTGTCGGGTAATAAATAGTGAAAATGAAATGAAGAGTCCTTTAGAGTACTTTCTGCTGGAAATAGGTAGGGGTTTCTGTTCAAATAGGTAGCCATAGTCTTGGGATTTTACACATTCTGGAAGCATCAATGAGTCTCTGTAGGGCAGTCTTCTTGTTAATAGGCTGTGTGCCCTTTCTGCATTACCTTATAACATGCATGACTTCCTTTTTCCTTTTGAGTTCTCTATTTAACTGTGCATTTGGAAAAGACAGAACAGGCACTTCAAACAAATGGTTTTAAAAACAAAAATTGTTTAACAATCAAGTCTGTCAGGTAATGAATAGTGAAAATGACACACAGAAATGGCAGAATTCATGAGGAAGTTTGGAAAACACAAATCTGAAGATGTAAGGTTTTCCCTGAGATAGTGTCCATGATCCTGTGGCTCCTTGCAAGGTCCTTCCAGTGAATAACCCCAAGTAGCCAGAATTGGACTTATGCCCTCTGTTCTCAGGGGAATAAAATGAAATAAGTGAGGTCTCTCAAGGACATGGGTAAAGTTGTCTCTGAGCACATTGAGAACGTGTGTGAGGTCTTTGAAGAAAGAATGAATGACTTTTGAATGAATATAATATTAATAAAAGATGAACTCTGAATGCTTCCTTGATGCCAGAATTTGTTCCAAATGAGTATAAGCATCAACTGAATTGACAATTCAGTGAAGGAAATGCTGTAATATCCCCAGTTTAGATGGGGAAGGCAAGGCACAGAGAGGTTAAGTGACTTGTTCAAGGTCACACAGCAAGTATGGGGTAGAGTCAGGCTTTGTGTGTTCTGTGCAGGGATATGATTCTAGAAGTTGTGTTCATAACCTCTGAACTCTCTGCCTCTTGAACCACTATAGAAAGAATTAAACCTACTTTCTGTTTGACCTCACTTAACTGGACACTTCATTAATGAAGGACAGGCATGAGAGAGAAACACAGGGGCCATTCATCTTGGCGATCATTTTTCAATTTTTTACGGGAATGTATTTGTGTATTTTGCCAGCGCAGGTGCCGCACAATCCAGGGTCAGGGCTGGTCTGCTGGGATTCAGTCCAGCCTCTACTACTAACTATGCTTGTGACCTTGGCTTTGCTGAACTTCTCCAGTCTCAGTTCCCTCACTTAAGCCATGAATTCACATCATAAGAGTTAACAGCCATGACCTGCATAGAAGGGCACCTGATACCCAGCAGATGATAATCCAGTGCCATTTATTACCTGTCGAGGAGAAATTCTAGCTCCCTGAGGGGCACAGATGCAGTTTGGCAACGTTTGGAGCAGTGGAAGAGAAGCAAAAATTGCCTGGGAGTGAGCCTCAAGCTGGAAAACAGCTCAGATTTTTCCAGATGACTTAAGAGAGACTGGCTTTCCTGGTCCAGTGAGAAGTTGCCAGGACAAGTCCTCCACAGGCAGCCTGGACGTCAGAGCCACTGGCCTGGGACTAGAATCTGCCGACGAGGACAGAGGCGCCCAGTGGAGGGGCTTGCCCACAGTCATGTGGCCACCCTGTGGCTAAGCAGAGCCCCCCGCCCTGTCCTGAGAAGGGGGCCTGAATCAGAGGCAGAGAAGAGACTTATAAAAACTCTGAGGGCTTGTTGCGCAAATGTCAAGCCGCTGTGAGCTCTAGTTTCAGAGCTTTCATTTTTCTCCTCCAGTCCTTTCTTCCACTGAGGACACAAGCGTGTCCCGGTTATTCAGGGAATCGGTGAGCAGACTTTCTGGATTTGCCTCCTTTCATTTTCCTTCTCCACATCACCCTCATCTTCATTTCCTCTTCATTATGAAGAACCAAACTTGTTTGTTCGCTCATTCATTCATTCATTCATTCATTCATTCAGAATGATGTGCTGAGCACCAGGCACTCCTCCAGACATGGGGAATACAGCAGAGAGCAAAACCAAGCAGATTCTGCTCGCTCAGGAGCAGCAACGAAGCAAAGGAAAAGCTCCCGAAGAGGCCCCCCAATACTTAAAGTGCACAGAACACAGAAGTCAGATGGTGACGAGGCTGTGGGGGAAATCAAGAGAAGGTAGATAGAAAGTGCTGGGGGCTGGGGCTCTGAGTACTGGGCTGAAGGAAAAAGGGAACCGGACCAGTATCTGGGAAAGAACATTCTAGAGAAAAAGGAAGACCAGCTTAAAAGCCCCGAGAGCAGACAGGAGGCCAGTGTGGCTGGGGCGAGAGAACAAGGGGTTGAAGAGGTGGTGGGGAGGTAAAGTTACAGAGGAGGGGCCAGATCCCCTGGGCCCTGCTCAGAGTCCAGCAGCTGTTCTGTGTCCATCAGACAAGTCTAAAGTCAAAATCATTATAATTTTTTACATGGTTTCTAAAAAGCTGCACAGACCCTAAATCTGCAGTCAGTGATTACAAACTCAGGTCCCCAAAGTGCCAGACAGGTCACTTAGTGAGGGGGGCGGAGCAATTAACCAGGAGGAATAAGGGCTCTGTGTTGCCAGGTGCTCTTGTTTTCCAAAAGACACTGAAACCTGTATTTTTACGAGACATGTCCTAATGTTTAAAGCACCACGAGGAACCACCAAAATGCACAAAATGCTCCTGGTTTGTGAATATTCTCCCAAACGTCACCACAGACCCTGGGAATCTCATTTCAGTGAAAAAGCATTAAGTTTTTTTCTCTCTCTTTTCTTTTTACCAATGCCTCACCAGTTGGATGCCAAGAGATGCTAAAAATGGTTTCCAGGAAAAAGTAGGACTTGAATCTCATGGGGGTGGGGGCTGAGACTTCTTCCAAGGAGCAATCAGTTTGCTTCATTTTTATGTCTTTCTCAGGACTTTTTTCCCCTGATCACCCCTCATCATGGGTAATGCAACATGGTCCAAATTCATCCTCCTTCAGGTTTTCATTAGTTTTCATGATGATTATTATTTTGTCATCTGGGCTTGATTTAGGAGTGGTGAAATGTTTGCAGGTTTCATAAATGGTTGTCAGCCACTGTTTAGAATGGCAAAGAACTCGTGTTGTTCACATAGCAAAGACTGGGGTGATGTTTCCAATGGCTACAGACATGGGTGGGGAAAAGGGGGGGGCTTGAAGGATTCCACACCAGGAGATTGGAGAGTTGAGTAACTAGGCAGTGGCAGTGGGGGTTCGAGGGTGAAGAAAGTTCTCAGAGCTTGAAAGACCTGACTGCCCTGCTGACAATACTGAATTCAGAGTGTGCCCTCTTGACCCCAAAGCTGGAGTTAAGCAAAAACCCAGCCAAGGGACCACATAGCTGTTGAGATTGTTCTGGAGGTAAGTGACAGCATGCTTAATTCTGAGTTGGTTTGAGTAAAAAGGGAATTTATTGACTCAGGGAAATGAAAAGTTCTGGGGAATCTGGTTTCAGGTTAGGATGGTTCAAGGGCTCAGTGTGGATGATGTGCCCATCTCTTAATTCTTCTTACTCAGGAGGGTTCTGTACCTGGTCATGTACCACCTCTGGAGCCTAGGGATGGAGTACCAGGAAGGTAGATTCCCAAAATGAAGCCAGCAACATCTGTTGGAAGGGGTGGGAAGTGAAGTGATTCCTTGTGGACCCCAAACTGCATCATAATGCACCTCTCGCTATGTCTCCTCCAGCCCTCTTCTACTGGACTACGTACAATGCTGTTTGTGAAATCGGTACTTTTTCAGGGCCTTGGGCTCCAAGCTGTGTATCATGTCCTTTTCTTTTCAAACCTTCCTGTAAGAGTGGAACTTTTAATCCCTGCTCCTATCTGCCCCCACATCCTCTTTCCCATAGGATTTTTTTTTTTATTTCAAGCAAGGGTGGCTAGGGGAGGGTCATCTCTTTATTAATGTCTTATCTCAAATTAGCCCTCGATATCTGGAACTCAACTACGCATGGGACATGCTCTAGAGTTCTGAAGAAAAGCTGAAAATGGCTCAGTACCCCTCGGGGTGGCAGACGTGACTGTGGCTCTGCTACCCTTACGTTCCTGGGCCTCTGGTGACCAGCCTGTTTCCTCAGTTCCCCTGAGCTTTCTTTGCCTGCCATTGCTGTCCCCACTGGGCTTCTGTCTGGTAGTGCTGCAGTAACATCTGAGGTAATGCACAAGTTGTGGCCAAGATGTGTTTTGTTGATCTGCAGAAGATTTAAAATAGAAAATGAAACCAACATTTGAAAATCTGGACATTTTATACCAAAAAATATGGATTTCCACTTCTATTTAAAAATGAGATCTCTCCACAGTGTATACCCACATTTCCACATGACTTCAATTGACTGAGGCTGGGAAATGACTGTCCCTTTTAGAGGGTGAGTTCAGTTCACCCCAGTTCTCACCTCTTCTTACTGCCTCCTTAACACTGAGGTTTGGGCTTAGTAGCCCCTTATCCCGGATGGTATCGTTGGCTATTCTACAGTAGGTTTGAGAGGAAAAGGAAATCTCTCCTAGATCTGTCTCTTCATCAAAGTGTGAAAATGAAGTATCAGCCAAGTTGGTCCCTCAAATTAAGAAAAGTGAGAGAAAGTGTGTGTCTCAGCGGAAGTCAGTGTTTCTCCATCGTGGTACTATTAACATTGGTGTGGGACAGTTCTTGGCTGTGGAAGTTGTCCTGTGCATCATGGGATGGCATCGACTTGCCCATAGAAGTTCCATCCCCCACCACCGGTTTGGTAAAAAGTTACCGTAAGTGAGAAAAGCTGCTCTTGCCCGAGCTGCGTGGTGGTGGGCACAGCGTTGGCAGTGGAGCTTGTGAGTTGGCTGATTTGGGTTTAATCATAGGTGGACTTGCCAGCCACTGGAGTTGTTTATGACTGCCTAAGATGTTGTAGGAGAAACTCAGCTTTGGATGAGAAGTTGAGCCATTGTAAAGAGCCTTTGGAGAATTCCTCAGTGTAGCTGAGACCACAGTCTGTGTTACTTTCAGGATGTTTGCAAACAGTTTTTTACAGGTTTTACTCTGGAGCTAGGGCAGCCAGCAAGGCTGGTTGTAGAGCAGAGAGCCCGAAGTGTAGTGCTTTTCAAATTAATTCTGATTTAAGTACAATGGTCCCTGCAGCCTGTGCTGATAATGTGTCTCTCTGGGAAGAAAAGACCCTGATTTGTCATGATGTGCTGCCTTCAGGGTGTAAATACTCCCATCGTGGCAGATTTCAGGATACCAGTGGTTTAACAACCAGCTCACAACATTCATGCAAATTGAACAATCGTGTTTTGTGGCTGATTTGGAAAGGCAGGGGCACATCACATGGCTGTAAACAAGCTGCAGACCCAAAAAGTCTAGCATGGAATTGTGTCTGCTGTACTCAGGAATAGTCAGGGGTCCATGGTCCATGGAGCAAAGTGAGGGCAGGAGATATGTTCAGAGTAGGAGCCAGAGGCAGATGCTGTGCAGTCTTTCAGACAGTGCTCTGATTTGGGTTTTTTTTTCTGAGTGAGGTTGGAGTCACCTACAGTGGAGGGACAGGACCTGCCTTGGGCAAAGACTGCAAAGACAGAGCAGGGGGCCCTGCTAACAAATGGTCTCAGCCAGAGTGACATGGCCCAGTGGGTAGTGGTGGTGGGGTGGGGGGTTGAATTCTCACTACAGTACACCCCCCTTTATTCTCTGTCCACTCTATGATCAAATCACCTTACGATAAGTCCTTCCTATTAAAATACAAATCACTTTATAGTTGCATTACCATTTCGACTAACTAGACCACGTGGCTGTGGGTGGGGAATTTGAATAACTATCAGCCTATGAGCCATCCACATGTTTATCATTTGACCATCTTTTTGTCACATGAGTCCACATTTGTGTTTTTTGGTTTTTGTTTTGTTTTTTTTGTAAAGTGTAGAACTGTCCTGCTTCTTGGGCCTCATGCATTCTTTCATACAAAACGTTGTGCTAATTGTAACCATGGATCTCAACAAGCATATGAAAAGAAAAGTTTTGATTAAATAGAAACAAGAAATTTTTTTTTCAAGATTTATTTCATTTATTTATTTATTTATTTATTTATTTATTTATTTATTTATTTATTTATACAAGCACTGGGTACAGTCAGAAGCGCGGGAGGGTGAGAGAATTCACCAGAGCCAGAGCGGGGAGCAGAGCAGGCAGAGGACTGAAGTACACTGCTGAGGGGAGCAGCGGGCGGCAGGAGAGGTCTGCGCGCCATGCGGGACCCTCCTCCAGTGGCCCCGGGAGCTGCCGGGGATTGAACTGGCGCTGCAGAGGCCGCGGGCAGCTTCGCAACCCAGCGCTCAACCGCTGCGCCACTGGGGAGGCCCAAGAAATTATTTTTGAGAAGCACAATGGTGCTGTGAAAATTAGCAAACTGTAGAGATTTTGGTACTTAAAAAAATCTAGCCATCAGGAGCTTAGGGCTTGGTTTGGTGCAGACATGGGTTTAGATGCAGACTGTGCCACTCGATAATTTACCTGCGTGGCCTCAGCGTTTCCATCCCTGCAGTGAGCGGACTGAGAGGTCCTCTCGGATTAAGTGAGATAAGGCGAATAAGGCGCTTAGGGCTGAGTTTGGCCCAGAGGCCACGTGGCAAATGAAAGGTCTCAAGATAATAATTGTTGGAGAGAGGGAATGAGAAAGTTGGGTTTATTTTTAGACCGAGGCTGACTCACCTTCGAAGCTGGGGTGGGGACAAGGGGCGGCGAAGCATGTCGTGCCTGAGAGTTTTGTGGTCTGGACTTTTTTCTTTTGTTCTGGGTCTAGAGATGGAGGCTGGTTTCTGCTGTGCTCAGCAGAGGGCAAGGCCTCAGCCATCACTGCTCTCCTGGCTCCCAGAGGACAGACCTCAGCCCCTCGAGTCTCCTGCCTCAAGTTGTCGTCCGTCGCAGGCAGAACGGCATGTTCTCTCAACAAGCAAATCCCCAGATGTGAGCCCATTCAGGGCTGCCACGTTTTTCCTGATGAAATTCCTGACTTGGTGTGTTGTGTTTTTTTAAAAACACGCCCACTGCTTCCAAAACCTCAGCCGGGGAAGAGAAACATTTCTCGTTGAATTACCAGTTTTTGAAAGGGTGTCAAATTATGCCCCACTTTCATGGCCTAGATAGGCCACTCTTTCCACTCTGTATTTGCGAGAGGCCGAGACGGCAGTGTGGGCATTATCTAGGCCAGCCCTTACCGTGTACAGATGGGGAAACTGAGGTTCAGAGCAGCCAGGGAGGAGCACCACACGCCGAGTTGATCTCTGAGCCTCAGCCAGACCCAGATCTCTGGATTCCAGGCCTGTTTTCCTCCTCCTTCATCAGAGGTCACAAACGGGCAGCCTGTGGCCACCTCTACCCCACAGACGTGCTTTCTTTGGCTCCAGAGTGTTTTCATTTGAATCAGTTGCCAGCATTTAAAAATCAGGAGATTCCATATAAAAACCCAGATTTCTGGCTTCTCTTAGCCCATTGGGAGATCTGCCAAATGAGGTCTGCATTCCTGCCTGGTGACAATTGAGGATCTCAGTAACAGCCACTCCCTTTAGCCAGAGCACGTCTTCAGTTTGCCACAGTCCCCACCCCTCCCTTTAGTCTCCCTAGACACTGGGGCTGAATGTCAGTTGCCATCAAAGAGCTTCCTGGTTTTCTTATAGTGGAGTTAAGAGGAAAGTATGTTATTTCTTGAATGTCTGTCTCTGTCAAAAACAAGGAAGCAAAATATCAATTGAAATGTCTCCTTGTTTAAAAACTAATGGTACAAAACATTATTTCTTTGTGACAGGGAAGAATGCTCTTATGAATTTAATAGGCAAACAGAATACATCAACGTTGAAAATAGCCAGCCCGCTTCCCTCGCTGATGCTAACTCCCTTTCTCTGCCAACATTAAGTGTGTGACCCCTGCCTGCCACAGCCCTAGTTTCCACTTATTTTTTTAGGCAGAATTTAACTTCTTTGACCTACATCTGCCCCATTTCTCTGAAATTTGAAATGCTATTAAATCAAATTAAGAAGTTTGAAAAAGCTTAAATAATCTTTAATTGCTCAAAAAAGAATGTGTGTGTGTGCTGGGTGCCTGTGTGATGTGTTCTTGATTTATGGGATTTCCCCTGAATAGAACTGGACCAAAGTGTTTTTTTCCCTGGCTCTGGGACTGGTGCTTCTGGACTTTGCTGTAAATAGAAGCCAGGGTGTGAGGCCAAGTGGTCTTAACTCTCTCCTCTAATGGTCTACCCATGAGCTAGCTGGGTTAAGGTTGGGTTAAGATTGATGTTCTTTCCTTGTGGGACATACTGAGAACGTTCATTGAGATAAAACTTGGGGATTCCAGATTTTAAAAATGATGATCATTTTCTTTCCATGATTATTGACCAGGAGAAAAGGGACTAACATTTTCAGAATGCCTGCTATGTATGTGCCAGGCTGTCCTGTAAAACCGATCTCTTTGCTTTCCAACGTGAGTTTTGGAACTTTCTTTTATACTGACATGTTAATTTTATTGTGTATTAGGAAAAAATAGATGGAGATAGTATGTCAATGAGTAATATTTCTTAGAATGAGGCTCGATTTATTTAAGGGGGAGAAGAACCCATTTGAAAAAGAATATGTCAAGGTTACAGAGGGTTGGAGGGTGTGACGTCACCATAAATGGTTGGTTTCATTTAATCCACCATCCTGGGGTGGGGAGGGAGTCAAGTGATAAGCCCCCTGAGTTTACAAACCCTCCTGACATCTTGTACTTCCTCAGAACACTTCAACTTGACACTGAATACTGAATACTTAATTGTGTCATCTTTTATCTAATTCTGTCTCCCTCCTTTAAACCCGCCGTGCTCTCATGTCACTGCTTATTCCCAGCCTTCAGCAGCGTGTCAGGCGCACACAGTAGCTACTCGAGAATGAATGACGGAATGCTGAAGATGATGAAACTGAGTGTCAGAGGAGTTAGTGAGTCCTAGGACAGCAGTGAGGCTACGGCAAAGCCAAGATTCAAACATGTGACTCCAAGGGGGCCCAACACATGAATTTTTGCAGAACACCATCATGGGGAACTCAGCTCAGACCATGACAGCTGGCCTGTCACAAAATGATGACAGTGAGTTTCTTAGAGCTAGACTGGGTCTGTTTAAAGAATGATCTGTTGCTTTTATTTCCTTTCCATGTTGAGGGTATTAACAGGTTTGCTTTGTATGACAGGGAAACTTCTCATTTGTTGTTTTTAAACAGTTTATTTAACAAATTCAAAATGGCGCCCGCCCCCCCACCTTGTGTTGGTTCTCCCAGCTTTTTCTTGTCTTAGAGGCTTTCAAGATGGTGGAATCTAGGAGTCAAAGAATCCTCACACAATTGCAGTCTCCTCTTGAGATGTTATCAGACAGCAAAATCTCTGGCCTCCACGCCAACTTTCCTCAGATCCACTTCAGCATTTTCTCCTCAAGGGTGAAGATGTCTCCCTCACTTCAGCACATGTGACAGAAACCAGGGCAGTGTCTGAAGGACTTGTGCTCACACTTGTCCAGGTGGCCAGAGCCTGCCCTCAAGGTTGTCCAGGGAGACACACATTCCTATCCCCATGAGTCCCCCTCCTCCCAACCCTGGGGTAGAAACAGGCGCTGCCCTGCCTGCGTGCAGTTGACACAGCATCTCTTCCTGGGCTCTGCTCAACAGTTTTAATTTCAGCACAATGTGAACTTCCTGTTTATTTATTAGACCAGTCCACACCCCTATCATCCAATGGTTCATGATAACTACCTGCTGAGCAAGATTCCACCTGTGAAAGTCTGGCCACTGTGACCCCATCCCGACCTCCAAGATTGGAGGCTGCCAGGTGCTACCTCTCCACACGCTGCCAGAACATGAAACTGTGGCCCAACTGTGACTGACTTCTAATTGGGGAGCCTCCTATGGGGAGAGGGGGGAGTTGTGATAATTGCTGTGGAGGTATGGGGCAGCCCACCCCTCAAAGAGTTTACAGCCCAGTGGGTGAGACAAGACAAGCCCTGTTGCTCACCTAGGCCTGGGTCCCAGGCCCTGTGGTGAGGGCTGGGGAATGACCGCTCATGCCACACACCTCTTCCTGGTTTACAAAGGATGTCCTGGACTGACTTCCTCTCATTTCCATCTTAAGTCCTCTGAAGTAGGTGACACTGAGCATCAGTCTCACTGTCTAGTTTTCCTTTCTTTCCTTTCAGGTTCCACTGAGCTTTCAGGTCATTACCTTACTCCCCAGCCCCAGGTATATACCTGTGAGTAAGTAAGGTGTAGACCTTACTCCCCAGTTCTCAGTGTAGGCAATCTCAGCATTCCATCCCGCTGCCCCCAGGGATTGGGTCAGGCATGGGACTCAAGTTGAGTAGGACCCACTTAAGGGAACTGTGCTAGAATTGTTGGGGAAAGGTCCCTTCTTTGCTGGGCAAGCTCGCCTAATAGAATATGGCCTTCTGGCCTGGCAGAAGCCTGCTGAGAATGAGGGAAGCTAGAAGGAAAATAGAGGCAAGCTATGGAGGCAAAAGATTCCTGATGCCATCACTTGAGCATCTGGATCCAGCTGTTCCTGAAGCGAGATCTCCTGGGTTCTTTGGTTATTTTTCATATACTTAAGAAAATTTGAATGGACTTTTCTTCTACTTGCTCTAGACAAACACAGTTGGTTTTGCATTTGCTGAGTTGCCCTGCTTTCTCTAATCATGATGAAACTGCCTTTCATTTATAATATAACCCCTCTTGAAAGTCTTTCCATCACAACTGGACTGATTTCTAGGAGACAACATGACCTGATTTTGTTCATGAAGGTTCTGAGGCACAGAAGGGAGTATCTTCACTGACTTTCATTATGGGAAAAACAGTTTTTCATACCCCAGGGGAGGGGAGTGCAAAGGGATTTGAGGAATAGTCTGAACTTAATAGGGTCATAGAGTTCATAATAAGGGTGATTCTAATAGTGACCTTAGCTGCCTCTAAAATTTCTGGAAGATGAAAGAGGAAATGGTGGGAAGAAGCATGCGGACAGAGCAAGACTTAGTTTTTACTTTATCTACTCTACTAGTCATTCTGAAAACTTTTACTAGGGGCATGGGTTATTTTATATTCAAATAAACAGCGAGTTTTTTGAAATGTAACAATAACTGGCTTTCCTCTGGGACAATTCGAATGTCAAATAGTGAATTGCAACCTATTGAAAAATTATGAATTACACCATGAGTTATACCAATAATAAATAAATAAGGGAGATTATTTTTGTAGACTGACAAGGGACCACTGGAAGTGTGGAGGGAGAGCTGGGTTATAATTCCATCTTGACTGGTTCTGCTAAGAAGCTTCCACGGGTACTAAGTCTGGGGGAGGGGCTTTGGGTGAGGACTAGGATATTTGCATGCTCTTAAAGGGTCTCTCCATAGGTGGTTATTCAGCCACATTGCTTCCCGTGTGTGCTTCTGGCCCAGAAAGCTTAGCCCGAATCCAATCACAAAGAAATGGCAGAACATCCTATTTCCTAAAAAGCACGTTATTTTTCAAAAATGCCATTCTTGTAAAGACAAAGCAAGCCTGAGGAAGTGTTCTAGATTAAATGAGCCTGAAGAAATTTGACAGCTACCTGCAGAGTCTGATTCTAGATGGATCTTACAGAGGTGGGCCAAGTGCTGTAAGTCCTTTGACAGGTTGGAATGTACAGAGCAGTTTCATTCTGATGCTGCTTGGTGTTAAGTGGATGGATGTTGTGAGTGCTGTGAGTGCCTCAGAGACTGTCCTTATTCCTAGGAAATACACATGGAAGTATTCAAGGGCAAATAGCCATGATGTAGGCAACTTAGTTTTCAATGGTTCAGAAAAATATAGATAAATGTGTGTGCATGCGTGTATATGGGTGGGGTGGGAGCATGGAGAGGGGGCATTGACAGATCAGATGGGGCAGATGCAGATGTATCTGCATAAAAGAGAAACAAATATTCTTTGTACTAGTAAGTTTGAAATTATTGACATATAAAGTTTAAAAATTACTATCAGCAAAAGATACATATGACACTAATAGCAATAGGTGGTTGTTGAGTCCCATGAATGACATCATGTACTAGTGACATGGGTACGTGATGTCACCGACTCCTCGGAGACCCCTGCACCAGCCCCTGTGAACATGCCGGTTTCCCAGAAGGTGAAACGGAAGCTGGGGCAGGTGAGGGTATCCCAAGACCCACAGTGAGTGAGTGACTGGTCCCTTATTTAGGTTTTCTAAATTCCTGCTATGAGTGAGATCATCCAATATTTTTCTTTTTCTTTCTGGCTTACTTCGCTGAGCATGATCCCTTCCAGCTCCATCCATGTTTCTGCAAATTGCATGAGTCTATCTTTTTTGATTGCTGAGTAATATTCCATTGTGTATATGTACCACATCTTCTTTATCCAGTCATCTTTTTTTTGGGCATTTGGGTTGTTTCCACAGCTTAGCTATTGTAAATAGTGTTGCTATAAACATAGGGGTGCAGGTGCCCTTTTGAATTAATGTTTCTGTGTCCTTCGGGTAAATACCTAGTAGTGGAATTGCTGGATCCTACGGAAGCTCTATGTTTAGTAGGTTGAGGAAGCTCCACACAGCTCTCCATAGCAGTTGGACCAGTTTGCACTCCCACCAACAGTGCAGGAGAGTTCCTTTTTCTCCACATCCTCGCCAACATTTGTTGTTGCTCGTTTTTTTAATAAGTGCCATTCTCGCTGGTGTCGCTAGCTGCTTTTAACATCAAACACGTGCAGGTCCTCATTCACCACGAGATAACCGCGGGGCAGGCAACAGGCTCGGGAGAGGCTGAACGTCTTGTGTTCTTTATTCTTTTACTTAGCTTTTCTCTTCTGGCAGTGACATGTCTTTTTTTTAATAACTTTTAAAACCGTTTATTTTTACGGTTTAAAAAATGAGTCAGATCCAAGAAAAGATTGGGGAAATGACAGTAGCGCAGCAGTGGGGGTGGTAGGGCATGGGGGCACATGACTGGAGCTGAGTTTGGGAAGGACTAAGGCCTGAGCAGCTGAAACTGTAAGGAGATTGACAAGAAAACAGTAACAAAGATCTGTTTAAGAAAGGAGTGAAAGACAGGAACAAGCAATTCACAGAAAAAGGAATGTAAATGACTTTTAACTATGTGAAAAGATGTTCGGTCTCCCTTAAAATTAAGAGACAGTTCAAACTATACCTCCTCGATTGACAAAAACCCCAAACTTGGCTAACAAGCTCTGCTGATGAGGCTGTGGGGAAACAAACACTCTCATCTGCTTCTGGCAGAAGCATCTGTATGGGCCTTTTGGGGAGCAAAGCAGTGTATTGGGGGTTGTCCAAATGAAAAGGGTATTTTCTACCTTTTAACCCAGCGGTCCCACCTTTAGGAATTTGGTGCAATTGTACACGTGCACAGAAGCATCTATAAGTTGTGCAGCATGGTTTATAACAGCATGGCTTGGGAATTGTGCAGGTGCTCAGAGAGAGAACTGGTGGTGTAGATGTGGTTTATCCATGCCACAGAACACAACCGTGAGACTCTAATCTGATCCACATCTGGATTAATAAAAAATAATCCAGAAAAATATTACAAAAGAATAATATAGCATACTGCTTTTGTTTTTAAACAAAAACAGGAGTTGAGTAAATCAGAGTAAACATTCTTACTTGCTTCCTGTTACCTAAGGAAATGTTGAAAGGATACAGGGGAAATTAGTGAACATGATTATCAATTGACAGAGAGATAAGAAAGAAACCTTTCCACTGTATTCCTTTGTCATTTTAAGTTTTGAATCATGTGGCTGTAAAGCCTATTTTTTAAATTAAATGAAAAATGAGTACATGACCCGGGTGAGGGAGAGAGGTCTTCGTGTTGCTATTCTAAGTGTTGTGCATGTCCTGAGTTGTTATTCTGGGACAGAGCATTGCCTTGGGGTACCTAAGGCTGATAAATAAGTTCAGGTCATCTTATAACCACAGGGGATGGTTAGCAGGGCAGGGGACCCCCCCGCAGTGTCTTGGCCAAGGGAATGGACCACCCCTTAACTGCAATCTTTTTCCTTTATAGTAGCCAAGAAGTGCCTGGGGGAGGTAGACTTTTGCCCAGCCTGTCTGCCCTAAGTCAGGTTGCCAATACACAGGAAGGTTTGGAATTCAATTAAGTGTGGGAGCAAAGCTGGAGCTATGTACTCAGGCTGGAGTCTGCCGAAGCCCCCTTCCACAGGCAGGGAAGTAATCCAGATGCTGTTGAGCAGGGGACCTTGGGGGAGAACAGGTGACTCTGAGCCCACCTGGGGCTTTCCACTGCAGGGTGCTGGCTTGTGGGGCACAGTGGTTAGGGCTCTCTCTGCAGAGCTGAATTCGCCACATGCCCATGTCTCATTAATTGTGTGACTTTGGGCAAGTCGATTCCCACTTTAATCCTAAATAGGGGTGTGAATAACACCTCTCTGAGGGTTTGTGAAGATCATATGAGGTAATGCAGTAAGCTTTACACTAGACTTTCAATAAATAGAACACTCACAATTATTACAAGTAATATTCACAGAATATACTCACACCACACTTACCATGCTGCAGAGTGTGTTCCAGGCCATTTACCTACATTTACTCGCCCCTGACTGTCTATGAAATAGGTAATTACAGTTGTCCCTTGCTCACCACAGTTTCACTTTCTGAAGCTTCAGTGACTGGGTTTAACCACGGTCTGAAAATACTAAATGGAAATTTCCAGAAATAAACAAATAGTATGTTTTAAATTGCATGGTGCTCTGAGTAGGGTGATGAAAAATCAGGCAGGCTAGCTCCGTCCCACCCAGGGTGGGAGTCACCCCTTTGTCCAGCGTGTTGACCTGGATGTACAGCCTAACTCACGCCACGTGCCCTCACCACTCACCTTTCTGCATCGCATCACCGGGGCATCGCATCATCATTACATCATCACAGGAAGAAGAGTGAGTCGGGTACAACAAGGTATTTTTGAGAGAGGGACCCTATTCACATCACTTTTATTATTGAATAGTGTTAGCATTGTTCTATCTTAACATTAGTTCTTGTTGCTCATCTCTCACTGTGCCTGATTAATAAATGAAGCTTTCTCATAGCTATGCAGGGCTAGGGAAAATATAGGATTTTGTACTATCCATGATTTCCGGCATCCACTGGGGACTCTTGAAATGTGCCCCCCCTCCAGATAAGGGGGGATGACTCTATCCTCATTTTACAGATGAAGAGACTCAGATTGAGATGCGAAGGTGAAATGTGTTGCCTGAGGTTGCACAGCTCATCTGTGGAGGGGGTGGGATTTGAACCCGGGCCGTCTAGCCCAGACACTGCTTTTATCAACTTCATCACTCTGTTCGGGCAGCTCAGGGACCTGAGCCGGAAGGAGAGGGAAATGAGAACCGGAAACCCTGTGAAAGCCACTGTGGACCTGAGTGTGGTCATTCGGATACAATTCTGGCTGCTCTTTACTTTGCGAGCTTCTATTTCTTCATATGCCGCCAGGGAGGAGGCTAGGAACAGCAGCTACACTTCCTGAAGCACTGCCAGGTGCCCGGCGCTGTGACAAGTGCCTCTTCTCCCTCTAGCCTCGCCCGAGCCCTCCGTGGTCCTGTTGCCCCATTTTGTAGCTTGGAAGACTGAGGCTTGACAAGACTTAAAATCTCAGGCAGCCAGTTAGTGGCAGAGATAGAATGTGAAGCTGCTCCCTGATGGCCCCGACTCCAGAGCCCCTTGTCTGTGACTCTGGGGAGCTGGCAGGGACGTGGGCTGGTTCCGAGGCACAGGCTGGCCATGTGAAGTCACCGAACGCTTAGTGTGTGTTGATGCTACACATGTTGATGGAAGATGGACCCAGCCATGTTGGGGTCTCCCCTTCCACCTCTGCAGGGTCAGCATGCAAACTGGGGGTGGGAGGGGGCGCTCTCAGGGACTGCTTTGTGGAGAGGCTTCTAGAAGATGGTGTGGCCTGGGAGCGCCTATGTGCTGAACTACAAGCGAATTCTTCCCTCCAACAAGAGCACATTGTGTTCTGGCACCCAGGCCATTCAAAATGCGGACCCTGCTGCCAACAGCTACTTTTAGCAAGGGTGGACTATCTTAGGGAGAGAACTTGTGAGAAAATAGCAAAAGGGAAGCATTGTTCCTGAGGGTTTGGAACGGCCCGGGGAGCTGGGGGGTGGGGAGCGGCCTGCAGTGGTACTCTGCCATCACAAATAAGTTGTGCAAAGAGTAATAATAATAAAAACGCACTTAAAATTTTCCCTTAAAGTGAAAAGGGAGCGAGAGAACAAAACTAACTCTCAGAAGGGGCAGGATCCGAGAGTCCTATGGAAGCTCAGCTGAAGGAGCGGGGATGTTTGGAGAAGGGGTATCACATCTGGAGGCTGGCAGGGACACGTGATATGGGTGGAGTGATCTTTAGAGAAGGGGTTGAGGCAGGAGAATAAGAGTAGCTTTCTAAGGGGTGAACTGGATCATATGATGAAAGGTTGCAGGGACAGTTGCAACCGGCACAAGTCAGAACTTTTAACACCGGGTGGAAGCTGCTTGGCACAGTAGGGAGGGGCCTGTCCCGAGAAGCATCCAAACAAAGCCTGGACGGTCCTGCTCTGAGCTAGGATTCAGGGCTTGAGCAGAGATTCACCAACACTGATCCATGGGCCAAAGCAAAGCAGAGGGAGGAGAGAGGGTTTGATCTGAAAAATGAAATTGATGTTTCTTTAAAGGACTGTCCTTTGAAACTCTGCCTTCCCCCAATTTGGCGGTGCATGAATGTCCTTTATAAAATTACCCGTTTTGTGGAATGTGAAAGTCTGGAAATATCAGGATTAGATAATGTCCGAGTCTTTTCCATGGCTGTGCTGTGATTCTAGGAAAATATGCTTCTGATTTGGATGAAACAGGATAGGGGAAATGAGTGTAAAATCAAGCTTAAAACTGACACATCAAGAAATAGCCGTGTCAGCATATTATTTGGCGATTTGGAGTTCATTACCAGAACGATCAGCTAAAAATGTTGACAGTGTTTTTGCCCCTAGAGAACTTGAGTTGGAGGTGAGATTTCTCTTAAGTATCAATTCTGTGTTATTATATAAGCTCTGTGCATGTGTGATAGGATCACCGATTTAAAAAAAATACAACCTTTAAAAATAAAAGATGTTAATAGCTGGCATTTATTGGATACTGTCCTAAGAGCCTTTTAAATGATTGTATTTAATTAATCCCATCTAAGCAATGAGGGGACAGGTTCACAGAGGGAATGACATGTCTGCTCCACAGAGAAGGTCACTGTCAGGTGATTTTTCATTTGAGATCCCAAATCACACATTCACGATGCTCTGTTATCCCCTGGCTGGGGTAAGACTTTAGTGAGGTTTGAGGACAGGGAGAGATGGGGACAGGGGAGATGCAGAAAAAGGCAGGAGAAAACAGGAAGAGAGAGGATGACAAAAAGGGGCTTGTGGTTTGGTTTCTAGCTTGTACATTTCAAAGATTCTGCAGAGAAGGGCTCAGATGTGCATGAATAAAGAAATGAATAAACATTCGCCCAGGACACTTTTCTTCTTTTCTCCTCTCATTTTGGACCAGGTGGGAGGGAGGCAGAGTGGTAGAGAGCTAATCATTTTAAAGCCTCTACCCTGTGCTAAGAGCCTGATATAAATATCAACCCATCTCGTCTTCACCACCCTGAGAAATAACATCCACAGGGAGCGCCGTCTGCAGGGTTCTCCATTTCTGTGCTGACATCTTGGCCAGATAATTCTGTCCTGGGGGGCTGAGCACCATACAGGATGGTCAGCAGCACTCCTGGACTCTCCACCAGATGCCTGGAGCCTCCCCACCTCCTCAGTTACAACAACGCAAAGAGTTTGCCAACACTGCTGGGTATCTTCAGGGAGACGTGGCCACCCTTCGTTGAGAACCACTAGCTTCAAGTCCTTGGGCAGGTCCTACGTACTGTCCTTAATGACCTTGAGACTACAGTCACGATGAAAGGGCGAGGGAGGATGAGGTGGGAGACTTTGCCCAAGGTCACTGGGTCGTTAATTGTGGAGCTGAGTGTTCAGCCAAGGCTTCACAGTCCCCAACTTAGAAGACCAGCATTTGAAGACCTGGGCTGGAGGTGACGTTTACCCCAGGCTGGCACTAAAATGCAGGTTGAATCTATTTAAAATAGGCTGGACAGCACCAAGGCTGATGGGGATGATGATCCACAGGACCTCCTGTCTGTTCCTTGTGGGGATACAGAATGGTGCTGCCACTTGGGAGACAGTTTAATGACATCTTACCAAAGTACTGTGTGCTCTTATTACACAGTCTAGCAGTTGCACACCTTGGGATTTACTCGGAGGACCTGAAAACTTACGCCCTTACCAAAACCTGCCCAGGGATGTTTATAAGCTGCTTTATTCGTGATTGCCAAAACCTGGAAGCAACCACACTGTCTTTGGTAGGTGAGTGGCTCAAAAGACTGTGCTGCATCCAGAGTGTGGAATGTCATTTAGCACTAAAAAGAAAAGCACTAGCAAGTCATGAGAAGGAGTGAAGAAACTTAAAGGCATATTACTAAGCAAAAGAAACCACCTACTATGGCTACTTACTGTGTGATTTCAACTATATGACATTCTGGAAAAGGCTAAACTAGACAGTGAAAAGGTCAGCAGGTTAGAGGGGAAGGAAGGATGAGTAGGTGTAGCTCATGGGAGCCTCTGGGTGATAAAAACACTGTGCTACTACAATGGAGGATACTATAGTGGAAGATACTAGAATAGAGGATACTATAGTGGAACATACTAGAATGGAGGATACTATAGTGGAACATACTAGAATGGAGGATACTATAGTGGAACATACTAGAATGGAGGATACTATAGTGGAACATACTAGAATGGAGGATACTATAGTGGAACATACTAGAATGGAGGATTGGTGTCTTGATACCTTTGTCCAAACTCAGCCTGTGCATGCTGGGCTGGCAAATGAGCCAGGCACTATAGCTATAAGGATGTATCATTGGAGGTTCATAAAATATAATGGATTTTCACTCTGGTGGGGAATGTGATGCTGGCAAAGGCCTTGGTATGCATGGAAGAGCATGTATGGGAAATCTCTCTACCTCCCACTCAGTTTTGCTGTGAACTTGAAACTATTCTTAAAAAGTTAAGTATTTTTTAAAAAGTAGGCTTGTTGTCTGTAGCTGAGAGCACAGTGTTTTCTCTGCCCACAAATCCACTTACCAGCTCAGAACCCCTGACATCTTGCTTCACTCTGGGCCTCAGTGTTTCTTCTCTGTAAAATGGGACTAACAATGACCCCTTCCCCTTCTGATAAGATTGGGGATTAAATGAAATCATGTGAATCAAACCATGCCTGGCAAGAAAGTACTTAGCATTAATGAATAAGCTGTTATGTTTATTTGCAGCCTTTTAAATCCATGCCATGGACTCAGACCTGGAACTCAGACCCCTGGGTCCATTTCTGAAGTGGCTGACTGTGCTCTTTGCCGGGGTTACAGTTTGGACTGATTTTTCGCTGACCACTAAGCATTCATCTCCGGGCTGCTGGAGTAGCCAGACTTGGCGTAAGTGTCCAGAGGAGAAGGCATCCAAGCTGATCCAGCACTCACCTTCCCCACCAATAGGAATCTCCGGAGAATTATGGAAATATCTTTCCACATGGAAGACATTAATTCATGTGGCCACAAATAGTTCGAACACTGTGTCCTCAGCACTGTGATCTCGTATCCCCTGAAATTTACTCAGGGTGCCAGCTCGGCAGCCAGAAAAACCACAGGGATGCCTTCCCTGCCCAGAGCGTCTAGCTGGGGGTCCCCTCAGGAATCTTGGGGGTGGGGATGAGAGTAAGTCATTTGTTTTGAATTCGCCTCTTCCCACCACCATAGCCTCCTTCTGCACACCCCACCTCCCACCCCCATCAGCCAAATGAATCACTGTTTGGCCTCCTGGCTCCCACCTGCAAGCTTTCTCCACCCAGTTCCCACATCTGGTACACCCGCTTTTTTTGGTGACCATCATTCAGTCTCCAGATGGCTAAATACTGCCATCCTTGAATTCTAGTATCCTACCTCTGCCTCCCGCTAGCAGGTTGTACGTGACTCTAGGGAGCATGGACAGTGGAATTGGGTTTAAACCCCAACTCTGCCAAGAGTAGGCAGGGAGCTTACTCTCTGAACCTGTGTCTGAACCTCTTGGGATGGGAGAGCTCATCGATACCTTCCTCATAGGATTGTTTGAAATTCAAATAGTAGGAAACACTGGGCTGCTATAATAGGTGGCACGTTTCAGGGTACATAGGTAGCCTCATGTGTTGAGCCTGTGGTCATGACTCAATAAATGTTAGCTTGGGGTGGCTGAGACAGAAAGGGGCCTTTGGGCTACCTGGGGGCACCAGGAGAACGTTGGGAGAGGCTGGAGGGGGTGCAGGGTGGAAGCAGCAGTGTGAGGGCTGCGGGCTGGCTGGCCACACCCCCATGAATCTCATCTGTAAGTAGACAAGGCACACCGTGGATTTAGACAGCAACGTGAGCCACATCAGCTTGGTGTCAGCTCCCACACCCCCCCTCCCACAGAGTGACACCGCGCAGAAGGGCCAGATGACAGAGGACGTGGGTGGTAGGTGGGGCACTGTTCATGAGGAGCCAACTTAGAAGGCAGCCAGGTGGTTTTCTGGTCTGCAGCTTTATCCAGAAGGGGACTGTGGACGGATTCAGACCCCACCAGCACTGAAGAGAGGGATGAGAAAAGGCTGGACCCCAGGGCATTCTGTCAAGATGGGTCACCCTGGTTCTGCTTGCCTTTGTGGCCTCTGTGGAGACGGGCAAGGTGACCAGACACCAGCACAGAGCTTCGCCCCACAGGGAGTCAGTGGGAGTGCTGCAAGGCATCCATTCCCACACCTGAAAATTCACTTACCCCACAGTACTTAACAAACCCTGCACGGCATCAGGCTCTGTGCTAGTTGCTGGGATTTGGAGACAAGTCGAAGACCTGGCCCTCTCCTAAGACTTCACGTTGGAGGGCAGGAGAGGGATGCCCAAGCTGATGTCAGCAGACCAAACCAAGCCACGCTCAAGGGAGTAGACAACTCTTTGTGGAAACGTCAGAAAAGTCCACATTGGTGGCAATGGCTAGAAATCTCAAAGCAGTTGAAACAAACAAAAAGAGACTTGATTGACTCACACAACTGAAGAGTCCGCCTTTGGGTGTGACTGTATCCACCTGATCAAGCCTGCCGAAGTCACCCTTCTGTGCCGCCTTATCTCCACCTAATACTCTCTTGATCATTTTCTTCTTCATGGGCATCTTGGCAGCTCTAGGCTTTCATCACCCTGAGGGCTGGCGAGCAAATGATGTCACTTCACTGTGTCTCATCTCAAAAAATAAAGCTCTATTAGTATCCTCTTACAGTGCTGCTATATTAGTGAACAAATCACGTTCAGTGCTTTAAAGAGTTCCTAGCACATAGTACACTCTCAACATATCAATAACAACAGTCGTAGTAAATGTCCAATGGTGACCGTGCTAGGGATAATTAAGGGAGATTATGACATTATAACATCTTATTAAATGGGGGTCATTGTAGCCATCATCATTATTCCATTAGATACTTTAAGGAAAAAAATGACAGCATTTGGTTTGGGAGACAAAGTGACACCATTCTGTCCCACAAAGGCAGATGTCTTTCTCCCTGGAACACATGGGTATTCAGTATTGCTCCATGGTCAGGCAAAGACCTCAGTTGAAATGACTCCCAAACCCTCTTCAAGAGGCACAGGAGGTTAAGGCTGACTCCTCTCCCCAACCCTCTTGTGCCAGCTGGAAAAGAGGGACATCCCCCTTCCTCTGGCACTTCCAGAATTTCAGTTTCTAACGTGGAATTGCTCTCCTCCCAAGCCTGGAATAATTTGTGGCTCCATTTACAAGAGTAGACGCTCTTGTGATCAACTCCACTCAGCTCCCAGAAGCAGTGATGCCTGGAAAGCACTTTGCAAGGTCAGCAGAGGGCAAAGTCCAATGTGATTTTAAGTGGCCCAGTTAAGTGCCAGACTGAGCAGGGAGCCCTTTTAATTTCTGACAGCTTGCCCTCTGAGGAAAAAGACAGCCTTCCTCAGGAGTAGCATGATCCCAAAGTAATAAATCCCTTTGTGCCTGTAAAAAGTATAGACATATCTAGTTCACATTTCAGAAAGGAAAAAAAAAAATCCCAGCTGGTTGGAGTCCTGGAGTTGAACTCATAATGTGAATCTCCAGAAGGAACTTCATGGAGAATCAGAATTTTTAATTTACAAGAATTTGATCTGAGACTGCCTGAGATCACAACTTCCAAAGCTGTGTGATCTTAAGCAAGTTTCTTCACCTCTCTGTGCCTCATCCGTACAGTGGAAAGAATAGTACTCATTTCTAGGGTCCTTATAAATATTAAATGAATTGCTAGATGTGAGGCAGTTAGAACGGTGCCTGGGACAGTGGACACACTTGGAAAGGGACAGATACTGTGACCTTACACAGGCTTTTCTGTGGGGGTGGGCGGCAATTTTCTGCCTGGCACACAGGAAAGTTAGTCTAGAGAATGGCTTTGTTGTTTGCAACAGAAACCTATAATTGTCTGTTTCTCTTTGGTTTTCTAGCTTGAGATTCCAATGCATGCATTTCATCATGCCTTGATTTTCTTTTTCTTTTTTAATCTAACCTTTCAGGACAAGCTTCCAGCAAGGCATTTTGGAATTCTTGAATTCCAGGGAAATTTTTCTGGCCACATCAGCTAACAGAGGAACGCTTCAAAACCAGGAGAAGCCTGCAAACCACTGGTTAGAAAATTGACTCCTTCATTCATTCACTCTACAAATATTTCTCATGGGCTTGCTATTTGCAGGGCCTGGGGGCCAGGCTCAGGGTCCAGATCATGATGCAGTGACCCTGACCCTCTGGGTAACCAGCCCCTGATGAAAGATCTGTGCATGTGATCACAACTTCTGTTTAATCATCACACAATCCTGTGAGGTAGTATTTTCATCCCCATTTTATAGATGAGGAGAGGCACAGGTTACATTACCCTAGGGCCCACCGTTGGTAATAGGTTCCAGACTCAAACCCAGGTAGCTCGGCTCTATCTAAAGTCTGTATTCTTCTTTTTTCCCCACCTTCTCCCCACCCACTCCCAGGTTTGGAAAATATCAAACCTAGAGAAAATGTACCTGGTACATTGCAAACAGTACAGTGAACATCATCTACCTGTTACGTGGATTCTCCAGTTCTGGGGTTTGCCACATCTGCCTTGTCACTCTGTTTTACTATAAATTTTTCTGAACCATTTGATGCTTGCAAACCTCCTGGCCACTCACCCCTAAATATTTCAGTGCATATAGTTGTTATTTATGCAGTGTAACAGAACACCCCTAAATTTAATGGCTTTAAAAATCAAGTATTGATTAGCTCATAGTGCTGTGGGTCAGGATTCTGGATGCAGTGTCTGGCTCCTCTGCTTTGGGGTTGGTCACGAGTGTGGACCCACAGTGTCAGCCTTTGTGTTGCTCTTTGTTGCATGGCTGTTGGGGAGACCTCAGCACCTCTTCACAGCGATGTTGGAGTCACATGCGCTGGTTTCACTCAAAGTATGTGGTGGGAAAAGAGAAATGCAGAAGGGGCAAGGGGCCTGGGCATCAAGGTGAAGGCCGCCATCTTTATAACCTAATCTCAGCTGTGACGTAGCCTCACTTCGGCCATGTTGTATTGGTCCCGTGAACCAACCCTGGGACCACAGGGCCATCTCAGGGATGTGAAGACCAGGAAGCAGAAATCACTGAGATCTTGGGTGCTGGTGACCACAGAGTGCCTCTCCCAAGAGCAGGGCTTCTCTGGCACAACCACAAGCTATGTCACACTCACACACAACTTGATTAGCAACCCTAGATACTGCCTCATGTTCACGCCACATTGGGGTTTCTGCAGTTGTCTCCATGTCTTTTTGACTGGATTTTCCCATTCTCTCTCCTATCCAGTCTCGGATCCTGTCTTGCATTTGCTAGTTGTGTCTCTTTAGTCTCCTTTCATCTGGGACAGTTCTTCAGTTGGGGTGTGTGGGGTGTGTGTTTGCTTTATCTTTTAAAACACTGGCTGTTCTTTTTAATTTAATTTAATTTAATTTATTTTTACATCATTTTTCATTTTTGCACAATGTATGCATTTTCATCTTGGTTATAGTCCCCACACAATTCCCACCCCCCTTTATTTGACCTTACTCCCTCTTCCCCCTGCCCCCGTAGTGTGTCTCTGGTTTACAGTTGCTTGTTGATTTTGATTTTTACTTTATTATAATTCATCTTTTTCCTGGTCCCTTATTCGGGTTTTCTAAATTCTTGCTATGAGTGAGACCATCCGGTATTTTTCTTTTTCTTTCTGGCTTATTTCGCTGAGCATGATCCCTTCCAGCGCCATCCATATTGCTGCAAATTGCATGAGTCTATCTTTTTTGATTGCTGAGTAATATTCCATTGTATATATGTACCGCATCTTCTTGATCCAACACTGGCTGTTTTTGAAGAATCCAGATCAGTTACTTTGCAGAAGTTTCTCAATTTGGATTTGGGATTACCTGTGATTGTTGGGGTAAAACATTTTTGTCAGGGACACTGTGCTGAAGGTAATGTGGATGTTTCAGATTCTGCACCTCCCAGGAGGGGTCATTGGTGCCATGGGGAAGAGACTGAAGCCCACTGCCTGGGTTCAGGTTCAGCTCCAGAGCAACCTGGTTGAACAGTCTGATCCGCCATCTATAGAATGGGCACGTCGACCAGCACCCACCTCACAGGGTTGCTTTGAGGAGAAACAAGTTAGTTGGTCTCTTTCAGAACCACCCTTCCAACGCGAGGCCTGAGGACAGCTCTGAGGTTGGGGCTGGCTGGCATCGCTTCCTTGTCTTTCAGTAACTTGCTCAATTTCCCTACGAGAAGCCTGTCACCCACTCTTACGCTGCCTGCTTTCGGCTTGGCGCTTACTTGCCTCTCCTGGCTACTGACCTGTGAGCTGTCAGAGCCTTTCCGTTCCACCTTCTTGACTTGTATAAACGCACCTTGACTGTCCTTTCAGGAACAGTTCCTCCCAGTCCTTGGGGCTCAGGAGGGGCTTCCTCCCCTCCCGCCACCATAGGCAGGCACACAACTCGGCTCTGACCAACGAGCACATGGCATCACCCTGATGACAGTGACTGGTCCAAGGATGGGCACATGACACGAGCTGGGCCAATCAGAAAAATTCCTGGATCTTGGCTGTTTCTCTTAGGAAAAAAGGTACTATTTTACCACTGACTTAAGGAGCTGGCGGGGTGCTGACTGAAGACACTCAGGACTCTTTGCCAGAGCTTGTGGGAAAGGATGCCTGAGAATGAAGCCAACATGGAACACAGAACAGGGGGGAGGGTGGGCGGGGGGCGGTAAAGACTTTATTATTTTTTTAAATCCCCTCCATCAAACTGCACCCGAAGCTCGCTGCGCCTAAGCTTTCCAGTCATGTGAGTCAGTAGATTCTTCTTTTTTACTTAAACCAGTTTGAGCTAAATTTCCCGTCATTTGCAACAGGAAGGATCCTGACTAATACATCCATCTTCCAGGGAAAGAAAATGATTTACTGTAAGTCCTTACCACAGAAACTGATTTGTTTGCAACACAAGTTTGTTATGAGAAAGCTGGGCTGATATTCTTAGAAGTCAGAGCTCTTTGCTTTCTGCACTCTATTTGTAAAATTGGTAAGGACAGTAACTGGGTTTGTCCATCCCCAGGAGGTTTATCAAGTCCCAGTTGCTTCACTGCTTATTGCTGGGATCTTGGGTAAGTCACTTAAGCTGAGTCCACAGTTTGCTCATCTATGAAATGGATATATTATTAAGACACAAAAATGAGGGGAGAGAAAAAGTAGATGATTTTTGTTAAGTAGAGGGGCAGTACTGAGTATCTAGTAAATGCTAAATAAAACTTAGCACTCATCATTATTAATAGATCATTATTAATAAAGGACTGACTCTGTACCCAACATCATGCAAGGCAGTACTGAGTATATAGTAAATGCTAAATAAAACTTAACACTCATCATTATTAATAGATAAAGGACTGACTGTGTACCCAACATCATGCAAGGGCCTAAGAAAATGCAAAGGAATGTGATGAACCCACCCAGGTATCTCAGAAATCTCCATGGAAGAGAAAAGGTTCCTCTGCTGTTTTAAAGATTCACCCAGGTAGCTGAAGGACAGCTGCATAGAGTGAATGGCAGAACCACAAATCAAGACTCGCCAGAGCTGGTGAGGGCTCACTGTGTCCTAGGAGTGGTTACAAGTGCTTTTCACGCGTCGGTGTATAACATCCGTAAGTGTCTTGGAGGTGGGTATCGTAATTAACTATTTTACAGATAAGGATGCAGAAGCACAGAGGTTAAATCACTGGCCCAAGATCCCTTTGGTCCTAGTGAGGCCAAAGGACTGGACCCCCTCTGGGCTGTCTGGCTCCAGATCCCCCCTCTTCACCACTCTGCAGATACCACTGTTAACAACAAACACTGCCATAACAGCAGCAGTGACTGAGCTCACACAGCGACCAGCACAGGCACAGACCTCGAGTGGTGCGGTGGCTGCAGAGGAAAAGGCATAACCCTCCCATCCCCCCCAGCTAGCTGGGGCTCCGGCCCAACTCTGTCAGCCTCTGGCTCCCAAGGGTTAAATGCTTTATTCTGTGAGCTTGGCCAAAGAGCCAAAGACTCTGGGTGGGGAAGGCAAACAGGCCTCTGAGGGAGGAGTGGACAGCTCCAGGCAGCTGGTGGCATCGGGAGCTGTGGCCAGCTGTCTCCCACTGACCAGGCCTGAGCACCCTCAGGCCTCTCCTGGGCGAGGCCCCAACAGCTGTGGGAGGGGATGGTGCCTGCCGCCCGGGCGACCTGCTGAGGAGCTGGTGACCCCGGGGTGAAAGATTTGCCTGCCGGCTCCTCAGCCTCCTGACTCGCCATCTGTCTCACCACCTGGACGTGCCATTTCTGATTGGAATTGGCGCAAGTGGGAAACAATTACAAAATAAACAGTGGGAACCGTGGAAAATGTCCCATCTTTCCACAGCCAGAAGTCTGCCAGCTGCCAGTCTTTGACAGAGAAGACTGGTGAGGGGGCACAGCCAGGAGACCAGCATGCCCATGCAGTGGAGGAGCTGGGCCTGGGAATCTTACAGACGAAGGTTCAAATCTTGGCCCTGCTTCTCAGAGCCCCCCAACTCAGGGCAAGTCACCCCCCTCCCACCCCATCATGTATCTTCTGTAAAGTGGCCACAGAGACTCCAAATTGCTCCTGGCAGGATTTAATGAGATGATGCAAGTTATACATGAGGTTTAGATTTAATCTCTCAAGTTTAAATTCTGGCTTCATCCCTCCCTGGCTGTAGAACACGGGCAGGCTCCTTAATCTCAGGCTCAGTTTCTAAATCCCTAATATAAGGTGATAACATCTGTCTGCCAGGACTACGGTGAGAAGTCGAATTCAATCTTAAGTGCATTACTGTGAAGTGCCTAGAACACTTCGTTGATGCGCTCTTGGGAGAGGCAGACTAGCTTAGGGGGTAAGAGGACGGGTCTGCCGCCTCCCAGCTGCATGACCTGGAGGAGTCACTCCCTGCTCTGTACCTGCGTGTGCTCATTTGTATCCTGGAGACAGGTGTGCCCTCTCAAAGTCTTGTCACAGTGATTAGATGGAACATGATAAAAGACTGGGGGCAGAGACACAAAGATTCAGACCACGACAGGCCTCAGGTCTGCCTGCTGTGTCCTGAGAAGAGCTGTCCATGGAAAGGAGAGCAGCAGGAAGGCCGCAGGGCTAGCTTGCCATCTCCTGGAGACTCGTTTTGGTTCTTTTTTTTTTTAAAGATTTATTTATTTATGCATACAAGAGCTGGGGTATAGGCCAGAGATGCAGGAGGTGAGAGGATTCACCAGAGACAGAGTGGGGAACAGAATAGGCAGACTGACTGAAATACACTGCTGAGAAGAGCAGCAGGAGAGTCAGGAGAGGTCTGCTGCTCCATGTGGGTTGCTCCCTGGCCACCAGGGGATCGAACTCGTGCTGCAGAGGCTTTGGATAGCTTCATAGTGCGGTGCTTAATCCCTTGCGCCACCAAGGAGGCCTCGTTTTGGTTCTTAAAAGCAGACGTGCTCCTGCACTTAGCTGGAAAAAGACCTCCTTGGTTTGGGTGGCCTTTGCTTCCCTGGGTCTCTGAGGACATGTGTAAATGGGGATCTTGACAGGATCTGCTTCAGAGGGGCATCTGGATCAAAGGACATGGATGGGAGGTGGCTGGAATGGTGCCTGGCATTTGGGGAGCATGAGGCCATGTTGAGCTGAGGTGGCTGGTAGAATTTTAGAAAGCTCAGGCTCCCCACTTGTAATCTACTGCAAGACTCTTCAGCAAGTTTTCCACTCCCCACCCTACACACACACCCCAGAGTTCCTGCTGAGTTCCCACGGGCGCAGCTGGCGGCCCCCGCACCCCGAGCACTCGTAGATGCATGGGCTGCTGTCCATGAGCCACATTCTCCATGCTTTCTGGGAACTTGGGGGGGACGTGTGGGGCAACTTCTGAGTTCACTCATGTTGGGGTGTTTGATGATTTTGGATGGGATCTGATTTTCACCTCTGCAGCCTGCTGGGCCCTTTGGGGCGTGCTAGGGAAGGGAATGCCTTGTTTCTCCCATCTGCCTAGTCAGCTTTTGTAGCAGGCTCTCGATAGGATTGTGTGTTTGGTTTAGCTTTTCAGATCTTTGCAGGCTTCACTGCAGAGGGTGGAGCAGCCACATCAGCTGCCGACAGAGGGTTGGGCCGGTCTCACGGCGCAGAGGACGCCTGTCCCACTCTGACTTGGGGTCTGGAACAAGGGCCTATGCAAGGCTCGGGTGAGCCTGGCACAGAAGACCATGAGCACCAGGGTCTTGGGAAAAAATGTTGACCTTGTGAATCTGGATCTCATTGCCCAGTGGGGGTTAGAGTCTCCATGGCCAAGGTCATCTTCCTCCAGTGTTTGCTTGTATTTGAACTTCCTCCTCTGGACCTCACCCACCAGGTCCCTGTAGGACCATCAAACTCTGTTCCATCAGGGGTGAGAGCTGCTCCCTTCTCACTTCTAAGCTCCAAACCCTGGGAGGTGTTGCCCATGGAGATGGGGTGCGTAGCTTTGTGTTTTATTACTCTTTATTGTTCTTGTTATTTTAACATTTATGGAGCACGTCTGTGCTGTGAACTCATTTCTTGAGCGTCACTGCGGTCAAAAGCTCTCCAGGGTGCAAGGCTAGGGGTTACTTGGATTCATTTTTGGCTGTTGCCCTATTTACTTTATTAAAAATACCATTCTACTTGGGGCTTCCTTTGTTCTAAGGACTTTTCTGGAAATGGGCCTGGATCCACCCTAAGCCCCTAACACCATTGTTTGAACGTGAGCGCATGCTCCAAGATATGTAGGCCAGAAATAAGCAAACATTTTCTGTAAAGAGCCAGAGAGTAAATATTTTAGGCTTTGCGGTCTGAATGGTCTCTGCCACCACTCAACTTTAATGTCATTGCATGAAAGCAACCTTAGGCAATACATAAACAAACAAAACTTTATTTACAAAAATAGATGGCAGCTGGAATTGGTCCCTGGGCCTTATTTTACTGGCCCCTAACGTAGATGATGGGACTTTTGTTCTTCCAAGAGAATCTCACCTTTAGTTTCTTTTGTCGATCTAAAATGTAAGTCCTTCTTACCTTTCAACCGGTCTCTACTGGTATGTTTGAGTCCCCTAAAGCAGGGGACAGCACACCGTGACCGTACATCAAATCTGGCTGGCTGCCTGTTTTGTAAATAAAGTTTTATTGGCAAGCAGTCAACACACTTGTTTCTGTCTCTTCTGTAACCGCCTTCCCTCTACAGTGGCAGAGCTGACTGGTTATAACAGAGGTTTCTTGGCCCCCCAAACCGAAAATATTTAGTGTTTGACCCTTCACAGAAAATATTTGCTCATTTCTTCCCTAAAGAGCTGCAGAGTGGCTGGAAATCACCTTTTTGTTTTTGTTTTTGTTTTTAATGTACATGAAGCACATTCAAACTAGCTCTTCCAAACTTATCTCCTCAGAATCTTTCTTTCAAGTTCTCTTGTCTAGTCCTCAGATATTTTGGATCTTCTTTTCTGGACCCAAAGATTTAGCCAAAGGTCTAAAACATTGCCTTTAAACACTTTTTGGACCACACTTGTCAGTAAGAAGTATATTCATTATCACCTTGTAATGATTTAAAAAATAAAAGGCAAATACATAGACATACCCCCGCCACACACACACCATCCAAAAGCACATATGGAAATGAAAGCTTCAGGAAACAGTACTTACTACATATGAAACGGAGCCCTCCTTGCTCCAAGCAGAAGGTCTTTAAATTGCTATGGGTACTTAAGACCTTGTTTTTAAGGAGTTAAACCTTCAACTTGGAAATACACAAAAGTGTGCTACAAGGTGATACCAAAAAATGTAAATGGCTCAGCTGCCTTTGTGGAAAAGTCTGAAGTTAATGGTGACATTGGAAGCAGGGAGAATGTAACACTTGAGAAACTGTCCCGCTAAGTATAAGATGTAGTTGGGTTGAACCTACTCTCACATCAAGACTTTACTCTAAAAGTGACAGAAAATCCAATTCAAAATGGCTTAGTAAGTAAAAGGAGTTCACAGGCTCAGAGAGCTGAGAGTCCAGGTTAGTTCAGGTATAGCTGGATCAGGACTCACATGATGGAATCAGGATCCACTTGCTTTCTGACTCTGAACTTAACTTTGTACTCCTACATTTTGTTTGTTTTGCTTCATCTTTAGACTGCCTGTGGGGCTAGGTAGTGGTCTTTTGAATTTTATTCTGAATGAAATAGGAGCCACATTGACCTCCATTGAGAAGTCAGTGTGGTGATTTATAGCTGTGTCCATTCCTTTACCACTCATTCGTTCATTTGAGTGTTTGTTGAACACCTAGTACGTGCAACTCTGTGCTCATAGTAGGCAATTTTCTAGTTCCCCTCCCAAGCTGTGTAAGGGAGGGAGAGAGCCCACCAGAATGGAGAGAAATTGGCATTTCTCTGGAGTTCCTGCCCACCTTGAGGCTGAGAACAAAGGAAATGTGAAGCCTCAGTCTCTACCACACACTCCCTATACCCAAGGCACTGCCAAGAACTCTCCTTCTGAAGCAGGGAGCCCACCGAGTGGAAATGAATCCTGTACATCAAGCCCCTCAAGACCCCTGGGGGACAGCGCTCACACTCCCTCTACCAGAATCTCGTGCTACCTGAGGGCATCCTAAAACTTTTATGGAAGAAGTTGCATTCCCACTTCTTTCAAAATGCCCAACTGAAGATGCTTCACTAGGGGAGGAAGGCCAAGGAGTCACTATAAGTCTCAGTGCATGGAAAACGGGATTCCATCAACAGCCCCATTTCACTCTAGCGCAGTTTGACACCAGCTTATATAATTCAATTTTCAAATACAACCCCTCTCTAAGAGTTTGAGGTTCTGGAACTCTATTTTCAAAAATATCTTGACAGCAATATTTCTAATGGTAAAATACCTTTTACCATTAGAAAGCATTAAAAAGGTATTTGCTCATGTGAACTAATACTCTGATGGTGTGTGAGGTATCCCTGATGGATGCTTTACATATATGCTAAGTCATTTCATCTTCAGGGCACCCCTCCGAGATAAGGTTAGTGTGAACTCTGGGCTACACATGAGAATGTGTGGGTTCAGGGCTCGATAACTCCCCAAGTGACTCTAGCCACAGTCTCAGGAAGGTGATACTGTGCTGGGCAGTGTTTGTAAGAAATCTTGGGCAATGGTTACGTTTTCATGATTGGCAGAAAGAGTAGCATCAATGTGATAGATTTAGTAGATGCTCATCCACATGAAAGATAAGTGTAGAGAGAATGAGTGGGTTTGGCAGCAGGGAAATGACCCAGAACTTGGGTCATACTGACATTGGATTCTTTGTGGCAAGGTCGTCCTGCGCATAGTAGGGTTTACCAGCATCCCTGACCTCTGTCCAAGATGCTAGTACCAGCCACCACCACCACCACCCCAGTTGTAGATTCAAAAATGTCTCTAGACATTGCCAAATATTCCCCGGGGGTGGGGGGTGGGGAATAAAATCACTCTAGTTGAGAACCACTGGTATAGATCCTTGATGGCATTTTACCTTCTTTTTTCTTTACTGTGGTTTCCAAATTTCCTTTAATAGGCATGGATTTCATGAGTAAGTTGAACAAAGAAGCTATCTTTAGAAATGATCATGCTACTCTCATCTTCAGAACCTCCCATTGAATTTCCAGCATCCTTAGCTTTACCAAGGCCTACAAGGTCTTGTGTGGCCCGGCCTATGGCTACTTCTTGGGCCTGTTCTCAACCCTTTTGCCCTCACTCAGTTCACTCTAACTGTTCTATTATCATTCTAACCATTCTATTAGTCTTTCTGCTCTTCAGACACACCTAGCTTATTTTTTACCCCAGGGCCTTTGCACATGCTACTCTGTCTGGTTAAGCTTACCTACCTTCTCTTCACATCACTTGTTAATCTACATCAGGTAGCTGCTCCAATTTCACCTCCTCCAGGAAGCCTTCCTTGGTTTCCTTGTCTAAAATGTCAACTCCAACAGGGCTGGAACTTTGTTTTGTTTACTGTTCCATCCCCCAAACTGAGGACAATATTTGAAACATAGTAAAATTTCAATGAATACTTGTTGAAAGAGGGAGAGAGAGTCAGAGGAGGAAGAAAGGAAGGGAGAAAGGAAAGAGAACCGTTTAGAAAAATAAAATCAGTAAATTCAGGAGCTGACGGTAAAGGAGCAATCCCACAATCCACACAGCTGTGTTGCTCTCTAAATTCCAACTCATTTTGACTTTTGGTTTATGGACAAAAGATGTGTGTAGCCAACAGGCTCTGGGCAGCTAGCTCCCCTTCAGGGAACACACTAATGTGACTTTTATGCTGTCTCTCTCCAGAAATACCATGCTGATGAATGACCCATGTTAACACAACAGAACAACGTAAACAGATGCTCCTTCTCCAAGCTGGGGAGCACCGTGTGCTCTGAGCCTCCCTGTCTCTGTCCTCACCTTCTCATTCTCACCCTTGGCCAGAGTTACAAATTCACATCCACCCTGAACTGGACCTGAGGAGAGATGGGCTCCGGTGCTAGGCTGGCCTGGCGGTGTGTGCAGTGCCAAAGGGAGGCTGGACATGTGGTTTCCCAGCCACACTGTTGGCAGGGGACTTATGCTGGGTTTTTCTGTTTGTTTCCCTTGATTCTGCCTTTATTCTAAAGGTCAGCACGTGGGCACTTGCTCGGCCTGGGTTGATGTCCTGGTGCCAGATGGACAGACGGAAGCAGGTTTTCTTTTGCTTTTCTCTTCTTCCCACTTCCTTGCTGTATTATTCATTTTCTTCTCCACTTGCTCATGCAGTCAGCATACATTTAATGGGCACCTACTATGTGTTGCCCCTGCCTGGCATTCAGAGAGTCTGAAGGGATGTAAGCACCACCCTCAGCAAATTCTACTTCACTGTTGACCGTTACCTTTGGATCCAAGTCTCTTGGGACTTTTTTTTACCCTTTATTGGTTTTATTTCTAATTGCGGAAGTCATTAGCATGCCTCGCGTGAAGTGTTAAGATAATGCTGAATCTCATGTAGTAAAGAGCGGGCGGTCCCAGGGGCCCTTCTCACCAACCACTGTTACCTGTTGGGTGTGTCATCTTTGGGTGTTTTCATCGATAACAGGCTATTGTGCAAATTCGTATCGTTTTCTTTAGACAGAATGACTCGGACTTTGCACTCCATAACTTAAGCATGGTCTGCTTTGATGTAGTGGGTGTCTTCCCAGGTCAGCACTAGATCTGACCATCTTGTGACAGCCTGTGTTTCGCTGGCACTGCTACATCATTGGCTGATCTTGTTTCATACATAAGTCACCTGGTACAAGCGTCGGTCAACGGTTCCTGTAAAGGCCAGATGGTAAATATTTATGTCTCTGTGGACCGGACAGTCTCCATCACCACCCTCATGCTGTTGTCGGGGTCTGCAAGCAGCCATAGACAAGATGCAAGCTTAGGGCCCTGGCTCTGTTTCACCCCCAGAGATACCTGATTCACTTGGTGTTGGCTTGTTGTTGTTGTTGTTGTTGTTGTTGTTTTAAACCCCCAAGGTAGTGCTAATATGCAGAGAGGGCCGGACAGGGGGTGATGGGAGGGGAGGGTGGATGAAGGGACAGGTAGGCTCCCTAAGGAGGTGGCTTTTAGCTAAGCCAGATGGACAAACAGGAAGAATGTTCCAGGCAGAGGGGATGGCACATGCAAAGGCCCAGTGGCATGAGGGACAATGTGATGCAGAGTTTCTGCACCACTGGAACTCAGGTTGCCAGGAGAGTGTGGGGAGAGTTGAGGCCAAAGGGCTGTCAGGGACTGGGTCAGAGAGTTCCTCATCCAGTGTTGTTCAGCCCACGGGTCTTAATGCGTCAGTGGGTCATGATATCAATTTGGTGGGCCACAGCCAGTGGGGGCGGGGGGAGCGGAGGGAAGGGGAGAAAGAACAGAATGAAAAACACTCCAGTGTGTCCCACGTGAGCTCAGTGTGGTTTCTTGAAACTTTTATTTCCAGTTTATAAAGGTGTACACTGCGCTCATTGTAAAATGTGTTTCTTACTGTGAGTCGCAGTCAAAGATTTTGAAAGCCACTGTTTTCAACTCCTATGAAAGTTTGGAATTTAGCCCAAGGGCAGTGGGGAGTCATTAAAGAGGTTTTAGTGGGGGCGTGACAAGGTCAGATTTATATTTAAAAATCTCACTCCAGGAGCGTGGAGAACGGATTTGGGGGAGGCGGCCTGGGAAGGCTGAGCGGTGGCCTGGGGCTAACGGAGGGGGTCCCTGGGAGAGAGGATGAGCCCCCAGTGCTGTGTGTCCAGTTGAGCAGCTGCTAAAGGGAGGCGTGTGCTGGAGTGGAGGAGCTGGAGGGCTGAAGGGTCAAGTTTCAGGTTCTGCCTCTCATGCCTCCCTGGGAAGCCCGAAATGCCCCCCCCCCCCCCCCGCCCCGCCCCGCCCCGCTCCCCTCCCCTGTGTCACCTTTGCTGTGAACCAGATATTACAGGTGGGGTGGCCTCTGGGCTCTTTCATCCCCTCCTCTTTGGCAGCCACTCTGATGAATGCTTTCAAACATGAGCTCATTAAAACCCTCTTGACAACCCTATTGGCGGGTGCGGGTATCCCTCACTTTGCGGAAAGTCACTTTCTACCACTCACTTTTACAGAAAACTGACGTGGGTGCCTCTTTCCACCAATCCAAAGAAATCCAAAGAAGATTTTTGCTTTTATGACAAAGGCGAAAGTCGAAAATTGCCTTCACTGTTGGTTTTGCAGCAGCTGCTCTAGAGGTTTCGCACAGATGTGGAGAGGGCCCCCCAGCTCCCTCCACCCCAACCCCGGGAATGGCTCTGTGCAGGCCGTGTGTGCAGCACGTCATGACTGCTTCCCGCGTGTTGTTTTAGGTTTTGTGTGTGATTTGGTGTGATTTGGTAGGTTATTTTGGTGGTCTCGGAATACTCAAAATTTTTCCATATAAATTAATGCTAATTGCTTCTTTACATCGGTTCAGCTTTAGTGGGGGCGTGACAAGGTCAGATTTATATTTAAAAATCTCACTCCAGGAGCGTGGAGAACGGATTTGGGGGAGGCGGCCTGGGAAGGCTGAGCGGTGGCCTGGGGTTTTCTGTAAATTCTATGAACGATTAAATTCTGTAAATTCTATGAACAATTTCATAGAATGCTATGGAAAGGCTGCGTCGTGTACCCGTGTGTTACATACGCGGAAACGAAGGCCCAAGGAGGACAAAGTAGTTGCCTAAGGTCACAGCTATCATCAGCTGCATAGCTTGTGTCTCCAGCTTTGGTCTCAGTTACAGGGGAACCAAAGTGCCTGAGTTTGACTTTGGGGGAACATTCAACGAGTAATATTTTCAGTGAGGAATGTGCTGGGAGCAGTGAATGACTGGAGCCTGTTCCCCAGCGTGATACAGCAAGTCAAGTGGAGCTGGGGCTCACACCCAAGTAACCCATAAACAGAATGGCAGCTCCAAATATCAGGCTTCTAATCCCACTTCTCAGTAACCAATGTCTTAGCCCTTGTTATTTGGTGCCCTGTATCAATACTTAGCACCCCATGGCCTGAAGTGACCCCCTTCTAAGTGTGAGTATGGGTCTACCTGCACAAGGTCAAACAGGAATGCAGGCGCCAAGGTGGTTTCACAGTCGCAGCCAGCAACCTTGGAACAAATATACCCCACTCTAAAAGGGCCAAGACACCATTTGCTTGCTCTCCTGGCCCCTCAAATTGTTAATTCCTTCTCCCCATATCTAATCCCCAACAGTGGACCAAATTAGGGTTTCAGGGCCATTGGGGCCATCAGGGTTGCTGGACACCCCAGAGTCCAGTCCTACCCACAGCCTCAGAAAGGAGCAGCCTGCAAAGTCACAGCCCCCATGTGGCCTCCAGCCTGGGCCTGGGCCTCCATGCCTCGGAGACCCTGGGTCTGACCTGAGTTACCTTCTTCTTTTCTTGTCTCCTCTCAGGGAACTGTTTTCCTTGGCATAGGATGGAGACAGGTGACCCCACCTGGTTGGTTCAGGCCCAGGCTTGCTCAGCCTCCCAGACACTCTTGGTCTTGGCCTCTTCACTTCCCTGGGGTTGGCACAGCCCTGCCTGCCTTGGCTCCCATCTGCCATGCAGTTCCCTGCAAGTACGAGTGGCCCTTTCTAGAATGTGTTTGTCCAGTCAAGGTTGACAGACTCCCCAAGCCACTGTCTGTTGACTTGCGGGAGAGCTTGGCTCTCCCACAAACGTCTGAGGACATTTTTATCCAGCCTTGTCTTCACTCTTGGAGTGTGAAGTCAGCTAAGAAAGCAGGGGAACTGGCCATGATTACAGGATTGGGTCTGAAGAGAAAGCCAGTGCCCACGTTGGCCTGGACCAGGGAAAGAATTATAATTCCATGGATGTAGCACTTGGTGACTGTTTGGAGAACTTTAATGCAAACAAACATACTTGACAAGCAGGAGACAAACAAGGCAGGATCTTAGTGTCTGAACTATTGTCCATTTATTCATTCGACCACCCATCCGTACACATCCTCTTCTGGCACAGGTGCTGTCCTCAGCACTTGAGATCAGGCAGGAACAATCTGGTTTGATCTCTACCTTCATGGCATGATGAGGTCTCAGGCAGCACCGTGCAAGCCACATGTGTAATTTTTAATTTTCTGGTAGTCAAAAATAAAAAGACACAAGTGAAATGAATGTGAATGATATCTTTTTCTTAGCCCAATATATCAAAACCATTACCATTTCAATATATAGTCAATAATTTTAATTTAGTAAATGATTTAGCCTTATGTTTTGGTGCTAAGTCTTTGAAATGGAATGTGTTTGAACACAGCTAGTTTGGACTAGCCACATTCCAAGTGCTCAAGTGTACTTGTGGCTCATGGTAACAGTTGAGAGCCTAACAGGAGAGGTGACGATTATACATCTAAATATTTAGCTAATTATAACTGTAGTAGTAGTAAATGTCATGAATGAAAAGTTTAGAACACAGTGAAAATGAATGCAGTAATGGGGATGGTGGAGGTGATGGTGGTCAGGGAAGGCTTCCTGGAGGTAGTGACATTAAAACATTTATGTAGTAACCTAAAGGGGAGAGAGGGAGCATGACCATCCAATACAGAGGGAACATTTGGTGGAAAGGAGTTCATTGCTTTTGAGGGACAACAGGTAGAATGCTGGTGTCACAGGAGGGTAGAGTGTGAGGAAGTTATGGGAGAGAATGGCAGGAGCCAGGGCACCGGAAGCACAGAGCACAGTGCGTGTGCACGATGGGGCTGCCCTAGTAATGATAGCTGGTGCTCAGAGTCAGCTACAGCTTGCAGATGTTTCACACATCTGGACAATTGGCTTTGCCGCGTGTACTGGAGGCAGGACAGTCCCTGCCGGTGGCTCAGCCAGCAGCCATTGCTTCTCTTCTGGGTCAGCAGGGCCCTGGTGCTGTTTGGTGGCCACATGCTCAGACCAGAGGGCTGCAGAGGATCATACACTTTCCCTGAAACATGAACCTACAGTTGAAAGCACGTCAGACCATAAAGGTTAGGATGCAGCTCCCATCTCTAAGGTGGTTTCACCAAGTGGATCTCTTGTTCTTTCGTCCGATACCCTGATCTGAGGCCAAGTGTTAAAAAGCAGATCAACTCAGGGTGTCTTGGACCAGTGTGATAAATTTGCAGACACTCATTGCAGTTCTTTGTGAAGAATCAATTCTCAGGTTCCCACAGTAAGCATGGTGGACACACAGTGAAAAATACTGCAATCCAGAGTGGATGTCAGCTGGTATTTCTCAAGTGCCTGCCATTTTGAAACTTCCTCTCTGTTCTTTTCTCTCCTGATTCCCACTGCAGACATCAGCTTTCTATTTGTTTAAGTGTGTGTGTCAATATTTAGATGAGAGTTTTTCAACAAGGGCTGATTTTGACCAGGGGACATTTCATATTCATTACATCATTAATTAAAATAGCAAAAAAAAAAAAAAAGGAGCTGTAAATGACTTGAATGTGTATCATTTTGGACAGCAGGTAAATAAACTTTGCTACATCATTTGGATGGAATACTACGCAGTTACTAAAAAGAATTAAGTGACTCTCTGTGAACAAATAAAGAAAACTGCCCATGGCATATTTTTAAATGGGAATTAAAAAATACACGACATAATTTTTGTTAAGTTAATATCTGTTTTGGGGAATATTAAGGATTTTATAGGCATGATAATGGTGTTGTGGCCATGTTTTTCAAAAGAAATACTTAGGTTTAGAAAGGTTTATACTGAAATATTTTCAGATGAAAATATATTCAGGTTGGGATTTACTTCCAAGTACTATGAGAAGAGCAGATGGGTACATGGGAACTATCAGGCTGTGTGCTCATGGTTGCTGGAACTGGGTGATGGAAAATGGGAGGTTCATTAGATGAATTTGGTATTTTTGTATATGTTTGAGATTCCCCATAATACAGAGTAGCTAATCATACAGGCATACACATGTGCGCAAAGGCACACACACTAACTTACATACAAATGCATTGAAGAAAATGTGGTAGAAGAGGATAGATAGATGAAAGATGATAGATAGACAGGTAGACAGGCAGGCAGGCAGACAGACAGACAGACAAACAGAAGGTGGATACATGATTTGGTTCTGTGTAACAGAGAACTGAAATCTTAGGGACCTCAAAACCCCCGGGGTTTATTTCTCTCTCACATAAAAGCCAGAGCTGACCCAGCAGCTCTGCTCCTCAAGGTCATCATCAACCCAGACTCTGCCCACCTTGTTAGTCGTCCTTAAAATCATCCTTAAGGGCCTCCCTGGTGGCACAGGCGGTTGAGAGCCGCTCTGTGAAGCTGTCCACAGCCTCTGCAGTGCGGGTTCGATCCCGGCTGGCGGGCGAGAATCCCACATGGCAAAGCGGACCTCTCCTGTCCGCCCGCTGCTCCCCTCAGCAGTGTATTTCGTCAGTCTGCCTGCTCTGTGTCTGGTGAATCCTCTCACCCTCCGGCACATCTGGCCTGTACCCCAGTTCTTGTATTAAAAAAAATTCATCTTATCCCCATGGCCCCATGGGGGCCAGTCCCACACAGTGCGTTCTAGTAAGCAGGAAAAGGGGCTGGGGAGTTTCACCCCATTCCTTGGATTAGGTATAGATTAGGTGTCAGATTAGATCTAAGTCACTGTGAACAAAAGGGGTTTTTCCTAATTTCTTCCAATTATTTTCAAAATGTGGAAGAATATCCCCGTGACACAGAGTAACGCTCCTGTCATGAGCTGTGGAACCTGAGGATGTTTCTTTAACATGCTGGCCTCGCGATTCCTTCACTTGAACAGTCAGGTTGACTCTGTACCCTGTTGTGTTCCAGAGGTAGCTGGGTAGATGTCATTCCATCCCTGCAAGAGCAGAGGAGGAAGCTGCTGTTTTCATCCTTCTCTGACAGGTGAGAAAACAGAGGCAGAGACATCCAGGAGACCTCACCCCACTAGTGAAGGGCACAGCCGGGATCTGAGCCCAGGTCCCCTGCTCCTGTGGGCACCTGCTCAGTCACCCCACTGTTTCTGGTTTGTTCTGGGTTCCTGCTGGGCAGGGGAGTGTGCTGAAGACTGGTGACAGCAATTTGCAAGAACAGATGCTAAACAAATACACTAAGTTGATGGCAACACTCCTGGATCCCTTTCTTCTTTAAAAATCTATTTTTTAAACATTTCTAAACACTTAGCAAAATAACTGATTCAGGCCACAAGATTCGTGTATGAAACCACTAGATCAAAGATTTATGGGGAAATTTGTAATAAAGGAAGTGGGGTGTTGCCACTCAGACCCACTAGCCCCCATTAGGGGGACCATGAGAGGGATACCCAGACATCATGTCCTTTGGGTGAAAGGGAGTAGGAAGAGCTCAGCACCTCTCTGCAGCGTTACTGCCACCTCCCCCCAGTGAATCTGAACAGAATCACATTTTAAAGCATATTTATGGGAAATACGGCACTAAGAGAAATAAGTTTAACATCACGAGGAAGCAAGCCGGAAAATCCAGATATGAGATCCTCAATTCTTCAACATGTCAATAGTCTGTATAAAAAGGAGAGGGAGGCTGTTCTAGATGAAATTCATGTGAGACACAATAAGCAAATGTAATTGTGGACTTCGTTTAGATCCCGAATCTTACAAACCGACCTTAACAGGCACATGGCGCCCGTGGGGAGATTGGATATGAACTGTGCTCCGGGTGGCTCAGGGAAGACTTGGGAACTTTTTCCGCATGAAATACAAAGTGGCCATATTTTTAAATGAGGTATGAGGTGGAAAGAAGAGAATTCAAGCTTCAATTTATTTATTTATTTTTTAGAAGATTTCCTTATTTACGCATACAAGAACTGGGGTACAGGCCAGAGGTGTGGGGGGTGAGAGGATTCACCAGAGAGAGAGTGGGGAACAGAACAGGCAGACTAACCGGAATACACTGCTGAGGGGAGCAGCGGGCGAGACAGGAGAGGCCTGCCGCGCCATGCTCCACAGCTGGCCACCAGGGAGGCCCTTCAATTTATTTTTAAAACCCCCTAAAGAGGATAACCAACAAATCCCAGAGCTCGGAAGAAACAGCGCCTCAAGATCTTTAAAATTATTGAGTCTGAGCAATAGGTGCTTAGCAATTCGCTTACTTTTCTATTTTCAGATACGTTTGAAATTTTTCATTAATAAAAACTTCTAACCGTCACCATGAGACCATCTTACAAAAGAGAAGGAAGATAAAAAAATCTCACTGTATGAAATTGTATAAAGTTGAACCAACCTCCATACAAGAAGAAAAACATTTGAAAACTCACAAATCACTGCCTGGGCCCATTTGCTTTCGGTAGTGTTACTAGAGATCAGTCATTAGGGAAGATGAATTTGGGGACATCTGCCACTGTCTGTGACAGATGGCTGAAGAGCAGACGTCCTGACTTTAAATCCATCTTCACTACTTACCAGTCGATTTTAGGCGAGTGACTTAAAACTTCCTGCTCTTGCTTTTCCTACCTGTCAGACAGGGTCACATTCTACCCATCTCCTCTGGGCTGATCGGGAAGGATCCGTAAATGCAGCGTGGTAAGCTGGAGAAACAGTGCCTGGCATCAGTGCCTTACTACATTGAACTTCATTCCTTTCAATTTCCTACTGGTCAGGGCGCCTGAAGAAGGATCTGGGTAGAATGAAAATGTTTTAATATTCAGTTTTTAGTGTTTAGCTTCTCTTACCCTTTCTCCAATATTTTTCTCCTACCCGTTCCCTTTCTTTCAAATTAAGCTGCCTTTGTCTGCAGCCTTGGCATGCTCTCCAAGGTTTAAGATGGGTCCAGGTCACTGCTCTGGACTGTGGCTGCATGAACAAGAGGGAGAGGAAGGGCAGTCTGGGGTGTTACAACTTGAGGGAAGAGGTTGTGTGAAGGAGACCCAGGAGCTCTCTGTGCTATTGTTTTGCTCCTTCTTAAAGGGCAGAGATGCTGGTGTGATATTGGAGGGCAGGGACCATAAATGCTTTTGCAGCTAAGAGAATGCCATCTCCGCCAGCTGCCTGCTCACCTGCAGCTCAGTGGGGCCCGGGGTTTCCAGTGGCCTCAGCATTTGATGTTCCCACCATCACCGGCCAGGCCAGGCCTTCCCTTAGAGTAAGAGTCCGTGGTATTTTGCTCTGTGCCTTATTTTGTTGGTTGTGGGTTCGGGTTTGGATTCGGGTTTGATTTTGTTTTCCTTTTAATGGCACTGAATGAGAAGTATTCTATAAAGTTTTGCGTTTCGCTCCAGGGCCCAGCTGAATCCAACCCAAAATCAGCAGCACATGTGTGGCCCTGTCTCAGGTTGACACCCCACACTGGGTGCTTTTTTAAGGGTTACCGCTTGTGTGCCCAGTGATCATTGGAAACACAGGGTCACCTGCAGACATCTGACTCCAAGTCGTATTAAAAAAGAAAAAAACAAGAACCAATTTCAAGAGGCCATAGGCTCTACCATTCCATTTCTACAGCGTTCTCAGTATGACACTTTGGAATGGAGAGTGAATCGCTGATTGCCCTGGGTCAGAGGTGTTGGGAGGGACAAGGGCAGAGGTGGCTGCAAAAGGAAGCACGAGGGAGACCTTGGGGTTCTGGAATATTCTCTGTCTTGATTGCAGTTGTAGTTCCATGAATCTATACGTGATAAAAGAACACAGGACGTGTCCCTGTCTTCACATTGTGCTGTAGTCTGGGGTGTTATCACTTGGGGGAGGGGAGGAGGTTGTAGAAGGAGACCCAGGAGCTGTCTGTGCTAATGTTTTGCACCTTCTTGTACATCTTCATTGATCTCAAAAAGTAAAAAAATAAAATAAATTCCAGCCATTTTTATTCTGGACCAAGTTCATGTGAAAGAGAATTTCTCAAGTCTGGATGAGCGAACCCTGTCTGGGCTGAGATTCCGACCCAGGCTGTTTTTCCCTCCTGACATGACTCCCTGGAGCCTCCCTGCTTGGCTGAACAGTGATGCTAGAAGCTTGGCCGCTGCAGAGACGCTTCGATGTCAGTGTTTGTCCTCGTCCTAGGGTTTTGGTTAAATGCTTCAATCAGGGCAATTCAGAGTGTGAAGACAGGGAATGGCCAGTGGGGTTATAAACTGGTTTTGCCACCCTGAGGACCAGTTTGTTAAAGTCCTTCACAATTCGAAAGGTAGACTACCACTTTAACTTCAAGGTGTCACTTCTAGAGATTGCCCCAGAAGAACGGCCCCACCTGGCCTGGCGTTCATGACAGCACTGAGAACGTGGGGGTCTGGGGATCAGCCAGAAGAGTTGTGGTGTAGACAGATGTGCTTGGGGTTCTGTGCAGCGATTAAAATGAATTGGGGCTACCTCTGTGCCATCACCCGGCATGAACATCAAGATATTTTATTATTACAGTGAAAAAAGCCCTAAAACAGGGTGTACAGGTTAATGACATTGATAAAAGCACATTCATAAAACACATTTGTGAAACAATACTGTTCATTTTTAAAGGGATATGTGGGTGTTTATGACTAGAAAAGGTCTACAGAGCTATTTATTTATTATATTGGGCATTATGGATTACTAATGGTGGGAGGTAGTGGTCAAAGGCAACCTTCATTTTATCCAAAATTTCAAAATTTGCTTACAAATGTTTTGCAATCTTACCGCCGTAGCTAAATTTATGCCTTAAGAAATCGCAGGTAGGGCCTCCCCAGTGGCACAGCAGTTGAGCGCTGGGTTGCGAAACTGCCCGCAGCCTCTGCAGTGCCGGTTCGATCCCCGGCTGCTCCCCGGCCACCGGAGGAGGGTCCCACATGGCGCGCAGACCTCTCCTGCCGCCCGCTGCTCCCTTCAGCAGTGTATTTCATCAGTCTGCCTGTTCTGTTCCCCGGTCTGGCTCTGGTGAATTCTCTCACCCTCTCGCGCTTCTGACTGTACCCAGTGCATGTATACATAAATAAATCTTAAAAAAAAAGAGAAGAAATCGCAGGTAATACCATTCTTTTCTCAGCAAGAAGTCACATATCTGTGCGACTTCCTTTGCTCCTGCTCTCTGGGGGTCCCCCATTCAGAAATTCCACACAGAACCAGACAGCAACTTCCACTCTAGAATGTTCCACTAATGAGAATGGGGGGCTTGTCTGTCTGACTTGACACTGTGCTTCCATTACCTGGTACCGTCCCTGGCCTTCAAAAATAAAAAGTGAAATATAAGTAGCAGCTTTTATTCTTGATGCAATATGAGACCGTGATGATTCCAAATGATGGTCAGTCTGACACAGTGAGTGGACCGAGGGTGAATCTTGCATCAGCTGTGTCCCTACTTCACTGATCCCCCTTCTTCATGGCCTTTGGCATCCACTCCAAAGTCCCTTGTTGCTCCAGAGAGATGGCTCCTATGTAGCCCAGTCCTGCACCCACAACTTGCATAAGTGGCACTGTCCCCATTTTGAGGGTGATGGGGGCTGTGGACAGGAGGGGCTTGCAACCCTTCCCCAGTGTAGCCCGTGGGATCCTTCATGGATGTTGAAATTGAGCGTGGAGGTCATTGGCTGCACCTCCTCCTCCCTACACTCATCGCTACTCCAATTTTCACACCCAGCTGGAAGGATGTGATGCACACAGGTGGCCTAAGGCTGTGCCTCCCCAAGGAGCCTGTGGTCCTGCCCTGGAAGACAGCGGCCAGCAGCTCCTGGAGACACTGTCTGAGGCCCACGGGGGAGAAGTGTCTCCGCTCCTGCAGCTCATCCTGAGCTTCTCGTTGGCCGGTTGACTCATGGGATCACCACCCTGAGCCAACTGTAGACGCAGGGCTGGGAGATGTCAGTTGCCAGCCCTTTAGCAGAGTCAGCCCCACCCAAACCACATGGGCTGGGGTGGGGGAGAGGGGTTTTCCCCAAAGTCAGAAAGTGTACTGCCGCCACAGGCCCACCAGGCCACAGTGCTAGGGACCCACCATGTCGCCGTGCCCTTCTTCAGGGTGACCTCTCCTCCTCTCTGGCTCTGCACATCCCTCCCCTACTTTCTTAGCTCAAAGCAAGATCTCCAGAATCCTACATACATGTATCAAATCATCTGATTGGACGCATTAAACCTACACCATATTGTATGTCAATTATATTGCAATAAAGCTGGGGGACAGGCGGGGACTAAGGAATGACAACTACCCAGCACCACCAAGGGCTCATCGACTAGGTGGTTTAATAGCATAATAACCAGAGTTGGCAAACACCTGTGTCACGTGGACCAGGAGCCTTTGGACCATTGGTCTCCTGTGGGGCGAGCATCACCCAACAAACATCCCCACACGTCTTCTCGCCGCCACGGCCTCCGTGAAGTGCTTATGCCGGGAGGCTCCAGGATCTCTGAGCCCTCGCCTGGGGGGGTCAGCGGGTTATATAAACGACGCGGCGGTCAGGGTGGTGGCAGTGGCAGTGACTGGCAGTGCTTGGCACATACAGCAGGCGCTCAGTAAATACTGGCTGAATGAGCACATTCATTCAGCACATTCATCATACAGCAAATATTCATTAAATGACTGTAAGGGGCCTACGGGAGATTTTGGAAATGTGATGGTGTGGAAAACTGACAAAATCCCTGCTGTCAGGGGCTAGTCTCATCAGAACGACAGATGTGGATTAAATAACATACAAACACCCATAAAAATTGTCACAGACACTGGTGTGTGAGCGGACCACATTCCGTGGAAGCTGCCTTGGGGACAAGGGGCCCGCTCAGGGTGGCCTGGGGAAATCATGCTGGAGCTGAGACCTGTGGGGCAGTGTGATCCAGGCAGAGGGAACAGCGTGTGCAAAGGCCTCGCGACAGAGGAAGCATGGCGTCAGGGAAAGGCCAGTGTGCTAGGATGAGAGATGAAGCAGAGGGAAGGCAGATGAAGGTTGTCTTGGGAAGTCTTTGCTGTATTCTAAGAATAAAAGAAAATCACCGGAGGTTACAAGCAAGGATGAGATCAGATTTATGTTGCCAAAAGGCCCTCAGGCTCCACAAACAGGAAGGAGGCCAGCGTGACCCTAGGGAGATGGATGTGGAGGCCATGATCTCTGTCTAGGCCAGAGAGGGTGTGTCTGCCCTGGCCAGTGGCTGCAGAGCTGGAGAGTGGTCAGTCGTATCCAGGGACGTGTGGGGATAAACTTGACAATGTGCAGTGATGGATCGGATGTGAGAGTTAAAGGAAATCGAGGAGACCTGGTGATCCTGGACTTTTGTTGTGACTCTGAGATGGGGGGACTGGGATAGATGTATCTTGAGTTGACATCTAATGTGGGGTTGTGGGTGGAAACCACCAGAGATGCCCAGGTTTGGGCCACAGAAGCCTCTGACTGCTGTCGGCAGGTTTGGATTTCTAAGCCTTTGAAAGACGCGAGACTTGTCCCCCTCAAGTCCCCTCGGCTGACCGGCCATCTGTCCTCTCCCCCCGCGGGCCAGGCCACTGTCCTCAGCCAAGGTAGCCAGTGTGCTCAGGGGAGTATGGGAAGGTGAGCCGCCCACCCGCTTGGGACCCTCCATCTGCTTTTGATCCGTCCCTGCCTTTGAAGTCTCCCCCGCCCCCCACCCTCCAGCTGTCATCTCTTGGGCTCCTCCAGCAGCCCCACGCTCGCCCAGTGTTCCGCAGTCCCCGGGGACAGGGGTGGTGACAAGGGTAACAAATGGTGCAAGCCGCTGGCAGCAGCAGGCCACAGAGAAGGCCAGAGGGCGGGGGCTTTTGAATGCCTTTTTCTTCCCACTTCTCTTGGCCTGGGTCTGAAGCAGCAGGGATATCAAGGCGGAGGGGGCTGGGCGGGGTGTTGCAACAATGCAATGCAGAAAAAAATTTTCTTTTAGTAAATGAATCCCATGCCTTTGCTTCCTTTCCCTGCCTTCGTGAAATCGAAGCTAAGTCTTTCTCCTCCCCCCAGACTATGTTCAGACTGTCTGATTTCTCTCTTCCCTCCCCTGCAAGGAGAATAAGCTGGTCTCCTATTTCAGGTAATTGTGAGGAGGGGCGAAAGGGGAAGATGATGAGGAATGCCTTCCCCCCAAATTGCAAGAGAACTCAACGCTGCCCATCAAACCACAATAGGAACCAGTGGTTTCCGGAAGAGCCTCTGACAGCTCCTGAGTCCACGGAATGAAGCTAATTGTGTGTTTCAAGCTTTTGTCTGTGTGAATGCAAATGATGGCTGTAGCTATCCTTTGTGGATCACCCCTCTCTGACTTAACCTTCAGGGCAGCCCGGCAGGAAAGTATTCTTTTTCTCTCCATCCTTTCAGATGAGTGTCAGAGAAGTTAAGATAACTTGCCCACGGTCATACAGCCACTAACACAAGTAGCTGTGATTCAAAGTCCTGGAGCAGATGATGGAATGGGAGTTCTAACAGGATAGCTTAGTGGACATTGGCGCTGGATAGGCCCTGAGTACAAATTCGAACCCAGTTGCACTGCAAGCTGTAGCTAAGAGCACCAGCCTGGAGCCACCCATGCCTGCTGGCTCCACCACTAACTAGCAGTGCTCCCCAAGCTTCAGTCCCCTCATTGCTTCCTACTTCATATGATTAAATGAGCCAATTTATACAGAGAGCGCTTGGACTCAGAGTAAATGCTCTTTGAGTGTTAGATATTTTTATTTCTATTATCTATAAAAGGAGCACTAGCATCAAGGCCAAATTAAGAACTTAGAGGTCTCAGGCCTCCCTGGTAGCGCAAAGGGTTAAGATGCAACCTATGAAGTTGTCCACAGCCTCTGCCGCATAGGTTCAATCACCGGCCAGGGAGCAACCCACATGGCGCAGCAGACCTCTCCTGACTCGCCCGCTGCTCCCCTCAGCAGTGGCTTCAGTTAATCTGCCTGTTCTGTTCCCCACTTTGTCTCTGGTGAATCCTCTCACCCCCGCACCTCTGGCCTGTACCCCAGCTCTTGTATGCATAAATAAATAAAACTTTAAAAAAAAGAACTTAAAGTTCTCAAAACACCCAAGAGATCAGCCTCTCTCCTCCACTGCCCCATGGAATTCCATAATAAACAATATGACCCATAAGGCAAGACAACAGAACTCACTATGGTCTGATACTTTATAACCTTCCTTTTAGATCCTGACAGCACAATATCTGGTCACCAAATAGGAATGATTTCTATTGCCTTGGTGCCCATGCTTTTCTCACACTTATATCTCAGTTTCGTTGGCCTTTGGGAAATAGAGGGGTATAAAGATGTCTCCCAGGGTGGGTGAGAGAATGAAGGGAGATCGTGTAAACGTGATCAGGAGTTTTGCTCTGCAGTATGTGCTTGGAAAGTGAGAGCTATGATTAGAATTTTTGGAAGGTTTTGGAAGGTTTTTCTCTCACTTGCAATTGCCTTGAACTGTTCATATTGCCATACTTTGTGGTTAATGTTCGCTTCAGTACGTAGTCGTACCCATAAGCTAGAGCTGGAGAGGGGAGAAAACAGTTTTCAAGTCCTTAAGTCAGTGTAATGTTTGTTTTGTGAGGACTAATGTTTCTATTATGATTTTGTTAGTGATATTTATTTGTCTCCAAAGAATGATGTGTTTGAATCTCTATAGGCATATTTTGAATGTCAGATCTGATATCATCTAACAAAGAACTAGATGCAGTTAACTGCCTATTCCTTTTATGGAGTTAATGTCATAAATTTTGGAAAGGAAAATTTTTTTTAATTTTTTATGTCTCAATGGACTTATTTTTTTTTATCACTACTACATGTTCCTCTAAATCTTTAGCAATGATTTTTATTTTCAAGTCTATGTGAAATTATCAAATTTTCTTTTATTTAGTATTAGTGTCATATGCATTTTTCATTTTGCTTTAAATCTTGCTGTGTCTTTATATTTAAAAGGACCTCTTAAAATGAGCAGGTAGTTAATTTTCTTTTTTTTTTTTTTTTTATCTTAAATTTTATTTTTATATTCCCCCATACAATTGCAAACGCCCCATTCTGACCCCAATCCTTCCCCTCCCGCCCCCCACCCCCCAAAAAGTGTCTCTGGTTCATAGTTTTTTGTTGATTTTGATTTTCACTTTCTTATATTCATTTTCCTGGTCCCTTATTTAAGTTTTCTAGATTCCTGCTATGAGTGAGACCATCCGGTATTTTTCTTTTTCTTTTTGGCTTATTTCGCTGGTAGTTAATTTTCTTAATCTAGTTTTGTAGTCTGTGTCTTTTAGTAGGCATATTTATTCTCTTTACATTTAATGGAATTATTGTAATATAATGTGAAGGTACACTAAATATTTGTCTTTAATGCAATTATTGGTAAATTTGCAATTGTTATAATTTTTAAATGAGGTAATTTTTGGATACCTTCATCAGGTATTACCACATAGTGTAGCCACCAACACTCACCCATAGTCCACCACTGTAGTCCATTGGGCTTCCTTCCCTCTTTATTGTTACCTTCCCTCACTCCTTCCCCCAATAAATTTGAATTTAAACCTACCATTTCCCCCCTATTGTTCCATCTATTCATTTATTTTTCTCTACTTTTTTGCCTTCTTTTGCATTCATCAAGTATTTTTATTATTCGCTTTTCTCCTCTATTACCTTCTTAGTATACATATTTTTTTATTATTCTGCCAGTAGCTGTCCTAAAGATTATAGTGTGCATCCTTGATAAATCTTAAAATTAACTATAAATTGGTACTTTTGCCACCTCCAGGAACAGGCAAGTTTCTTAGCATGTGCTAAATGTGTTATGCCCCACCCCAACTCACACACTTAACCTTGTTTGTTGCTCACCACCCCTTACTGAATTTTCCTGTATCCAGAGCCTCCTGTAGTGCAGGTCTACAAGTGGCAAATAATCCTAATATTGGTTTGTCTCACTTTTGTCTTTAGTTTTAGAAGATTTTTCTTAATGCTTTATCCACCCCTAAATTATATCTGTGAAATGTATCCCTCTTCATGCATGTAGCGGTAGTTTATTCGTTTTCACCACCATATGATATTCCATTATTTGACTGTATGACAATTCATGTATTCATTGTACCCAAAACAGCAGTGGTGAATCCTCTTCTAGCTATTTTTGAGATTAAGATATTCTCACTTGTCGGGTCTCCCTGGTGGCGCAGTAGTTGAGCGCCGCACTGTGAAGCTGTCCACAGCCTCTGCAGTGCGGGTTCTATCCCAGCCGGCCTGCGAGAATCCCTACATGGCGCAGCAGACCTCTCCTGTCTCACCCGCTGCTCCCCTCAGCAGTGTATTTCATCGGTCTGCCTGTTCTGTTCCCCACTCTGTCTCTGGTGAATCCTTTCACCCTCCCGCACATCTGGCCTGTGCCCCAGTTCTTGTATAAATAAATACATCTTTTGAAAAAAAGAAAAGATATTCTCACTTGTGTGCAATTTGACTGTGGTGGGCCAGGAGTGTTTTTCTCTGTATTTATCCTACTTGGGATTCCTGGTCCCATGACTTAATGTCTTTGATGGATCTGGAAACTTTCTGTCAGTTTCTCATTAAATATTGTTTCCAACTTGTTCTCTCTCATATCTTTCTGTGTCCCTGTTACATGTATGTTAGGCCGTTTCTCCATGTTTCATGTCATGTATGAGTTTTTAAAACCTATTTTTCAACCTTCTTTCCGGGATTTTGTCTACTGACTTACCTTCTAGCTCATTAATCTTTTCTTCATCCATGTCCAGTCTGTGGATCACATTTGAGTTCTATTTCAGTTATTGAGTTCTGAATGTCAATTTTTATATTTTCAACTTTATAATATCCATTTGATTTTTTAAAAGATTCTAGTTCTCTAAGAGTATTCTCCACCTTATGTCTGTTTTCTTGATCATATTATCAAGTTTGTTCGAAAGTCCATATTTGATAACACAAATAGCTGAATTTTATATAGGGCTTGTTTCTTTGTCTTGGTTTTTGATCATTTGGTTCTTGTCTCCTCGCATGCCTGGCAGTTCTTTATTAGATGCTGAACACTGTGTATAAAAAATTGTGGTAACTCTGGAAGATGATATCTTCCCCCAAAGAAAAGTTACTTTTCTTCTGGCAGGTAGTGATAGTAGAGGCAAGTCACTTTGCTCCAATGAGGGATTACAATGACTCAATGTAGGATCTGTTTGGTTTGTCCTTACTCCAAGGGAGTAACCTCCCAGGGGTCCCAGTTACAAGCCTGGTGTGTTTCCCAAGGCTTCTCACCCTTGATGGCCCGTGAACTCCAATTTTTGCCTCCTTAGTGCTAGGAGATTGCCAAAAGCTCTGCTTCATTTCTTGCCTTCTTAGCTTCCCCTTTCTGTTCAGCTTCTACACCTCTTGCCCCATCCAGCTTATGCATCAGTAAACACCTCCAAGGTAACAATTGTCAACAAACCAGGCTCACTTCTCTGTGGTTTTTATATTTCTATAACCTTTACTCCTTGTATCCTAGCTGCCTTAATAGCTTTGAATTCCAATTTTTATCTCCCAGCCCAATGAAAACTTTAAGCTGTTCCTTTCTTCTTCTGTGCTTGTAAACTGGTAATTGTCTTGAGGGGGAAGCGGTAGAGTCAGACTTCACAGTGCCCACCTCATCTTTCTGGGCTGTAGGCCCTCAAGCCCTGCTGTGGTTGCCCTCCAATGTCTTAAAGCCATTTTTGTAGCCTTTATTTTTATTGTGATTGTGGTCTTCAACCAAAAATACAAACTATCCCATCATAACTAGAAGGTGAGGTGAGTTGGATAGTTTAATACACTTAGGAAAAATGACTTCTTTTTAATTTTTTCTAATATTGCAGGAAAATGCAACTTTTGACTGAATAAGAAGGACTGCAATGAACTAAGACTTAAATATGAAAAGTAAACGTCTAAATGAATAGCTTAAAATATAGGTATAGAGAAGTAATTTTTATACTTAGAAAAAAAGAAATTACAGGGAAAATATGTAAGAATATTTTTGTTCTACAAAATACACCATAAAGAAAGTAAACAGACAAATGAAAGATGAAGAAAAGAAATTTACAGCGTCTAAAACCAATGATGAACTAATATATAGACTCTACCAGCCACTCTAGCAAATCAATGAGAAAAGGAAATATAAAGTAAACCCAGTAGATCAGTAAGGACAAAATATATAAATACAATTCCCAGAAGTCCATGTTATTTACATAATCACAATCATGTGAATACATGTTCAATTTCACGAGTAGTCACAGATATGGAAACAAGGATGAGATACTTCTTTCCATCCATCAACTTGGCAAAAATTAGAAAATTAGGCAATGTCGAGTGTTAGCAGGAATTTAGCAAACTGGAAACCTCACGTATTTCTGTGAGAATCTAGATTAGCACAGGAATGAGGAAGAACAATCTTTTAGTAACAGGCCAAGATCAATTCACATATACCCAATGGCACATATATTCTCCTCAAATACATATACATTTTAAGAATGTGTGTATACATATTTAGATATTGTGTGTGTGTATGTGTATTTAATGAAAATGTTCACTGCAGCATTGTATATGGTAGCTGAGAGATGAAGGCTTTCTAGATGTTCATTGGTAGGACAATGAATAAATACCATGTGGAATTCTAGCACCAAGAGAGATAGCTATCCAACAATATGCATGTGTTTTGAAATCGTAGTGAAGACTGAGTAAAAGGCTTAATAAATAGAATGAGATCTCATGCACAACACCATTCTTGTCAATTAAAACATGTCATCCATAAAATAGCACAGCATCGTTACAAGGAGACATAATTAGTGCATTAGGGTCATTGTTATTAGGGTGTGCTGGAAAGTGACGATAAATAGGACTTTTTAAAATCTTGTTGGAAGGGCCTCCCCAGTGGCGCAGCGGATGAGTGCTGGATGAGAAGCTGCCTGCAGCCTCTGCAGCGCCGGTTCAATCCCTGGCTGCCGGGCGAGGATCCCACATGGCACGCAGATCTCTCCTGCCGCCCGCTGCTCCCCTCAGCAGTATATTTCGTCAGTCTGCCTGTTCTGTTCCCCGCTCTGGCTCTGGTGAATTCTCTCACCCTCCTGCACTTCTGACTGTACCCAGTGCTTGTATAAATAAATAAATCTTAAAAAAATAAAATAAAATAAAATCTTGTTGGAAGAAGTTAATCATTAAATTATAGATTTCCTCTCTCTTCCCACCTTCACGGACCCTCCCTGCTCTCCCTCACTTCCTTCCTCCTATCCTGCAATAGATGTTAATCAGATAACAATGAACAAGATTCTATGTCAAGTGCTATGGGGGAAATGAAGATGATTTCCATGTTGACTTGGCCTTCAGAATCTAAAGCAAGTCTCTAAGGTAAATACACCAAGTGCTTTAGCAGCAATACTCTGTCCTAGAGTTAAAACTCACAAGCGCATTCCTGCTGTGCTCTCATTTCAACAATGCTCTTGGATGTGCCAAGAGTGCTTGAGGATGACAGCAATACTCAGTAAAACAAACAAGCTCTGTGATGGAGGCTCGAAGGGTCCTATTACTCTTTCTTTCCTTGTCAGATTTGCCTGATGATATATATGCCAGGGTCTCAAATGTAAAGGCCTGTAGGGACCAGAAGGAAAAATAAATGGAACAAGAACGTCAAATGCAATACACTAGGGAGTGGTAAGGACTGTGGCAAACTAGAGCCCATATGTCTTCACTAAATTGGGCAGCACTAACTCAGTCCCAGCTGATAGTTGCTATGCAGGGATATAATAATCATCTTCTATTTTCAAGAGTAGCTAAAAATCTAGATTTTTATGTAAAAATGCCTTATTTTTAAATATTGGCAAGTACTTTAAATATTTTTAAATCCCCTGGGGTGAGTAAACAATTCATTTTGTTTTTAACTAGACTTTGTCATTTAGCTAACAGTTTGCTGCCTCTAACACCCATACTCATAGCATTTGGATGCTTAAGGACCTATGCGGTTTTTTTATACCTCATTGTTTATTTTTTAAACTTAAATTATTTGCATACATCCAAAAGGATGAGAGGAATGAGTTTGGATAATATGAAATTTTCTGGCACCCTGCCTATAGATTAAAATAGGGGTTGGCAAGATTTTTCTGCCTGATAGTAACTATTTTCAGCTTTGCAAGTCTATAACCTCTCCTCTACTCAACTCAACACTTGCAGTGTAAGAGTAGCCGAGAATAATATGGTATAACAACAAACAGGCTGTGTTCTGGACTTAAGGACACCGAAATTTGGATTTCATACAATCTCTACATGTCATGAAGTGCTACCCTTCTTTTGATTTTTTTCCGCAGCCATTTAAACAAACAGAACATCATTCTAATCTCCGAGGTCACACAAAAACAGATGACAGGCTGGATTTGGAGGGACCATAGTTTATGTCAACCCCTGAACTAAAATAGAGTTGAAGTCCCCAGGGTGCCTCTTCCCAAACTTCATTTTCTTCCTACCCCACTTTGCCATCCTTTTGAAACCGGTGTTTATTATTCCTAAGCATACTACTATCTTTTTATTTCATGTATCTATATCCTAAGCAATGTTTATTATATTGATTTGTGTAGTTTGAACTTCATAGAAATGGTATTATAACTTGGGTGCCCTTCTTTTTGTTCAGTTCTTTGTTTGGCAGTCTGTCCATGGTACTGTATGGTACTCTGGTCAAGTCTTTTTCACTGCTATATTGTATTCCAGTATGTGAGCATACTGTCAATAGTGAGCATACTGCCTGTGGCAGTGAACAGGCATTTAGGTGACTACCTACTAAAAGTCCCTTCTTTCCATTATCTCTTTTCATCTTCACCAATCTTGTCAAAGAGACACTTTAATATTCCCCCAATGTTCAGGGAGGAGAACCTTTGACTTTGAGATATTTAGTAACTTGTTTAAGCAGTGAGTAGCAAAGCTGGAATTTGAATTCATGACCTAGTCACGATAGTATCTGAGTTTCTAGCCACTTTGCCATCAATCAGTACATCGTTTTTATTAACAATGATAATGGATCCTGCCCTCGATGACCTTGGCTGCACTATCAGTAAGCTTAACCTTCTCTGAGAACAACTTGAATCAATGTCAAACAATACAGTTGTAGTTTCATCCTCTGAAAAACAGGTATGCCACATTTGATATTCTGGGTATTAGCCAGAAAGCTTGCTTCCTAACCATGGTGGGTAGGAATTTAAGAACATTAAGTAATGATATGATGCAAGAGTTGGAAAAGTTTCCAATACAAAATGAGAATGTCCCAAAGACACACATCCCTATGCTCCCCTCCTCCCTCGCCATAACATTTATATCAAAGTTGTAAGTAATTCAGAAGCTGATGTTTTCTCTCGGTAGGGACCACAGTGATGGACTGTGGAGTTTGCTGCCCAGAGGGACTTGTCATACATTGCTGGCACCTTTGGGGCTTTCTCCTTGTAACACCGCGTCCGTTTTTCTCTCTTAACTGCAGTCAATTCCTGTCTCCCCCGCAAGCCTCTGGGAATCCAAATCCAAATGCTACCTGTTCCCTGCTTTCTCCTCTGGGAGGTCTTCCTGGCTGGCTCCAACTCATTTAGATGACATTGGAAAGAGACTAAAACATAATTTTTCTGATGGCAAAATACAGTCTGAAGGAGGGGAAAGTTTTAATCAAGTGGGTGTATTCTCCGGAGGGGAACAAGTACTTCATTTTCATTCTTCATTTCCCTTTGATGAAAAGTTTAGTGAATTTTTATTATGTAGAATTTATAAGATGGCTGGGTTTAGGTAATCAACTTTAATATTTATACTCTTAGGGAAAGAAAAAGGAATCATTAGTAAGCATGCATAATTAATGAATAAATTATATTTCCCTTTGTTTTCTTCCAGGTACAAGGAAATGCTAGAACTAGTGATCTCACCCAGCCTTACTGTAAACAGCGACTGTCCGGGTAAACTGAAGCTTAACTGCGCTGATGCCGATGTCTGGACTCTGAGTGACGCAGAAGGTAGGCCTCCTGGTGGGACTGGCGGACGGCGGTGGTCCCAGCACGTCCTTGGAATAGAGTAAGGGGCTGGCAGCCTTAGACACGCATCCTGTCGACGGTCCCCTCGTTCCGTGATAGGTTCCCCTCCCGCCCTTTAGATTGCTGCCTCTGGACCAAAACTTAGGCAGACATTGCTGACAATTTTGTCTAGTCGTTACAGGTAAAGGTGTGCTCGTTCGTGTTCTGAACTTCCTGTCTTGGTCTCCCGTTCCAAGAAATGCTGACACCTCCACAGAGAATAGTCAGTTTCGATGTGCTCCCGGGGGGCTGGGCGTGCCCCGCGGGGTCTGTCCCAGCTCCGACTCCTCGCTGGGCTCTCCCGTCAGCGCCGCATCCAGACAGGCGTCTGTTTACCGGGCTTTGACATTGGGATGAGATCCCAGCTGCTTTTTGCTTTCAGGTTGGGTTGGAATCAAGGAAGCAGAGGAGAGTTAAGCTGTTTAAAAATTATTGGCAAATGAGGCAGCCGGACTAGTTTTCACCAGAACAATTCCAGCTATTGTTTGCTCTGTTTGGGATCTGTCAGCCTTCCTGGTAGAGCTCAGGGTTAGCAAAAGGCATTAAGCTATTATGTTTTAACCGTTGGGCTTAACCCTTTAGTTGACCAGCTTTGGATTTGCTGCAGTTTGAGAGCTCTGCGGCCTCTCCTTTCACGGTCTGCGTTTCATGACAACTCGAGAGCACAGGTGCTTCAGAGCTGTCGTGGAAAGCCAAAGAGACTTGTATCTGGTCAAATGTAAGATCACAAGAGATTTGCTTTTGAGCAGCCCGAGGCTCGGGAAGCAATTATTGCTGTCACCTACAGTGCCATCTCCCTGCTTGGCTGGCTACGAAGTGGGAACCACTGTGCTCACTGAGGGGGCCCGGGCTCCAGGTCAAAACTGCCCCAGAAAGAGCGCAGCCTCCTCACCCCCGGCATTCTCAGACATCCGTGGAAATGACTCGGGGCTCTTTCAGAGTTTGAGAACACTGTCTGAGCACGCTGTTAGAAGACAGCCACCCTTTTCTTTCTGAGTAGAGGCAGAAGGAAAGCACTGATTGCCTTCACTTCAGGGCCAAGGGAGACAGGAAAAATCCTATACGGTTGAGCAAGGAAGAGCCGAGTCTGAATCCTAGCCACACTGCCTCCCAGCCTAACGATCGTGGGCCATGGTCGTAACCTTGGGCTTCTCCCCAGTCAAGGGCGGCCTCCTCCTGACACCCTCCCTAGCGTGCTGATGGCAAGGACTGAGCCGATATTATGTCCAGCGCCTGGCACGTCCAGCAGGCATGGTAAATAGTTAAACTTGCTCCACAGTGGCTCTCCTCTGAATCAAATAACCACTGTGAATTCGAAACCGCAGATGCAAATTGGCAGCTCACAGCCAAGTCCGGTCCTCAGGTGTGCCTTTGGCATACACCATGTTTTAAGTAGACGTAAACTTGTCAAAATTGGGAAAGTTCATATAGAAATCAGAATTTCTCATTTCTCTTGAAATACTGAGCACCTTAGAAATGCAGCATCCCCTGCCTGCCCAGCTGCCACTAGTGGGAGCTGAGGACCGCGGTCCCTTGGAGGAGTCCCTGCCTCACGCTTTCTTCCTAAGTTTTTGTGAGCACCTACTTGGTGCCAAGTACAACACGATTCTCCTCCTCCATCTCCATCATCCACAAAGAAACACTTGACACTTCTCTGTGCCAGGGAGTAGTGTGTTAACTCACTTCCCACCACTCAAAGAAGTGGACATGGTTATTGAGTCCATTTTACATTTTAGAGGAATCTGAGGCACAGAGGGGTGAGGTAGCTTCATCAACATGACATAATTACGTGAAGTCAAAATTTGAACCTAGGTAGCTGATTCCAAAATCTGTTCTCCTAATCAGATACTGTACGGTTCCTCGTTTAACTATTACAGTCATACTTAAATATTACATATGTAATATACTAAATATAATGTATATGGTATGTGCTCGTGGCCTCTCTCATGTTGGGCTCATATTACACCTTTACAGATGTGGAAATTGGTTCATGGGGAAGTCGCACAACCAGCTTAAAGTTGCACAACAAGTGGCATTTTCAAGGACCAGACCCACATGCTCAGGCTCCAGGGCCCCCTTGTCTAAACTCCATGATCACTTCTGCCAAGCTCTGAAGGGTCCCAGACCTCAGACTCCATCCCCTGTGGTGGCATCACCCAAAGCAGGCGATCACTCTCCTTCTGTGCCCCTTCCCTGCCTATGTGCAAACTGCCTGCCGAGGTCAGGCTTGGGGGGCAGAGCACAAGGGTAGAGAGAGGTTGCGGTCAAGCTCAGAGCAGGTGGGGCCTGGGGTCAGTCGCATGCACACACTTCTCTGGGGCTCTGCGGGGGGTATTCCACCCAGGTTGTAGCCCCTCATGCCACTCTCTTCCTGCCCAGCCTGTGACCTACCCCTGGTCCTTCCTTCTGGTCTGGGGTCTTCACCGAGTGAGTGCAGGGGCCCAGCTCCAGGGAAGACCCCATTGTGGGATTACACTTAGGGGATTGTGGAGGGGAGCTGGACCTGAGGGCCCCCGCAGAGCCCCCCATTGCTTTCAGCTCTGCCACCGACCAGATCTGTGTGTGTGTTTAGTTGCTTCATTCACTTAGCCTTTTTTTTTTTTTAAATTGGATAGCATGCCAAAGAGTGACTGTGCCTCCAGCTCATTCAGTTGCGCCCCCGCAGATGAACACCGAGGGTAATTTTCACTTCTTTTGCTCCTAGAAGCAGTTGCTCCCAGGGTGGGGTCAGCCACTCTGCTCCCAAGGCACTTTCTGCACCCACCCACCCCCATGGTCACCACATGTCACTCCAGCGGGCTTGGGCTCAGCCAGGCCACGTGTGTCTCCCAGCCCTGTCATCTGTTCTCTGTATGAAACAAAGCAGGTCCCCACCCTTCTCTGAGCCTCAGTCTCCTCATCCAGGTGATGCAGACAGTTTTCTGCATGCATTTGCTTTAGACTGCACTGGCTGCCCTGGGCCAGCCCTGGTGTGGCTGCCAGGAATGTGATGGTAAAAAAGACAGTCTCCTGCCCAGAACTTTGGTGCTAGTGACAGTGGCAATTACTGTGTTTTTCAACCAATAAGGGATTTTAGGTAGTGGGGATTTCTGTAAAGAAATAAAACAGGAACGTGATAGAGTAACCTACCTGTGGGCCTATGGCTAAAAAGACTTTATGGAATCTTGTTAAGGGTGCTGCAGCTGCTTAAAAACACTCAGTGGAAATTAGTTGTGTGCTTCTACCTCTTAATAAGCACAGAATCACCTGGGAACCTGGTTAAATTGCAGATTTGATCCAGTCTGAGAATCTGCATCTCTAACAAGCTCCCGTGCTTCTATGAGTAGTCAGGATCTAGGTGAGTGGTGCTCAAACCCTCTTCTGCATCACCTTGGAAGATTTGTCAGCAAAGAGGCCACATCCAGCATCTCTGATTCCATAAAGTTCTGGACTGGGGCCAGAGAATTTGCATTTCTAGCAAGCCCCAAGTAATGGTAATCCACCAGTCCAGGGACCACATCTGGGAACCAGGATCTAGCACTGGTTTTAAACCTGGCTGCACAATGAACTCCCTGAGAAGTTTTGGGGGAAAGTGTTAACATTAAGTCTAGATCCCACTTCCAGAATGTCTGATTAAATTAGTCAAGAGTATGACCTGGGCAATGGGAGATTTTTTTTTTACAGATTTATTTATTTATGCATACAAGAGCTGGGGCACAGGCCAGATATGTGGGGGGGAGGGTGAGAGGATTCACCAGAGACAGAGTGGGGAACAACAGGCAGATTGACTGAAATTCACTGCTGAGGGGAGCAGCAGGCGAGACAGGAGAGGTCTGCCTCGCCATGTGGGTTTCTCCCTGGTCGACCGGGGATAGAACTCATGTTGCAGAGGCTGTGGATTACTTCATAGTGCGGTGCTTAACCCCTTGTGCCACCAGGGAGGCCCATCAATGGGATATTTTTAAAAGCTCTATAGATAAGTTTATTGTGCACTGAAGTTTGAGGCCATTGTTCTGGATGCTGAATTCTTCCAGTGCAAAGACAATTTTTTATTCCTATATATGTATTTAAATTTCCTAATTAGCACACAGCTAATTAGCCTGTGTGGCCCATGTGCATGTGAATCCTTAAAAATTATTTACTGTGGATGGATGGATGTGGAGGTGGAAGGTTAGGTAGATGGGTGAGTGAATACAGTGCAGTCTTTAGAAATCATAAATAACTTGAATTTGACAATGGCTTTGAATCCTTGGTAAAGTCTCCTTAACTCCCCCAGCCTCATTTTCCATATCTGAAAAATATACATAATAACTTCCTTGTTGCATTGTAATGGGGAATAAAAGAGATAAAACCCTGATTTGTAGGACCCAACTGAGAAATATTAACTATCATCATTATTATTCAAGGGAAAATTGGATTTGAATTGTATCCCGTCTTCTGGAAAGAGAGTTCCAGAAGGGGGCAAAGTTGCAGAACTAAGAAAGCAAAGCTAAATAGAAAATTTTTTCTTTGAAATGCAGGTACATTTTGCAAATGTCAATGCTATAATCTCATTAAGTGTTTCCTCGGAGAGGTGAAATCACCGTCCCACAGAACAGGCTGGGCTGCCAGGTTTCCTCAGACTTCCTGACCCCCTCTGCCCTGGGCATGACAAGGTCTGATTTTCAGTTTCAGTCTCATGGGTTCCAGCCTGGGGCTGAAGAGATTCTTTTGACTCACTTCATTCAAGTCAGGTTGAGCTGCCAGGTTGAGCTGTCAGGTTGAGCTTTGCGGGTCCTCCCAGGGGGAGCCACAGGTCAGCTTCTCCTGGGAGGCTCTGGGCTGTATTCCTGGGGCTCAGCTCCTCCCCAAATACCTCCACCTGCATGGAACAGAAATCCCACCCTGGTGGAGTATTGGTGAAGTTTCAAGGGAGTGGGGAATCCCCTTCTTATGAAAAAGGGCACCCTTTAATTATCTGAGCCTCCTTGGGTACAGACCTGCCCCCTATGGCGACATCTCTCCCAGGGCAAATGTCACTCTCTCCCAGGCCACTTTCTGCCAGAAAGTCACACCAGCTCGCCTCCTGGTTTTCCTTTAAAGTGACTCCCTTCCAACCAATTCATCTTAAAAGGATGACTTCAAACCTTTCCCAGAAATGAAAAATCATGACATCGATGGTCTCATCATTGTTCTAATATGATTAGAACGGATTTGTGATGATTTCAATAGAAGATCATACTGGCATCTGCTCTGGAATCTTCGCTCTCTGGCCTCTGGGGTCCTCATTCCTCCCAGTTCTCAGGAGCGGTCCAGAGACTCAGCGGGAGTCAAAATTGGGGCACACACTTTTGAACTCCTGATGTAGTGCTCCCTCCTACTGATCTGGGAGCACTTGAACCTCCCACCCCTAAGAGGGAGCTATGCTGAGCATTTACAAACATGCACCTTCAGTAGCAAAGGCTGCCTCGTGACGACTCACGCCAGAAATTCTCATCTCACCCTCGAAATCATCTCACTCGAAATTGTCTCATCTCACACTCAAAATTGCCTGAACTCACGGGATGTTAGAAGCAGCCCTTGGGGCCCAATTAGGCATCATAATAGTGGTTACTACTTTCAGAATCATTAGCTTCTTTAATCCTCCCAGTGAGAGGTAAAAAAGTGTGAACATTCAAATTGGGCTCGTGGATTTAAGTGGCTTAAGAAAGGGCCCCAAGAGAATGGGGAACTAATAACAGCTCCTGTGTGGAGTTGTTACCACTTGGCAGGTACCTGCTCCTGGCATCCTTGCAGCATCCTGTAGGTCTAAGGTATCACCCCTTTTTGCAGATGAGGAAACTGAGGCTGAGAGCAAGAAAGTGTCAGGTGAGGGTTCCCACAGTTATGTTGTAACAGAGGCCGGAGTTGAATTTGGGTCTGATGCCATAAGCCTACATGCTTTCTTTGGGAAAAAATTAGGTTAACAAATGATGAGATTTGGGTTGCAGATCTCTTCCCATAGTGGGTGCCAATAAACATTTGTCAAATGCATGAACCAGTGAGCAAACTGTCCTCGGGCGAGTTCCTTCACATCAACACACACACACACACACAGTCACACCTAACTGTGTGTTCACACACAGACCCCAGCTTTCGTGTCCCCATATTGACCTCCTTGGACGCCAGTATGTGTTTGAGTTTGTGACTTCTAGAATAGATGTTTATTTATGACCCCAGTACTGTGATTTTCTTTTTGAAAATAATTTGCTGTTCTTTGTTAGCCCGTGGTCTCAACTTGCTGCCCAGAGGGTGGTTTCTCAGCCTGTTGCATCAGCCCTGCCTCGAGCTTCTTGACCTACAGACTCCAAGTCTGCATTTTATGGGGTTCCCGGGCGAATCCTACGAGTGTCAGAGCTCCCGTGCTCTTATGTTCTATACCATCCAGCTTATCCCTGGGCCCTTGTTAGAGTTGTCATCAAGTGTGTCTTTGTGTAATTATTAGGTCAGCCTCTGTCTCACCTGCTAGACAGGAAGCCCCGCAAGGGCAGCGTCCTGCCTGCCTTTGCTCACTGCGCTAGCCCAGCTCTAGCACACGCCTGGCACATTCTAGGCAATGAATCAACAAGTGAACAAACGCATGAACTTATCCCAGAGGCTCTGACTATCTACTTAGCTAACCCTTCTCCCTGCACCTATAGGAAGCTGGGGAGGAAAAGGAGGCTTAGGATTTTAAACTCAGAAGTGAATGGAGGAGGATCTGCCTCTCCCCGCACGAGACGGCCACCCCGCCTCCCCGCAGGCCAGCAGTGGGACTGGGAGTAAGTAGATCTGGCGATGAGTCAGGTCACTGGGGCTGCTGCCAGTGCTGCCATGTGGGCATAAGTCATCATGGCAACCTCTCCATCGACCTCAGCCTCGTCCACGATGACGAGGTCAGTGGCACTGATGAGGCTAAGTGCAGCATGTGGGGTCAGTGGGAAGTCCCTCTCATCTGCTGGGCACCAGCTCCCACCATACCAGGGGCCCGGTGCTCCCCTGTGGACGATGACTGGCATGGAGGGATCATCCTCTCTGCTGACAGCGCTGTGTTTGTGACGCGGTGACCCTGAGAAGTATGGCCACTCCCCCAGACTGCCAGCATGCCCACTCCCGGGGTCTGCAATGCTCTGGCATCCTGGGGGCCTCATGACCAGTCCACACCCTCTCTACCCCTCTGGCGAGCTATGGCTGTTGAGAACGTCATGCCTGCACCACAGCAAGGGCACCAGGGACACCAAGAGGCACTCTGCTCCCGGCGCACCCCTCTTTCCCCTGCACCCAAAGCCCTGAGCATCTCTGTTCTTGACGCAGCCCCACTCCAGACCCCCCGAAGGAGGGAAAGCACCTGAAGAGCCCTCCCTTTTCAGCTGCTTTCAGGATTCTCAAGGAGGCCTACGCCATCCTTACCAAGGAGAGAAGGAAGGTGAGGGGGGCGGGGAGCCGGGGAAGGAGACCTTTCTATATATAATATAGTAATTTTCCAGGTTCTTGATCAGCCCCCACCACCACCCCCAGTGGCCCAGGATGAAAAGTTACATGTGATCCCAGTAAAAACCAGAAACAGATCAAGCCTGTGGTGAAATCACGGGGTCTGCAGGAGGAAAACCCCTCCGCGCCCACCGAGCGCTGCTTCTCAGGGGCATGGTCTCCCTCGGGGGTGCTGGGTGGGAAAGGTGGGGATCTTGCAGGTTTGCACAGGCGAGAGGGGACCTGCTCGTGCGGGGGAGGTTGATGCTCAACAATTCGGAGGCACAGAGGGCGGGGAGGAGCATGCAAATCAGGCCACGGAGGTGGCCGGGCAGAGGCTGCCTCACATGTATCGAATGCCAGCGAATCGGAGCCCATGGGAATGTTTCCATAGATTTCGATTTTTATGAATATTTACGTACTTATTAAAGGAAACATATTCAACATGTTTAATTCAGTAACTTATGTATAACTAGACACCCAGATCACGGGTTTTTACCAATAATGAGACTGTGGCTGCTTAGAAAGAGACAATTCATTCTCCGGGCCTGCGAGAGGGCGAAGAAGGAGATGCAGGAGGCCCAGCCTGCGGCGGCAAACCCTGAGGAGGAAAATTAGCACTGAGTGCGCACCTACTGTGCGCCAGGGGCTTGCCTTGACCTTAGACCACTGCTGTCCCGACTTTGTTTTCAATACCATGCACTGGAAGAAACGCATTTCACACTGCCTTTCTTGGACTCGGCCAGGAAGGTGATGAAGGAAATGGTTTGGAATTTAAATAATTCTTCTGTTCAAGCCCCAGCTCCTAAGCCCACAGGCTGGGCAGCTTGACGGCCCCCTTTTTTCATCCTTACTGTGGGAAAGTGACAGGCTTTCTCGCGGACATGGGGACTAAACGAGATGAGGGGTACCGTGGACTCCGTGGGTGCTGGCTGCTGTTATCACGGTGACTGTCACTGCCCGCTGCCGAGCCCCAGTTGCAGAGCTAAACTCCGGGAGTCTGGCTCAGACCACGGTCCACCCCTTATGACCTGTGTGGCCTTGAGGGAGTTACTTGAACTCTCTGTGCCTCTGGTTCTGTAACATGGGCACATGAACAGAACCCTCCTCCTGGGAGGGACCATCAGGACTAAAATAATTAACCCAGGTAATGTAGTTCACTAGACAAATGATAGATTTCATCATCGTTATCATCATCACCACCGTCATCTCATTTAATCCTGACGTATCCTTGTGAGATTCCCCACCCTCCGCGCCACAGGAGGGAACTCTGCAGCCCAGAAACTCTGGGAAATCTGCCCAAAGTCTCATTACACTAAGTGGTAGATTTGGAATTGGAGTTGCTTGACCTGGCCTGCAGCTCCAGGGGTAAGAGAGGCGCGGAGCTCTGGGGGCTTTGGGGCCCTTCTCAGGAGGTACAGGGACACCCCAGCGGTGGCCTCCATTGCAGGGGCTGGCATGTTGCTACGGTTGGTAGATGTGTGATCTGGGATCTGCTGGGATCTGCTGGGCTCCGCAGGAGGACATGGAGTGGCGCCGTTAAAGATGACACAGCACAAATACGCCCTGGGCATCTGTCCATCTGTAAAATTATCCTCTTGCAAATGTTCTCCCAGCTTAATCCAATCACTTCGCCATCACCCCAGCGTCACTGTCTCTGGGCAGTGGTTGGGTCCCGAATGCCCAGGGATAAGGGGTACAGCAGCTGCACCAGGAGCTTGGGCCCCACACTGCCTAGAGCCGAGGAGATGACACCAGATGTGCCTGTGCCTTAGGGAAGGGGCCGGCCCCACCTGTACCACGCAGGCAGAAACAGGGAGGCCTGCAACGCCCGGTGCTGTCATTGGTAGAAGGAGACGGATGTTGGACAGTCAAAGCCAACCGGTGTCTGCCATTCTGGGGCCTTGGGTTGCCTTGGAGGGAGAGAGAGAGTGGTTCTCCTTCCCAGGGTGGGGACAGCACCAGTTTGGAAGTTGGGAAACCTGACTTGAGGTCCTAACTGTGACCTGGCCCACCCGTCTCTGTCCTGCCTCTCTGGCCTCAGGTCGTCTCTGGGGTGGGCGGGAGGGTGGACTCCACTCTGATGTTTCAAGATGCTATAGATTCTTTGCATGTGGTGCTTCAGTGAGAGCCTGCAAACTGTGCCCAGAAAGGGTTTTTGAGGCGAGCGCTCAGACGTCACCCTAAGTTTTTGTGTTTGAGAAAGTCCCTGGCGGCAAGTCTGAGTCTCTTCCCGGTTAAGCTGGCGTGTGAAGCCACAGCTTCTGCGGAGCGTGACTCTGACATCGAAAGCCCTTCACGGTTTTTCTTTTTCTCCCCCAGGCACCACCACATCCGCCCCCGCGAGTGTGTCCCAGCTCTTTGTGCGGTGAGTACCCCGCCTTGCGTCCTGCTCTCTGGAGGGTGGCGGCTCAGGCGGGTACCCCAGCACCAGCATTCATGAGCAGAGCCACCTCCAGCCAAGGACTCCTGGCCTCAGTCTCCCCATCTGGGAAAGGGGCCTGGCCCGCCTGCTGCCCCCTGAAGTGAGCAAAGGGGTTAAGAAGCGCCCAGAATGGGCCTGGAGCAGTGCTGAGTGGTGGCTGTTATTTCCTCCTTTCTTCTCTTTGTTCTTGTTTCTTCCTTTCCTTCTCTCCTTTCCGGGCGCCAGCTCTTTCTCCCTTCTCTCCTGTCTCTTCCCTTCTTTCTTCTTCCCTCTCTCTCGCCTGCCTCTCTCCATGTCCTCTCCCTCCTGCACCCCATCTTCCTCTCTTTACTCCCCTCCTGCCTGCTCCTTTCATCCTTTGCGCCAGCATGCACCCATCACTCCTTGCTGCCAATCCCCCACTGAGCCCTGGGGGCTTGGAGATGAGTGAGCCCCAGCCCCTGCCCTCAGAGAGCGTCCAGCCTAGTGGAGGAGACAAGCCAGGAACCAGAGGTCTCAACACGGTGGGCAGAATGACCGCACCCTCAGGGGAGTGATCAGGACTGAGGGGGGCTTAGGGATGGCTTACCGAGGGTCCTCCAGGTGCCTCCCCCTTGGGGAGCTGCCCGCTGCACAGCACAGAGTCCTGACTTCGGCCTGGAAAGCAGGTCAGGTGCCCCTCATCTGAATGGTCAGCTCTGCTATGTCTGATCATGCTTCTCCCTCGGGAACATGGAGAAGCTTATTCTAAGGAACACGGTCTGTAGCCATCCTTTCCCTCCAGATGTTTGCAACTGTCAGTAGCAGCTGACGTCTGTTAAAACTCGCTAACTTTTCCCCCAAGCCTCAGGGCTAGCGAACTCCTTTCTCTGAGTTTTCATTTCAGCCCCTGTTTCATCCCAGCAGGATAAATTGGTTTTGATGGGAAGCAGAAGTTGATGATCTCAGATTTCCACCTTCTTCTTCTAAGGACAGGTGTAAATTAGGAACATTTTCTAGTACAGTTCTCCACTTGGCACCAAGTCCTGACCCATTGGGTGCACTCCTAGGCACCTCACAGAGCAGGAATATTGACTGCTGAAAAGCCTTCCGGTGTTGGTTCTGGCATCTCCTGCACAAATGAGTTTCTTACGCACTTTGCAACAAGCTCCCCAAGCCTTCTCCATGGCAGTACCCAAAAAGAAAGGCAGGAGATCATCTTTTGATCACGCCATAAACATTTGCATGCAGCCATCTCACCCCTACCCTGAGGAGGAACTCTGTAACTGAACCTTTCACTAAAGTGTTTAACCAAAATGGAATCAGATACAGATTTGGGGCTCTCATGAGCATTTACCGGTAAATATGCCAGTTAGGATAGTTAGATACGGGATGTCAAGCCCAGGTGGATTTAGTATCTGGGTATTTAAACTAGAGGGTATGGGGCGGGCTCTGGAGCCAGAGTTCGAGTTTGGTATCAGCCGTGTGCTTTCAGTATGTTACTGAGAATCTGCCTCAGTTTTCCGGTCTATAAAATGGGGATAAGATCAGTAACTACCTCCAAGTGTTAGCACTGTAATGAGATATAATGAGCCAGTTCACATTAAGTGATGAGGGCAGTGCCTGGCTCCTGCTAAGCACAGGAATTGCTGGTTGTTTTCATTGTGAAGTGAAGTGGGACCGCTGCGTGCAGGGGGTGGTCATCTACAGAGGGGCTACTCAAGTCCAGGTGAGGCACTGCCGAAAGAGGAGAGAGGGCAGAGGGAGGGCCGTAGGGGGTGGTCTTACTGACCAGCCCTGGGAGTGGCCATAAATTCTGTTGGGCAGAACCTGGTGCTGACCCCACTGCAAGGGAGCTAGGAAATACAATCTTCCCAGTGTCCAGAAAGAGGACAATGAAATGGGATTTGATGACCATATACATCGTCTCTGCCCTGGAAAGAGTAAATACCCAAAGGGAAATGGTGGTGTTGAGAGAAAATTAAGGAGGAAGGGATACCAGGCTGGGTTCGCAGTGTTAATCTGCTCTCCTTCCACGCAGCCCTCGCCCACGTGTCCTGCCCAGCCAGCCCCCCGCAGCCATGGCAACCTACGGCCAGGCGCAGTACAGTGCCGGGATCCAGCAGGCCGCCCCCTACACGGCTTACCCACCTCCAGCACAAGCCTATGGAATCCCCTCTTACAGTGAGTACCAGACCAACCCTTGCTTTCTCCTGGTGTCCCCATCATCATGGTCTTTATTCTGCCCTTTGCCTCAGTTAGATGCAGAGTGATGAATGCAGCCTGAGTTTAGATTGGAAATACAGGAAAAGGACACTTAATATTTTTAAAAAGCTTTATTTATTTATGCATTCAAGAGCTGGGGTGCAGGCCAGAGGTACAGAGGGTGAGAGGATTCACCAGGGACAGAGTGGGCAGCAGAACAGGAGAATCTACTGAAATACACTGCTGAGGGGAGCAGCGGGCAAGACGGGAGAGGTCTGCTGCGCCATGTGAGTCAGCTTCCTGGCCTACCGGTTATCAAACGCATGCTTCAGTGGCTGCCAGTAGCTTCACGGTGCTGAGATTTAACCCCTGCACCACCAGGGAGACCCCGGGAGGGGTCTTTTAGACAAGGACCTGCTTCAGCTGAGAACTGAGAGATGGCCACAAGCTAGAGCAAAAGGGAGAGCGTCCAGGCAGCAGGGACCGGCTGTGGGAAAGCCCAGAAAGCAGAAGGTGCTTGGCTAGTCACGAGCCCAGTGGCTGGAGCACCTGGGGCGGGAAGGTGGGAAGAGCCTGAGCGGCCTGGGGAGGATCTGGGATTTTATTCCAAGTGAACAGGAACTCCATGGTGGGCTTATAAGCAGATGACACCATCTGGTGTTTTAAAGATCACTTGGGCTGCTGTTGAGGAGGTTGGATTGGAGGTTGGCTGCAAGAGGAGACACAGGAAGGGCAACTGGAAGTCAGAGAAAGCCTGGGGGAAGGAGGAGGCCAGAGGCCGTGGCCAGACACGTGGACAGATTCAAGAGCTACGTTAGAGGTGGGAATGGCAAGTCTAGAGGTGTTGCTCGGGCCTTGGAAAATTATCACCCTCGCTGAGTTCTGCCACCCACAGTTCTCAAAACTCCATGACCTGGTGCTCCTTAACAACAACAACCCACCCCCCACCCCGCCCCGCCAACCCTACCAGAGGGCCCCATCATTAGTCTCCTTTGAGAGATAAATGGAGGGAGACAGAGGGGAATGACACCTGCATCCTGACTGGTGTCCAAGCCCTTAATCGAGAGCGCCATTCCCTAAATCCCAGGGGATTACCTATGACAGACCTCAACCAACAGGTGTGGGCCTCATTTCTAACTCTCTGTCCCTCCGGTGCTAAAAGATGTGTGATACAACCACACAAGTGTGACCCTGCCTGGCTGACAGCCAAGAAAAATGAAGCCATATTATTTCCCAGCATAAAGGAAAAAACTAGGCCTGTCCCCAGATCAAACATGGCATCGTGGAAATTGATTTGGTGCAGTCGTTTTACCGTCTCAGTTACTTTCTGAGAGTCCATTCCCTGGCATAGGCGTGAGAGCACCTGTCCTGGAGTTGCCCCGCCAGGGTCACACCCACCTCTGGCCCTCTGCCCCTGGCTGTCCCAACACCTGGGAGCACCTCAGTGCTCTCATTCAGCTAAGTCTATCTCCCCACCCCCAATTGTTGTGTGGATTAAACAAGATTGTCCACACCAGAGGTCAACTCATTTTATAAAGGGCCTGACGGTAAATATTTTCAGCTTTGTGGACCATGCAGTGCCCATCACAACTACTGGACTCTGACTATGGGTCCTGAAAGCACCAGGCAGTATGTAAACTAATGGGAATGTCTATGTGCCAATAAAACTTTATTTACATGTCTTTGTGCCAAAAAAACTTTATTTACACAAACCAGAGGTGAACCAGATTTGGCCCAGGGACCATAATTCGTCAGTGCTGATCTATATTGTAGGGCTCAGCTCCCAGGGCCTGCCCAAGGCAATGGCCAATCACAGTGGTGGAGGCAAGGCTTTCCCACCCACCAAGGACATCCATGTCACTGAATAATGACAGATGGCATGAAGAGCCGGTTCCTTTCGCATATACCTGGACCCAAGCAAGCAGTGTTTGCTCATTGTCTGAACAAACCTTGTTGAGTCTTGTTAGGAAACTTTTTTCATTGCTTCTTGGCAGAGAGCATTACCTTTGTTTAAATAGCTTCAGGGAACTAACAAAAAATTAAGCAAACTAGAGGTAAGCAGGTTACAAGTACTGAGTATTTTTTTTCTCAATTTACTATGCAACGTTTCAGACATAGGTAAAAGCATGAAAAGTAACTCTACAAAAACCACGAGCTGGCCATACAACTTAAGTGAAGAACAGATAACCCACTTTCCTTCTCAGGCATCCCCAGCCCTGAATTTGACATTTATCATTCTTCTGCATTTCATTTTGTAGAATAGGGGTCAGCAACTTGCTAGTCAATATAAAGAACTTGCTAGTAAATGTTTTCAGCTTTATAGGCCACATAATCTCCATCGCAACTATTCAACTTTACTGGTGTCATGCAAAACCAGCTACAGATATTACATAAATGAGTGGATGTGTCTTTGCTTCAATAAAAATGTATTTATGAAAAAAAGCAGCAGGTCATCTGCAGCCCATGGGCTATAGTTTGCCAACTCCTGATGTAGAGTATTATGTTGCATTGCTTTGCAGCTTTCCAGACATTATCTTTTAATATACATTCTTTTGACACTTGCTTTATCCACCCCCAAATTAGGTCTGTGAAATTTATCCCTCTTCATGCAGGTAGCTATGTAGTTCATTTATTTTCACCACCATATAATATTCCATTATATGACTATATGGCAATTCATGTATTCATTACACCCAAAACAGCAGTTGTGAATCATTTCTCATGGTTCTGTGGGTTGGCTGGAAGAGCCTGCTGCTGGTCTCATCTGGACTCTCAGGCAGGTCAGCTCAGAGCTAGGCTCAGCTGGCTCAGCTGGCAGGGCTGGGCCTCTTTCTTGTTTGACCTTTACCCCCAGACTTCCTCACAGCATGGTGGTCTCAGATTTCCTGGAAACTACAAAGTCTTTTTGATGCCTGGTCCCCAGAACTCACACATAGCACTTCAGACGCTTCCATTGGTCATCACAAGTCACAAGACTGCTGCTGAGATTCTCAGGATGAAAATAGACTCCTCTTGATGAGAGAGCTGTGAAATATTGTGGCCATGTTTTCCATGTTGGCATCTATGAAATTTGAAATATAGGAAGCAGGTAGTAGACCTCCCATGTCTATCTAGAAAATCCTTGCCATCTTCCTGTACTGCTCAAGAAAGAAGTGTGGAGCAGCCTCCACACTGCCCCTGCAAAGCAAGGCTAGGATTTTTCCTCCAGATAAGTTCCTGGAGGCGGGAAGCAGGGACTCACCTTCCTTGGTTCAGGGTTTCATGCATTAAGAAACCAGAGCCTAAAAGTCTTCTGTTGAAGCAAGCAAGATTGTCAGAGCAAAGAGCTCAGTTAAACTACAGCATGGGAGAGCTGGAGGAGGGTCTTTAAAGCCCTTTGTAACTCACTGCACTCTGATCTGGGTGCTACTGGGAACACATGGTATGCAAATGAACTTTAAAAGAATATTATAGCTAATCTATTTCAATATGTATCATGAAAAATATATGTAATTTAGTGAGCCTGTACTTTCTTGGTTATTATTAATTAAAGCAAGCAGAGTTTTTAATTTGAGTTGATTTTAAAAGTATATGAAATGAATAATTTTTTGATGGTCCTGGGATATGGAAAAATCAAGCAAAATATACACAAGTGATTGTAGCTGGGAAAACTCTGACCTAATTCAAACCTCTAATTTTTTTCATGGGAAAATTGAGGCTCAGAGTGGAGGGACTGCTTAAGTAATATCACAGAGCCAGGAACTGAGAACTCTGAGCTAATGAAGAGTTTGCATCAGGGACTGTTGATGTTGCAAACTCAAACCAGCATGTATTGTTCCTCTGCTCAGAGTACTCCAGGGCTCTGCTCACTCAGGGAGATCATAGCCAAAGACCTCTCAGTATGTTCTGACTACCCTGTCTTGGCCTCCATGGCCTCTCTAAGCTCACTTCCTGCCCAATCCTCCACTCCAGCCACATGGGACTCTGCTGCTTGCTCTGCCAGCAGGCCAAGCATGACCCTGCCTCAGGGCCTTTGCACACACCTCCTTCTGCCTGTTCTGTTCCCTTTGCCTGGGCACTCTACCTCCAGATATCTATCCAAATGTCTTGCTGCTCTACTTCCTTTATTTTTTTATTTTTTTTTTTAATAGAGGCATGCTTTATTTATTTGTTTGCTGGTTTGTTTGTTTGTTTTGTTTATACATGCACTGGGTACAGTCAGAAGCGCGGGAGGGTGAGAGAATTCACCAGAGTCAGAGCGGGGAGCAGAGCAGGCAGAAGGACCGAAGTACACTGCTGAGGGGAGCAGCGGGCGGCAGGAGAGGTCTGCGCGCCATGTGGGACCCTCCTCTGGTGGCCGGGGAGCAGCCGGGGATCGAACCGGCGCTGCAGAGGCTGCGGGCAGCTTCGCAACCCAGCGCTCAACCGCTGTGCCACCGGGGAGGCCCTCTACTTCCTTTAGATCTTTGTTCAGATGTCACCCTTCCACAGGACTTATCCAGATCATTTACTTAAAATTCCATTTGTTCCTTTTCCTTTAGCCAGCTCTCCAACCCTTCCCTGCTTTATTCTTTTCCATAATACCTTAAGACTATTATAGATGGAATCCAAAAAACTCAATCCTGTGTGGGGGGTTAGTTAGTGTGCAGTAAATGCGGTGGCGGGAATCAGTGAGTGTGTCTGGCCAGCTGAGCATGCCAGGGTTTGGGAGCTAGTTGTATTCTATCCAAATTTATTTTACCAGAGTGGTTTATGTGTCGTTCAACTCTACTATGTGTTTCCCTTATTTTTCTACTCTCAGTCTCCTCCCACCAGACTATAAGCTCCAAACAAAGATATTTTGACTATTCATTCATGCTGTGTCTCCAGTGTCAAAAATCTGTCACTCCTGGCCCACTGTAGTGCCGAGTTAGCACTTGTGGAATGAACAATTAGTGTGTCTCTGTTGTTGACACCTCTGCAATTCACTTGCTTACTTGGTGGTACCACCATATTAGCTGAAGGCTGTGTGAAACCTGCAGGTCATTCCTGAGCCTCTTATGGAAGCCCACAAGAGGTTTTATTCCATCTTTTTACACCAGTAAGCATTCTCTTCATTTATGGGCGTGAGTAGGTGAAGAGGGAAGTAACAATTAAAAAACTACCTCCAGAACATCTTACAGAGCAAAGATGGTTCACTTAACACCATCACCCAAAATCCTGATGGACAGTTAAGCCATGCACGGTGCTACTCTGTGGAGCAGGTGATTTGCAGGCTCAGTACCCTCAGAGCTAGGCAGGAAGCAAGAAGCTGACGGCATGTGCAAATTATGAAACCTGGCAGGCCTGCCTTCCCTTATCCACTTTTGATAGTGTCCTAAGATGTAAAAAAAAAAACGTGAAGCTACAATGAAAAAATAATTCCTTAAAACCAACCTCCTCAATGTCACCAAGACAGCACAAACTGTGGTGACCTGGGAAACATGCAAACTAGGGAGCCTATGGGATTGTCTGTTGTCACGGGGGGACACAGACCACACCATCCTGTTGCTCATGGGAAATCATAAATCAGAATTTTTGGTAAAATCTGCTGATTTTTAAACAAAAGCAGCAAATTCAGATTTTCCTTTAAAATATTCAGCTCTATTAAACTATGTCTGTAGGCTACCTTTGGCTCACAAGCCTGTTTACAGCTCCAGGTTTGAAAGCTGATAAAATTGCATGCAGTCTTGACTTAGCCGCTCTTCTACAGATGACAAGGAAGCATCCTAATCACATGTCACTGATGCTTCTTTTTCCTCCTTCTAAGGTATCAAGACAGAAGACAGTTTGAACCATTCCCCAGGCCAGAGTGGATTCCTCAGCTATGGCTCCAGCTTCAGCACCCCACCCACTGGACAGAGCCCATACACCTACCAGATGCACGGTCAGTGTATGCTTCAGCCCCTCCCTGTGTGTCTCGAAGGCACTGCCTGCATTGGGTGTACAGTTGTTTGTTCATTTATTCAACAGATTTATTGAACACCTACTATGTGCCAGAATCTATCTCAAGTAATGGAGTTTCAATAGTAGACAGAATAGGTAACCTATACCTACCCTTGTGACAAGAGGGAGATTGACAATAAATAAGGCAGCAAATAAACAGGCTAATTTTGGAAGAGGTTGAGTACAATGAAGCAATAAACATGGTATTTGAATAGAGAATGATGAGCAGTTGAAAGGTCAGGAGAGGTGACTTATGTACCTTTAGATTGAATCATCAGGGAAGACTCTTTGAAGAGGTGACATTGGACAAAGGACCCAAAAGGTCTCTGAGGCAGAACCAGGCATGTGCAGGCCTGGGGGATGAGCTTTCCAGGCACAGGGACTAGTCAATGCAAAAATTGTATGGGGAGAAATATCTTTTTTTTTTTAATTTAACATGTTACATTTCACAAATGTAAGGGGTATTTCAAAGTGATTGTCATTGAAGCAGTATTTTTCACATCATTATAGAACAGGTTATAGTCTATATTCAGTTTATTGCCCATGAAATCCCTGGCTTATTTATTATCTGTTACACCTTCAAGCCTATCCCTCCAACCCATCCCCTGGTAACCACCATTTTATTCTTTGATTTCCCCCCCACATATAAATGATGTCACGTAGTGTCATCATTCTCTGTCTGGCTTGCCTCATTTAGCATAACATGCTCAAGGTCTATCCATGTTGTCATAAATGGCAGGATCTCCTCCTTTTTCATGGCTGAATAATATTCCATGGTATGTTTCTATTCAACCGCTGATGGGCATGTAGTTTGTTCCATATCTTGGCTACTGGGAATAGTGTTGCAATAGACATGGGAGTGTATATATCTCATTGAAAGCCTGTTTTGATTATATTCCTTGAAGAGGAATTGCTGAATTTTATGGTCTATTTTTAGTGTTTTTGAGGAACCTCCATATTTTCCATAGATCTTGGACTAATTTGTGTTTAGTGTCCAACAGTGTCTAAGGGCTTCCTTTTCACCAGTACCTTTTGTCTTGTCTTCTTGATGATAGCCATCCTAACTGGTGTGAGCTGGTCTCTCACCTGTGGTTTGATTGGCATTTCTCTGAAGATCAGAGATGATGAACATCTTTTCATGTGCTTCTAGCCCATTTTGTTGTTCTCCTTAGAAAAATGTCTGTGCAGTTCTGCCCACTTTTTGATAGGATTGTTTGAGCTTATTGTTCTTGTGTGTTTTTTAAATATATTTTAGATATTAATCCCTTTTCTAATATATGCTTTGCAAAGCTTTCCTCCCACACTGTAGGCTGCCATTTCATCTTGTTGTTTGGAGGAAAAGGTCTTTATGTGTTTGAAGTGCAGAACAGAGTCCAGTGAGGCTGGAACAGAGGGGGTGTAGCAACCACATGAGCAGCTGGAGACAGAGCAGGCCCAGCAGAGCAAAGGCTGCAGGCAGGAGAACCTCCTTAGTGGGGAGGGACTCCACTGGAGACTTGGGAATCTGGGTGTCATGAGTAAAGAGGGGAGAGATGGACGTGAAATAGGAGCATGGAGCAGGACATGTAAAACGGTGATATTTCCTCTCTGGTCCTTGCAGCAACCACCTAAGGTGGGCACCATCAAACCTGCTTCACAAAAAATGAGGCTCAGAGGGAAAATTGACTTACTCAAGATCACAGAACCAATAAGTGTTCAGAGCTGGGTTTCCAGAATCCCAGTGCTCACACTGACCTTTCAGTGCTGTTTCCTGGGCTTCTTCATGCTGCCAGGCACTGCCCTGAACTCTGCATACATACTTCCCCTTAATCCTCCCAACAGCCCCATGAGGCAGAGTCTGTCATTACCCCCACGTTACAATGGAGAAACTGAGGCACAAAGTGCTAAAGTAATTTGCCCTCGGTCATGTGACTGTGGCCATGGGATTTGAAGGGTGCAGTTACCCTTGGGAGCCCAGGCACACAACCACACACCACCCTACTCTCCACACTCCTGTGGATCCATCTAGAAGACGATTCTGCATGGGTGAACCCTGATCTCAACCTTACCCCTACCCCCCACCCACTCAATCCCCATCAGCCCTTCACAAATGGAAAAACATCTGCTCTGTCCCCGCACCCGACCATGGTTATTTTCTTATCGTCCTCCTGGCCCAGATGCCAGAAGGACCACAACAACAGCTGGACTTTGTCCCAATTAACTGCCTTCAGCCTAATGCTAATGGCTATGAACTGCTCTTGAGGCAGCCCAGACATTTTGCAAGCCTGACATATTCCTCCTTAAATATTTTTTTCAAACACAAACACACAGAACACTCACACACCATGCCCATGTGCTTCCTATTAACTTTTTTTTTCGAGTTGTTCCAGCAGAGAAATAAACTCTCTGTAGGATTGCAGAATAGAAGACATGGGTTGAGCTTAGTTTTAAAAGCGAATGAGGAAATGAAGAGGGAGATTGAGACTGTTTTAGGCCAGAAAGCCTCAGTCTTCTTGGAGTAAAATTAGTTTAGAAGCTGAGAAGAGTCTCTATCTTTTCTAAGAATTACAAGCAGAATTTGGGGGAAGCAAGGAGATGCCTACCCCATTTTTTAAAGGTGTGTAAACTGAGGCACAGCAGCAGAGTGGCTTGTATAAGGTCACAGGGCAAGCAAGAATACAATCAACTGACCTGCCTAGGTTTTCTACCTAATCTGAACTTCCAGAAACTTCAGCAGAGTCATTGCCACCCCAGGCCCTGGTCTGAGATCTGTATCTATTTGGATAACGTTGTCCCTCCAAACGTACAACAAACGTAGAAGAGAAAAGTTCACAGCCTTTGCTTGGTTGTGTATTATCTTTTTTTAAGTTCACACAGGGGTTTTTTATAGCTGAAATGCATTTCTTTTGGGTTTGAGTTTTTGTTGTTTGTTTCTTTTTGGCATGTCCTGCTTAAACACTGCTATTCACATAAATGACCACAAAGATTAAGAAAGAGAAGAAAAAACATCTGAGTGTGTGTTGTAAGAACTTGCTGGTGCCATGCAGGGGTCCAGCACTGTGGACCTGGGCTATGCTCCATCCTGGCTGTGCCTCACATCTGTGGTTGAGACGCTTGACTTCTCTGTGCCTCGGTTTCCTCACCTGTGAAAGTGGTGTCATAGGGAGATGACCCCATGGGACTTTTGCGGGCAGCTATGAATAATTCATGGCACATTCAGACAGAGTTCATAAAGGCCCATAAAGACTGGGTGCTCTTTTTGTTTTTCCTCTTAGCCCTTTTATGACATGGATATTTACATAGCAGAGAGTCCAATAGAGTAAATTATTGACATTTATCAAAACCCTAGTGGACATTGACACTGCCATGAGGCTAAGGGAGGGGAGTGAAAGGGACCTCGAAGGTGGTGATGGGGGATAAATCAGTAAATAAATACACAAGTTGGCAGAGGGGTTTCTGAAACCTAAATCATTAACTACTTTGAGATCAAAATCATTCTGGTGCCACTGTCCCTGGCCCGAGAGAGCCATGTGACTTTGGTCAATTCACCAAACTTGCATGGTCTGTTTCCTAGCTCTTGTGTTCACAAATGTTCATTGAAACAGTAAAGAGGAGGGCATGATGGTCAAATATATCAATTATATTTGGTAAACAGTGTGAGACACAAAGTTAAGTGGGCATCTTCCCTGAAGTAGTTCCGGAACTTTTCCAGTCCCGTGCACCTTGTGACTCTCCAAGGATGGAATTTGATAGTTTTCCCAGGTGATTTGAACAGGAACTTTCTCCCCACACAATGCCTGTGTGCACTAGAAAGCTCTGGATGTGATGATCTTCCTGTGTTAACATTGTTTGATTCTTCTTTTCTTTTTTTTTTTTTTTTTAAGAATGAACCTGTGTGCTTTCCTTTAGTTCTGTATTTTAGTTGATTTAATTTATGCTGAAATATGATTCACATACCATCAAATTCATCCTTTTAAAGTGTGCATTTTAGTGGCTTTGCTCTAGTCATAAAGTTATGTAGCCATGACCACTATCCAATCCCCCATTTTCATCAGCCCAAAAAAGAAACCCAGGTCTATTCTCCATTACTCCCTATTTCCCCTCTCACCAATATATTTCTTTTTGGTGATAAGAAAAAAAAAATACATTTAAGCAGTCGTTTAAGCAGATTATGCATTTAACTAGTTTAAACATCTACAGAAATCTCTTCTACTCTTATTCCCCCATCCACTCAGTTCCCAAGCCCTCCACAGTTAATCACTTGTGCTAGATTTTGAACCCATCCATAATTTCTTTTGCAAATATTGGCAAACATGAGCACAACCTATTATACTGCGTATTTCTCAGTCAATATTTAACTCATACATGATTTGTAAATAAGGAAATGACATCAGTATAACTCTGATGTTGCACTGATTCCTTTGCTTTTAGGATTTTCTCCCTATTACTGGCTTTAGGCAATTTAATTTTTATGTGCTTCGGTATAGCTTTCTTTATGATTCCGGTACTTCAGGATCATTGAACCTCAAACATGTGAGCTTATGATTTTTGGGAATTTGGAAGTTTCTGAACATTATTTCATCAAATATTTCTTCTCCTGTCCTCCCACCCCATGTCTTCAAGTTCACTCATCTTTTCTTTTAATCTGATCTGTTGTTAATTACACCCTTGGCATTTTTCATCTCTTACATAGCTTTCATCTCTACAAGTTTTATTTTGGTCACTTTTTAATGTCTTCTATGTCTCTACTTAACATATCCCATCTTTCCTCCAGCTCCTTGGACAGATGGAATATAGTTACAGTAACTATTTCCTGTCCTTGCCTACTAATTCTATCATCTGCCTCTTCTAGGTTGTTACTGATTTTTCTCATTATATGTCACAGTTTCCTGCTTCTTTGCATGCTGCTAAGTTCTGATTGGATCCCAGACATTATTGGGTGCCAAATATTTTTATATTCCTATGAATAGTCTTGATTTTTGTTCTGCAGTGCGGTCATGTTACATGAGACTAGTTATACATTTACCTGGTTTAAACATCATTCAAGCCTTGCTTTCAACTTGAGTAAGTCGAGCTGTATTTGGTCTCTCTCCACCTAACAAAGTTTTCCCAGTACCAAAGCAACCCTCTCCGAGGATTCTGCCTAGTACCCCTTGAATTCTGAGGTTTTCCACTCTGAGTGGTAGGAACAGAAACTATTCCTGACTCTGTCATGAGCTCTAAGGATGCTCTGTCTAAACTTTTTGGGTGGTCCTCTCCCGGAACTATGTAATCATACAGCTCCCTTCTCTCAAGGATTGCCATCTTAGGAATTTATTTTTTATACTACTCAGCCCCTCTTATTCAGTCTCATCAGGAAGTGGAAGAAGTAAGGATGCCTGGGTCCATTTGCATTTTTTCCAGCACATGTGGTTCCATATTTTCTTAACTGAACCCCAGATTCCGAGACCACTTATGAAAGGAAAAGATTGCAAGCCAGGTGGTGACTTGGGGAGCAGGGAAGATCACCCTTCGAGTCCTGCACCTTGGGCTTATTTCATTAGCGAGGCACACTGAGCCCTGAATGGTGAGCATCCTTGGACCTGGGGTACAGTGGAGCTGGTGCCCTGTTTCTTCCTGGCAGCAGCCACATTCAGGCTGTCCGGGCCCAGCCCATTTTGAGCAGGCTCAATCTGCCTGGTTTGACTGCGTCGGTCAAGACAGAAGCCAGGCTTGGATTCCCTGGGGTTCCTGGACTGAGGTCAGCGTTCCTGGTGTGAGTCAGCAGTTCTGCTCACAATGAAGTGGGTGAGGTTTTCCCAGGCGGGTGAGCACTCTCGCACCAGGCAGCACCTCCATCCTGGCGGTCACCTTCATGGATGTTGGCTGGCTCGCTGCCTCCCACTGGAGCCGACGCTGCTGGGTTTAGGAAGGACAGAGGCTGTGCAACCAGTTTAATTCAGTTGCCCTTATGTCCAAAACCACTGGAGAGACACATGAACAGTCAGAGATTGCGAATATGTTTGGAGATAGGGTGAAGTTTCATCAATGACCATTTGTTCAGATAGTACTTTCCTAGAAACCTTTCTGTGATGACAAAAATATTCTGTATTTGTCCAGAATGGTGGCCACCAGCCACCTGTGGCTGTTGAGCATTGAAATGTGGCTAGTGCCCTGAATGACTAAATTTTTAATGTTCTTGAACTTTGGTTAGTGACAACAATGGAAATATGCTAATGGCTACCATGTTGGGTAGTTCACTTTTAAGGATGACTAAAAATCAACTTTTGATCTGATTAGTGCAGGGGTGAAGACGAGTAATTAGTAGATGTTATGAATTAAATGTTTGTGTCCCCCTAAAATTGTGGGATTCTATTAAGAAAATATGGAGCCACATGTGCTGGAAAAAATTTTAGGGGGACACAATTTTAGTCCATAATATCTACAAGTTACCCCTAACACCCAAAGAGTTGCTATTTGGAGAGGAGGCCTTAGGGAGGTAAGTGGAGTCAGATGAGGTCATGAGGGCAGAACCCCTGTGATGAGACTGGTGTCTTTAGAAGTAAACTGAGAGAGCAAGCGAGAGAGAGAGAGCACACTCAAGAGAGTGAGCTGTGATTCCTCAGAGCGCACAGAGGAAAGGCCATGTGAGGACACAGCGAGAAGATGACCATCTCCAACCCAGGAAGTGAACTCTCATCAGAAACCAAATCTACTGCATCTCGAGCTTGGACTTCCAGCCTCCAGAACTGTGAGAAATCATGTCTGTTGTTGAAACTACCCAGTGCATGGGGTTTTGTTATGACAGATCCAGCTGACTAAGACAGTCATTTTCTGAGACATGCAAAAGCAGAGGTGGAAAAGCTGAGCGCTGGGAACATGTTTTTGTTTCTCTTTTGGAGTTGTTCCACTTTCTCTTCCTGCCCATCGGGAGAGGGATTTTCAAGGCAAAGCCACCAAAACAAGGGCATAAGAAGCCCATGCAGAGTTGAGCACTTGCAGGAACGAGCCTGGCGCCTTCTTAGAGCTGTTGCTCCAGCCATGTTAAAGGGGCTCTGTGCTGGGCACGAAGAATAGGGGCGGGCAAGACGGTGTGCCCCTGACCGCTGAGTCGCCGTCCAGTCGTTTGACAATGATCAAACAATGACACAAATCATAAAATTGCATCTAGAAAGTGCTAGGAGGCAGGACTGAGATGGTGGGTGAGGGGGAGGTTGAGGGATGTGGGGGCCGCTCAGGCACACCCCACAGATGCGGAAAGAATGTTGGCTTTGGCCCTGATGACTCAGGTGAGGAGCAGTGGAGAGCTCTGAGGAAGGAGTAATGTGCCCCATGCGAGGGGAAGCAGGTTTGCTCTGGTCACCTGGGAGAGCAGACTGGGTGAGGATGGCAGCAGGAGGCCCCGTGCGCAGGCTCCGTGTGGTCCGGGGAAAGACCACAGAGACTCTGCTTGGGGGCAGTGAGGACTCTGGACAGGTTTTGATGTGAAATTGACAGGAATTGCCAAGGGGTTGGAGTCGGGGTGCAGGTGGAGAGGGGCCAGTGAGGCCTCACCCTGAGCAGGATGTGCTGCTGACCAGCTTCCAGACTGTCCGGATCTCCCCAGGTCCCGGGGAAGGAGCTTCATTTCAAGCTGAGTTTTCCTTGGCAGGCAGGTGGGGCCTGTGAGTGGGGAGCAGTCTGGACCCCGAGCTATTTACACTGCTGACTCTTAATCTTAATGCCCCCTTCCTATAGCCAATATCCTAGAAACTTCCTTTTCTACCTTGAAATTTAAGTGGTATCTCATTTAACTTGTTTTTTAAAGTCAAACAGAATGTCTTTACTATAAAACAAAGTCACTTGTAAACTCTGTTTTTGAACATGGAACTGCCTGGGCATGTCCACACAAATTGACATAATAAAATAGTCAGACACACCCAGGCCGAGACTCTGTGTCCCAGCAGCACAGATGTCACCTGCCATGAGGCCCCGGTCACGTGACTGCATAGTGGCAAACGGCTCTTGGTGAGATCTGGACAAAACAAAGGACAGGCATACTCCTCTTGGTGGAAGTCACCCCAATGAAGACAGCCCCCCTGGAGCCTGTCATCCCCCAGGGATGAGACTGCTGAGTCAATAGCATGGTCTGTTGAGTATATTTCAAACCAACACACACTACGGAGAAGCAATGAATGGGCACAGGTGACACTTTTGGGAGAGGGGGCACTGAGGTGGCAGGGCCTCACTGCCTGCACCCTGGGTTCTGTGTGCACGCCGTCCTCGCTCTTAGCCCCAGTGGTCTCCCCAGTGAAAGCGTGTGGCCACTGAGAAGATATTGAAGTTGGGCGAGAGGCTCAGCCGGCACAAGGGGTCTGGAGTCCACCCTCTGTGTTGTGGGAGATGCTGGCTGACCACACTGGTGACTTTTAACCTTATTTCTAGCCCAAAGGACCTATTTCTGTGGGCCAAGATGGTGCCCTAATGGTGGCCAATTTGGAAGTAACATAACTGGCAGTGTAAGGGTGAGTGAGCAGGTTCTTTCTAATACTGAAGGCTGAC